>NW_021604732.1:3301012-3321805 GCF_004785775.1 Grammomys surdaster
GATGGATGGATGGTGGGTGGGTGAGTAGGGTGGATGGATGGATAGATCAGTAGACTGAGGGTTGAATAGGTGAGTGGGTGTGTGGATGACAGTGGATGAAAGGAGGGTAGATGTGTGCCTTTTATTACCACAAGAGCTCTTACCGTTACCTTCACTGTAGCAGTGATCGCCAGCCCTCAACTATGACCGTACTTACTCCCCCTTCCTTTCTAA
This sequence comes from Grammomys surdaster, assembly GCF_004785775.1. NCBI lineage: Eukaryota > Metazoa > Chordata > Mammalia > Rodentia > Muridae > Grammomys > Grammomys surdaster. The sequence goes on from NW_021604732.1 coordinate 3,301,226, forward strand.
ATATCAATTTATTAATGACATCTCCTCCCATGCCTATAGTTCTAATCATGCTTTTGGGTGACGCAAGCCTTAAGTTTGTTTTGTAGTGTTAAATGTTGAGATTAATTCATTTATCAGGCAAAGTAAATCTTTTTGTTTGCTTTCTTGTTTTTAAATTCAATCTCTGTCCATATTCTAATCCCTTCCTACTTCCCATTTATTTTCTCAACATAGTTCATAAATTTTTCTTCATCATCCTTGGTACTTTCTACCCTTTGAGCTTTGCCTAAGTCATCCCCCTACAAAGAGGCTTTATTGTCCCTCAGCTATCTCAAGTTTATTATTCCAGAATCATTTCCTGCTTACCTCCTCTTTCTCTTGATTCTAGTCGTCCTCTATACTTTGGAGGGCCCTCAGACTTCCTCTCTGATATTCTTATTGGATATATGACAACTATGATGCTTGATTTGATTTTGTGTCTCTTGGTAAACAAACCCTTAGATGGATTTGAGATGGTAGGGTCTTTATTAGGGAATACCTTTTGGCATAGGATCTTTGGAAATGAGAGAGGGAAAAATACACTGAGGACCAGGTGAGATCCCTCAGTTGAATAGTTATGGCCCTCATGGACTGATGTATTTGAGTGCTTGATCCATGAGGGGTGGCACTAATAGGAGGTGTGGCCTTGTTGGAGAAAGTGTGTCACCGTGGGGGTGGACTTGGTGGTCTTTTATCCTCAAAGTCCACCCAGTGTGGAACATAGTCTCCTCTTCTGCTTGTGGATCAAGATGTAGAACTCTCCATGTCTACCTGTATGTTGCATGCTTCTGACCATGATGATAGTGGACTAAACCTCTGAAATTGTAAGTTAGCCACAATTAAATGTTGTCATGGTGTCTCTTCACACCTAAGACACTTAGTGTATAAATGTACTTGCCACCAAGCCTGATATTTTCAATATGATCCCTGGACTCCATGTAGTAGAAAGTGAAGACCATCACTTGCAAGTTGTCCTCTGACCTACACATGTTTACATCAACTCCACTACCATAAAATACATGAATAAGTGTAATAATCAATGGGTTGGGAGGGAGACATTGCCCTAAGCCATAAACCTTATGAAAGCTCTACTCATGAAGGGAGAGGTGACCAGTTGGAAATGCTGTATGTTTTCTGAAATGGTTAGAGTTTTACATGCACACAGGATTCAGTCATTGGGCATAAATAACCACCTTGTGGGTGGGGTTACCTTGGGCTAGATTGCTATCTGTACATGGTATGATCCCTGGAGTGATTTCTGTAAAGAGCTTTGCAGATAGCACCCTCAGCCTATGCGACAAGTTCTCTGTCTGCTCACACTGCTGGAGGCATCATGATGTATTATTTATCTGCAAAGACCCCATAGTGACTGTTCCTGTGTTTAGCAATCATTCAGGTCAACAATAAATGTTAAATGAGCTGGGCAGTGGTAGTACCCACCTTTAATCCCAGCACTCAGGAGGCAGAGGCAGGTGGAGCTTTGAGTTTGAGGCCAGCCTGGTCTACAGAGTGAGTTCCAGGACAGCCAAGGATACACAGAACAACCCTGTATCAAACAAAACAAAACAAAACAAAACAAAACAAAACTAAACTAAACTAAACTAAACTAAACTAAAACTAAAACAAAAAAATGCTAAATGAATTTTTCGTTCTTAGTTTCTGCCTTGACTCTTATTTCTGACCATGTAATAATTCTTTCAGGTCAAGAACATTTACTCCTCTGGATCTTATTACTAGGTCTTTCACACATGTAAGATGATTGGTTTGGCTTCTCAAAATACATATTATATAAAATATAAATGTATATATTACATTATATATGTTATATTTATATACCACATATAACTATATATTAAAGGGATTTGTTAAGGTATTGGAGAGGTTGCTTAGTAGCTAAGAGTACTTGCTGTTCTTGCAAAGGACCCAGGTTTAGTTCCCAGAATTAAGATCCAACTTCAGATCTAAGGGCTCCAATGCCCTCTTCTGGTCTCTGTGTGTACTGCATGCATGTTGTACACAGCACATGTGCAGGCCAAACATGCACATAAAATAAAAACAGATCATTAAAAAAAGATTTTGTTCAGGAAAGGCTGTTATTTTATCTTATTATTTTCTTTCTTTTTTTGACACTTGTTTTCTGATTAGGGAGAAGAAAAAAAAGAGTATGAATTTGGATGGGTGGTGAGATGGAGAGGATCTCTGAGAGAAGTAGGGGGAGGGAAACCAGAATATATTATATGAAAAAAATTAATTTCAATTGAAAAACCTGAAAACAATTTGTTAGATTGGCTTTGAGAATGTGGTCTGGGTAGTTCATCAGTGGTGATCTTTCACTGGAGCAACTGCAGTTGTTAAGTCTAAGATGCTAGATGTCTCTGCTGTCCCAGTCAGGAACTGAAAGCCTAAAGGAATCATGGAGAACAGCCAGTCTTGATTTTACACTGGAACACTGTGGTGGTTTGAATAAAAATGCCCTTCATTGGCTCATAGGGAGTGGCACCATTAGAAGGTGTGGTCTTTTTGGAGAAAGTGTGTCACTGGGAGTGGGATTTGAGATTTCAAGTGTTCAAGCCAGGCTTAGGGTCTCTCTTCTTGCTGCCTGCCAATACAAATGTAGAACTCTCCGCTACCTCTCCAGCACCATGTCTGCCTGCACAGCACCATGCTTCCCACCATGTTAGTAATGGACTAAACCTCTGAACTATAAGCCAGCCCCAGTTAAATACTTTCCTTTATAAATGTTGGTTTTAATATCAGTAGAATATGCTGCTGCAATCGAGTAGATGAACATGCCAGCAAAAAGTGAAGGCAAGCAGGCAAAAAGCAACATTACCTTCTTCTATGCCCTTTTATCTGAGCGGTCATGCTACCCACATTTAGGGCTGCCTCTTACTTTGTTAGATAATCTGATCAAGAAAATCCCCCACAGGAGTGCTCATCAGCTTGTGTTTTAGCTGGTTCCAGATGTAGTCAGTTGGCCAGCCAAGATTAGCATATCTGGTTCATATCTTATCATTACTTGGTGTGTATGCCGATTATATATGTATTTGTTTTAGTTTGCTTTCTATTGCTGTGATAAGACACCAAAGTCAACTTGAGGAGGAAAGGGTTTATTTTGACTTCTAGTCCATCATTGTGGGAATTCAGGGTAAACACTGAAAGCAGAACCTGGAGACAGGAACTGAAACGGGGACACGGAGGATCACTGCTTCTAGCTTGCTCCTTGTGACTTGTTCATCTTGCCTTAACAAAAACAACAACCCAGGACCACTGTTCATGGCTAACATCACTGCAAATGGACTAGGTCCTCTGACATCAATTGATAATTAAAAAAAAAATTCCCTGTAGACTTTCGTTCAAGTATTTTCTTAATTGAGGTTCCTCATCCCAGACAATGCTAGCTTGTATTCAGTTGACAAAACTGTAGCCAGTAGCATCTGTGAATCTTGGATGATTTGGTATCGGTTTGCCATGGTTGAATTTGACTGTGATGATTGGCTACTGAGTGGAGATGTTGAGGGATGTGTGCATGCTGAGTGGTATGTGTATCTAGGAATGAGTGTGCATCTTTGTGCTTGTGTGAATGCGGTTGTTCTAGCCCAGCTTCCTTGACTGGGCTGCACGTTAGTGGTGGCATGCTTTGCTGAGTGCATGGTGCCGGTGTTTGTAAGATGTTGGCGTTTGGTCATGGGTCAGGGGCTCAGCGGAAGTTATAGGCATCTCTCCCTCTAACAACTTCAAGACAGAGCAGGCCCCAGCTTCAGCCGTAACAGTTTGAAGTCCTTCCACTTTCAATAGACAGGAGAGTCAACCGTAATTAAAGCTAATTATTCCACGGTGCTCTGCATGTGTGTTGGCCTCCGAAGTACCCCACCATGAGCAACGGCAAGGCAGTGGGGCTGTTTTTCTTCATAAAAACTTACGAGGAGTGCTGAGCAGATTAACAGCTTTAATGACAAAAATTACCGCTTACAACACTGACTTCAAATCAGAGGACAATATCCATAGACAGATATTTCCATGGTGTTCATAACAATTCATTATAGGTGGCACCAGGGGATTCCATTTTTATTTCCCTTGTGTCGTCGTTCTCAGGCTCAGGTTCGTTTCTCTTAATGAGGCAGGAGAAGATAAAGGGCAGAGACAGTGTCTCCATAGTGGCTGTGAGCGGGAGGCATTTAGGGTCACAGAGCCGTCAGAGTTGGAGGGGAGGGGGCTGAGGAGAGACAGTGATGGGAGCAAGAGGCTTGCTGCCATAATGAACCAAAATTAAGACATAAATTTTCCTACCTTTGTTCCAACAGCTTCAACTTGGGGATTCAGCTTTTTAATGAGGAATGGATCAGAAGCAAAAATTATTAGCTAATTAATTGTACAGAGAATAAAAAAAAAAGAATGAAAAAAAAACCCAGTGAACTTACAGGAAGAATTGGAAGTATGGAGTTGTCCCACTAAAGTCCTCCGGATCGAGATGGAAGGGACAGTGTTAGGGTACTGGGGCTTCCTGTGGTGCCTACTCTCTGCCTTGCTTTAGACTTTCATACAATGCCAGTGCAGGTAGGCCAAACAGACTAGACCAATTTGAAGAGGCTAGTATAGCATAGCCTCAGAACCACTGGACCAGTGGTGCTCAGAATGGGGCATTTGCAGGAATTAGCTAAGAAGCCCCTTAGAATACCCAGGAGGATCTGATTCAGCATGTCTGGGCTGTGGTCCATGAATCTGAATCTATAATGAGGATGCTTGGACTGGGGATATGGTTCAGTGAGTAAGCACTTGCCAGTGAGCACAAGGACCTGAGTTCGATCCCCAGAACCTGTGTAAAAATGCCAGGCATGGTAGTATGCTCTTGCAATCTCAGCACTGGGTAGATAAGGAGCTGGCATTTCCTAGGTTGCTACCCCAAGTTATCCTCTGACTTTTACATATGCACATGTGTGTATACCTGCACATACGTGGATACACAGGGACATAAGTACTAGGTAATACTGCTGCCCAGTAAAGATGAATAGCCTTGGGCCAGTGTCTGGGAATCAAAAGCTATGTTCCATTTTGTGTCTTCTTCGGATTCTGCATGAGACTTTGGAATGGGCACTTCCTTTCTCCAGTGGGCCCTTTTTGTTCCTTTTCACCACACAAAGAACAATAATTCCGGTTGAGACATTACTTTGGAATGAATGCCTCATTTGCTTTCACTGTTCGTTAAAGCCCAAATTAAATCTCAGAAACCCTGCCACACACTTTACAATCCATCCAGATCACTAACAGGTTTAGATGCAAAAAAATAATTAAAATAGAGAAACATGATGTGTGTAGTCAGCTCATGGGTTGGCGCTGGATCTTCAGTTTCTTTGTTACTGGTTTTCTTAGTTTTGGCAAGGTACAGACTTTTAACTTTTTGTTTTTGCCATGTTGAGAGAGAGAGAGAGAGAGAGAGAGAGAGAGAGAGAGAGAGAGAGAGAGAGAGAGAGCGCTAAACAAAATGATAGCAGAAATAGAATAAGGGGGAAGATGGTTTTACAGTGAGTTCAGAATGCAGCAGACAGCATGTAAGCATCTCAGTTCAATCCAGCAGACTCCTTTTATCAGTTCCAACAGGTTAAGGGATGTTAGCAGAACAGTCTGTGAGAGTCTGATGCCTCTGTGGTGACCCTCACAGACTCTTAGACACTAAAGATCCTGCACCATAGGGCTTCTCTTGAAGACCAGGCTCTGTGCCAGCCACAGCCAGGTGTGGACACTGTATAAAATAATGCAATGTGTAGTCTAGAGAAATATATGGTTAAGACACCATGGGGACATCTACCTTGGGCATTTGCTGGTACACAGGAACTTGCTGGGAGATAGAGAGAGGTAGGTAACATGGAGGAAGTGGGAGAAAGAAACTATACTGGTGATCAGGGAGGGAAGGTCTCAGTAGAACAGTCACGTGGATGAAGACTGCGATATAATGCAGCTCTGGCTCCAACACTTTCTCGATGCTCTCAGTGTTTCTTAATTCCCCCAGAAGCCCCAGATTCCTCCACTTTTTAGAATGCTAGCCTTCCCACCTGCAAAGGGTGGCTGCCAACCAGCAACACTTACCTCTGCTCTGCTCTGACTGCCTGTAATCCTGCCATGGTGTTTGGAACAACTGTAACTTCCTTTCTTCACCTATATCATGAATTCCTACAGCTTCTTTCTCTGCAGTGTCTCTTGAATCCCTTTTTTTTCTTCTCTTGTCTTTTCTGTCCTTCAACACGTCTCATCTGGATGGCGATGGAAGAGGAGGAGGAGGAGGAGGAGGAGGAGAGGGGAGGGGAGGAGGAGGAGGAGGAGGGGGAGAGGGGAGGGGAGGAGGAGGAGGAGACAGGGGGTCTCACTTTGTAACTCTGTCAGTCCTAGAATTCACTATACAGACCAGGCTGGTCTCAAACTCCCAGAGATCTATCCACATCTGCCTCCTGAATACTGTGATTAAAGATGTGTGTCACCATGCCTGACTTTCATCTGGATTCTTAATAACAACTTAATTTTTACATCGCCTGGTGTAAGAACAGCCCACAGTGGTATCCATGTATGGGAGCACTATAATGAAGCCCATCACGTTGTGTGCTGACGGTCATTTTTCTGTTACCTGCTTCCTACTCGATTGTTTTATAAGTGCCAATAAACTAAATATTTGATGCCTCAAAATATTTTAATTTAATAAAAAAATCCCTGTGTTCCCCCCCACTTCTCCAATCTCTCCCCTGCCTGCCTTCTGGTCTCCGTTAAGTAGTTCTTCCTGCTTTAATGTCACGTGTGTGCCATTACCTGCTCATCCCAGCACTGATTCTGTTTCTCCCCACACCTTTTTCCTTGTATAAGAGAAAACTTGGTGCTTGTCTTTATGAGTCTAGTTTATTTCACTTTTTGAAAAACACTTGTATTCCATTGTGAGTATGCCCCATATTTTCTCTATCTATCTCTATTGATGGACATTTGGGTTTCAGTTTCTTAGGTATTATGAATAAATATGGCTGGGTAAGACTCTGCTATGTTTGAGTCTTTGAGGAGTGGTATATCTGTTTCATATGGTTGTTCTGTTAGCTTTTTTGAGGATCTTCTACACTGACCTGCTTTGTGACTGTAGAAGTCTACACTGGTCCAGGGAGTGGCACTATTAGAAAGTGTGATCTTATTGGAGTAGGTGTGGCTTTCTTGGAGTAGGTGTGTCACTGTGGCTTTAGACCTTCATCCTAGCTGCCTGGAAGCCAGCATTCTGCTAGCAGCCTTCAGATGAAGATCTAGAACTCTCAGCTCCTCCTTCCTGCACCATGCCTGCTTAGTTGCTGCCATACTCCAACCTTGATCTTAATGGACTGAACCTCTGAACCTGTAAGCCAGCCCCAATTAAATGTTATCCTTTATAAGACTTGTCTTGGTCATGGTGCCTGTTCATAGCAGTAAAATCCTAACTAAGAGAGTCACCTAGGAGACACACCTCTGGGCACATCTGTGAGTTGTGAAGTTTCTAGATTGGATTTATAGAGATAGGGAGACCCCCTTTAGCATAGGCAGCAGTCTTACATGGACTGGGGTTCTTGTCTGAAATAATAATAATAAATAATAATAATAATAATAGTAATAAAACAATTTGAAGCTAGCTCTTTCCTTCCTCATTGTGAGTCCAACATGAGCAGCTGCCTCAAACTCTCGCTGTCATGACTTCCTCACTGAGGGGAGCCTTTTCATTCTTTGGTTGCTTAAATTAGGTATTCTGTCATGGCAATGATAAAGTAATACAGACTCTCAAAACAATTTTAATGTAAAATTTCCCAGTGATTGAGAATGTTGGACTTGTCTTTAGGTATATGCTACTACCCATGTGCTTGTTTTTCAGAGCTAACTCTTCAGTTCATCTGCTTGCTTATTGATCACATGATTTTGTTAATTTCTTCTTGTTGTTTAAGTTTCTAGCTCCTTTTGAACTCTAGACTCCAATCCTCCATGTAATGTATATTTAGCAAAGGTATCTCTTCCTGGTCTGGAGGCTGCCTATTCACACTGCAGATGGTTTCCTTTGCTGTATGGAGGCTTTTCGATTCTGTGCTATCATATCTGTCAATTCCTGGGATTATTTCCATCATTTTTGGAGTTCCCCCCGCCCCCGAAAGCCTTCACCTATGTGTGTACCTTAAAGCATTATCTCCTAGCTGTTTCATGTCCTACATTAAAGTATATGTTCTATTTGGAATTGATTTTTTTGGTACAGGGTGGGAGAGATGAATCTACTATCATTCTTCTCCACAAGGATATCACATTTTCTTGCACCATTTATTGAAGAAGCTGTCCTTCCAGTGGATATTTTTGACACTTTTATTGTAAATTAAGTGGCTATTGCTGATAGCTGTGAGTACTTATTCTGTGTCCTCTATTGCATTGCATTCTATTCTATTTCCTCCCCTATTCTGCATGCCTGTTTTGTGCTAGTATCATATGATTTTTTTTGTTATCTAATGTACAACCATGTATTGTGATTCCTGCAATATTATCCTTTCTGCTTAGGATTTCTTTGGATATGCATTTTGTGCTTCCATTTGAATTGTAGGGTTTTCTTTTTTTTGGTACTAGTTCTGTGAGAGACATCGTTGGAATTTGGCTGAGGATTGCATTGAAAACTTAGATTGCGTTGGAAATCAAGCCATTTTTACAATACCAATTCCCAGTTCATAAGCATGAGAGGTCTTTCTGTCTTCTGGTGTCTTCAATTTCTGATTTTAAACTGTCTTAAAATTCTCATTGTAGGGGACCATAATCTTCTTGGTTAGGTTGTCTATAGTTGTTATTCTTACTTTTTGAAACTCACGATTTCTTTCTCGGCAAGTTTATGATTGGTATATAGAAAGGCTGCCACTGTTTGAGTGTTGATTTTGCATCTTGTTATTTTTGCTGAGTATGTGTATTGGGTCTAAGATTTTTTTCTGGTGGAATCTTTAAGGCCTTTGAAATATAGGGTCATATCATCTACAAATAGGGACACTTTGATGACTTCTTTTGCTATCTGTACTCCTTTTTCTCTTTATCACTGATCTGGTCAAGACTTTGGACATGGTGAGAGCAGCAGTAGTGGGTACCCTTGTGTCCTTCCTGATATTGGATGAAATGCTTTCAGTTTTCTCTCATTCAGTATGATATTGGCTGTAGTTTTATCATGTGCAGGTTTTATTGTCCTGTCTTCTTCTGGTTTCTAATTTCTTCGGACATGACATCAGACTTTGTCAAGGACCTTTTCTCAAACTATGGAGGTGATTGTGTGATTTCCAAATTGGTTATGGAGTATAATCTTATTAATGCATTATTGAATTCAATGTGAAAGAACTTGATGGAAAAATTACATCTATTTTCATCAGGGAAGTTGGCCTGTAATTTAAATTATTTTTCTTATTGTGTCATTATCTGGCTCTGGTGTCAGAACACTGGGTTTGTAAAATGAGTTAGTGGTGCACCTTCCCTTTTGATTTATTTTTTGTGTGGGGAAATTTGGTGACATCTTCCTAAAGGTTTAGTAGAATTTGGAAGCAAATTCATCTGATCTTTGAATTTTCTTTGTTCGGAGAGTTTTCAACACCTAAAGATGAGACCAGGAATTGAAGTCATCCACTATTAATGTATCAGGACCTCCGTGACATTATTGGGTGTACTTAGAAGGAGTATAGAGATTGTTTCTTTTCTTAGAGTTATTGGGTAGGTGCCACTACTCTCTTTCTCTCTTTTTAACTTTTATTGGTTTGTTGTGAACTTCACATCAGGTACCCCAACCCCATTCTCCCCATTTCCTCATACCCTTCCTTCACCCTTTGTGACCTCCCCTGCAACAGAGAAGAAAAATCTCATCTGTAGTGTGTCACAGTGTGTCCCACAGTATACCCCTTTGTCCACACTTCTTTGCTTGCAAATGTTCATTGTAATGACTCGTTCTGGTACAAGGCTTCAGGCTTCTGTTACTCTATCAATACTGGAACCTCACTGGGATGTCTCTCGGATATCCGATTATTGCTCTGTGTCATGAAGATCCTGTAGTTTTGGATCTGTGGGCCTTCATGCACTCTAGCAGTTACTTCATCGATGGGGTAGATGTTGGTGTAGGCTAAGTCAAATCATTGGATCTGGACATGAAAGGTATCTGAGCTGGTCAGCCAGCGACGCCACCCTCTTTACCCCACAGCTCCCCCAACCCTCATAACCAGGGCCATCTCTACCCTGCTTCACAGGCGAGGTGCTCTACTCTGCTGCACAGGCGAGGTGCAGAGCCCACCTGTGTTGCAAGTGTTCCCAAGTGTTGCAACCAATGAAGGACAAAGCCAGTTCTCCCACTCTCATGGAGCCAGCTCTCCTGCTTGCCATAGATGGTGAGGGATGAGGGAGGGGAAGAGGTTGTCCCTCCCTAGTTTGTATCACTGCTCAGTAGACAAGAGACAGGCCAGTTCTCCTACACTTGTGCCTTGGGGAAGGCTCATCAACAACCCCCACATCCAGGGCCAGGCCTACTGTGCTACCCAGGTGAGGTATAGGGCCCGTTCTCCTGAGTGCTACAGCAGGTATGGGGAGAGCCCACTCTCCTGCTCTGGTGATCTTGGGGCCAGCTCTCCTGCTGCCATAGGTGTCAAGGGGTAAGAGGTTGGGTGGGGGTTGGTTCTTCTTCAGCCCTGTCACCTCATGACTGACACGTGGCATTTCCAGCTCTCTCTATGCTCATGCCCTTGGGGCTGGCTCACCAGTACCCCCCCCTTCCCAGAGTCAGCTCTATTGTGCTGCCCAGGTAATGTGTAAGACCTACTCTCCTGAGTTCTGTAGCTGATAAGAGGCAGGGTCAGCTAGCTCCCGTGCATTTTTGTCCCCTAGGGACAGCTCTCCCACAATGCCCAAGTGAGAGATGGGGCCAGTTCTGAGCAGCCCTCAGGCATTAACATGTCTCCAGGTGGCAGCTCAGACTAGGGATATCTGCCTGGCTTTTGGTGGTAACATACCACCAAAACAGGGGTCTGTTACTGCAAGGTCATGGATCCAGACATGGACCGTAGTGGGAGCATAGGCCAGAAGACTACCATTGTCCCAGGAGGCATCACTGGCTCCTCACACCAGGCTGTTCCTCACTACTCTCGAGTCTCAAATTCCACCCCTCTTCACTGTGCCCACATCTTTCTGCTTCTCTCTTTTCCATTTCTCCACCACTTACTTGCTTCTCTTAGTGGTGTCCGAGGTCTCTGAGTGTCTGGGATCTTCTTAGGAGCGGTCTCAGGAGTGCTAGGTCCTGCTTACGTGTTATGGTCCCAGGGCAAGGGTCATCTTGAGCATGATTGGGCCTCCAACCCCTAGGCTTGTGCAGCTTCGGACTGGAGATCATCTTCTAGTTCCTTGTCTCGGCCCCATGGCACAGGCCTGCTGGTCTTCTTGATCTTGCTCCTTGTCTGGTCCACCTGAGTGGCCTCATGTGCTGTCTGTGCTGTGGGATTCTTCTAGTCTCCTGCTTGCCCAGCCTCCTGGGAGCTCATCCCAGCCTGTGCAGCACCAGACTGGTAGTCATCTCAGGCTTGCTTTTTTCAGAGAATGTTAGGTTACTAATCATTCAGATGTTCATAGGTCAGAACACTGAGGGTAGACATAGCCTTTCTCCTCTCTGCCACCGACTGAAGCACATGTGTCAGAGCAGCCACACCTGCAATCCCTTTAGAAGTAGGGGTGTCCCTATTCTTAGTAGATCTCTAGAGATCTGGCAAATCCAGCCCTTAGAGAGATGACTTTTTGTCATAAGATGTGTTCTAGCACAGCCTCTAGTGAGCCATTTGTAATTGTGCGAGCATACAATATACTCCTGGAAACATGCTTTGCTGATGTGATTCCATCTGCCTGCAGTGTCTTCCAGACAGATTGGCATGCCTAGTCTATCTTAGCAGAGTGATAAGAAAAAGTAGAAGGGGGCTGAAGAGCTGGCTGTAAACATTGTGGGCCAGAGTTTGCTTCTCAGCATCCCTGTTGGATGGCTCACAACCTTTAGCTGCAGGGGTTTTGATGTCCTCTTCTGGACTCAGCAGCCCTTACACTCATGCTTGCACACTCCCACACAGACATACATATACACACATAATTCAAAATAAAATAAGGGCTGGATATAGTGGCACACTCTTTAATCCTGACACTTAGGAGGCAGAGGCAGAGCTCTGTGTGTTTGAGACCAGCCTGGTCTCCATAGTGACTTCTGCAACAACCAGGGCTACATAGAAAAACCCTGTCTCAAAAACAATCTTAAAAAGTGTGAATGGAAGCAAGTTAGTATTGTCTCCATTATAAGTGCATGTCGTAGGTGGAGGGATGTCCCTTGGCTTTGTTCAGTCCTTGGTCATAGAAATTTAACACATCTAATATATATAACCCAGCAGTACTGGGGAACTGTTGATTTCCAGTTGCTTCTATAAAGCATTTCAGTCTTCATGAACTTCTTCTTTTCATTCCGTTGAGGCTATAGTTAAGAAAGTCTGTGTTTTATATCTTAGCTGACAAACTATTATGGTAAGTAATGTACAATGTTCTAGGCACAAGAAACTAGTCGGTGAAATTCTCTCATTAGTCTTGCAAAGTGCATTCTGGTCCTATCCTTATTTTAAGTATAAAGAAATCAGAGTCAGGTTAAATAATGTGTGCAAGAAATGGTGGTCCTCTGGCTCCAGAACCTCCATCCATGAAAACAGAGCCTCCATTCATGGAGACTGAAGCAGTTCTACAAGAGTGCAGAAAGTGGGCCTATTAAGGAGCCATTCTCATTCAGTCTGATCTCGTGCATCCCTCCCCCAAATTCGGTGAGGTTCTCCAGAAAGTATGTTCTTAGAAGCCATGCTGCAGGATTATTTATATGCTTGAACCTTAGCTTCACACCTTGTGTCAAACCCTCTGAGCCTCCCAGAGAACATCTTTTTTTTTTTTTCAAGTAAAAGGGGGGAGTCTTCCCTAGAGCCTAAGGTGGCTGCATGGCTTGCTTCCACCCTTTCAGAACTAGATTCTTCATACCTCTATTGGTGGAGAAAGAACATTTTGTAAAGAAATATGTCAGACAGGAAAATAATGGGACAAGCATATGCCCCGCTACCTAGAGCCACCTGGAGATGGACACGTCTAGAGAGTATTTGCATACAGCCCAGCTTGCCTTCTGTTTATCTAAAACATTAGTATTCACATCGTTTCTGCTCTTGGTGTCACAGTAGAATGGAGAACAATGCTGGGTTTGTAAGAGGTTTCAATAAATTTTTATAGAAACGAACTTGGGATTCTATAACTGGAGAAACACAGTAAAGGCTATGCATAATGTTCATTGAAGCCATTAATAGGATTTTCTGAACCATTCCAAATGCTCATAATTAGGTAGTGTCTATGTAAATTGTGGTTTACTCCTGTAGCAGAATGTTTTGCAGTCATTAGAATAGTTTTTCACAAATAATTTTTAATGGGGTAAGAATTTTTAATGATATAATATTAAGTGAAAAGGCAAGATGCAAGATTATTATAGAAAGTATTCTTGGCTATGTAAAAATAGGCATTAATAGTCATTAAGAACGAATAAAGATTGCACATGCTTCCCTAGGCTATATTGTCAAGGGATGAGGTAATGAGCAGAGTAGGACCTATAGAATGGTGCTATTTTGTCTGTCTGTCTGTCTGTCTGTCTGTGTGCACATGTAGTTGTTTTCTGGAAGATCACACAATAATTGTTCTGGTATAGAGCAAACGAATAACTATTTTTATAATAATTTGTATTTCAGATTTAAAGAGTAGCCTTATAATTTCTTCTGTGTAACAACAGTTTCCATTTTTGTAAACATCTGCATCCACTCATTTGCCCTTCTACCCTCTCCCTGTATGCCTGCCCGCTTGCCTACCTACTCATGTGTCTGCCTAAACTATATTCATCATTTAGCCATAATGTGAATCTGAGTGAGCATGTAGGTAACACTTCTTTGTATTTTGACTTTCTTTTTACAATATGTATATCTTATATTCATGTTTTGCAAACATCAAACAAAATTTGGAAGAGGCAGAAAATCTAGAATGCAATCAGGGACAGAATGATAAGAGTCTCCACACTGATCTTACTGACATCTCTAGGAGTCCCCTATGTGTAATTAGAGGTTTGATTCCTCAGAATGACCGTGTCCTGACAGTACCGTGATGGCTATGCTTGCTTAGTTCCTCTCTCCATGGCACCCTGTTGATCATGTTTCATTGCATTTTATTAATAATTAGCGTGTCAGTCTGTTTAGTATTTATTTGTAAGATTTATTTTTATGTTTTAATTATGAGTATGTCTGCATATCTGTGAATGTACATATGAATGCATGTGTCCATGGAGGCCAGAAAAGGGCAGTATATCCCTCCTCCCTCCCTGCCCCTCAGGCTGCAGTTACAGACAGTTGTGTGTTACCTGATGTGGTTTCTAGGAACCAACCTTGGGACTTCTGCCAGCGCAGTATGTGTTCTTCACTGCTGAGCCATGGCTCCAGCCCCTCTTGTATACTCTGTTTTTACAGGAACACATCGAGGACCGCCTCTACTTGCTCACCATATTGAGGGCTCTGCTCCTAAGCAGTGGCTTAATAGACAGACACTCTTTGTTACCAAACAAAGAATTCACCAGTTATGACTCTCGGTTTCCAGAATCGGTGGCAAAATTCTGTACACAAAGAGTGGTAATGGACACAGCAGCTTTATTCATGGTGGCCACGCATGTCCCCATAGTGGGGCAGCTAGGGTAGGGACAGCAAAGGAGTGGACTGCATCTTGGGAAAAGGGGGACATGTGTTAGGACAGCCCTGTGATTCTGGATGGGGAGCATTCTCGTTGCTATAGTGGCAAGTGTCAGTCCGTGAGATGTGTGCTGAGGGTTCCTCTGTTGTTACAGCTGCTGAAAAACAAGGCTGGAGATGGGTTGCCCGCTGTTGTCCTTGACCCTGTAACAAGCACATGCTTCTCTTGCAGAGAAACCTGTCCCATTTGAGCTGATAAGTTGAAATGATAGCAAGGGATTTGGATAGCTGTTTTTATTTTGTTGATTTTGGTTTGGATATGGCTGAACTAAGAACTGACTGTGTAGCTCCTCTATCCAGGCCACCTCATTTTGTTATCTGAAGAGAGAGGGCGGTGAGTGGATGATCTGTTATGACCTGGGTGTGAAGTATCTCTCTGAACGGCTCATGTATTCAAAGCTTGGCTCTTAGTTTACTAATGAGCGGTGACAGGTCTTGATCCCTAACTATATCAGTCTTTAAAGGAGTTTGTGGCTCGATGGGATATTACAGAATGGTTGTAGCAAGTAGTTTACTGGAAGATGTGACTCAGAAGGGAACAACTTGTCCCCAGGTCCTGATCTCTCTCTTCGTTTCTTTGCTACCTGGATATTATGAGGTGAGAAGCTTTTCCCTCCCATGTGCTTCTGTCATAGTTTCTACCATTGTCAGGCCTGGAACAATAGAGCGAGCTGAGCACAGAGAGAAGCTTCAGAAAGCATGAACTTGAACAAATCGATCCTCCTTGATATTCTTCCTCTTAGATATTTGTCACAGGAGCAAAATGTGACCATCGGTCACTGGGGAGCCTCATGGAATGGTGAAGGTGACTATATGAAGTGGGAGTCTGACTAGGAAAACCCTTGGATGTGATTTCTACTTCCTGTCAATGGAGACCCAACTTACAGGATGGCAGGAGATGAGTGAAAGCAAGCTATGTTATGAGAAAAGTTCTTAACACATCTCCACAGAGAAGTAAGTGTCCAATTCTTCAAGGACAGAAATTGAAGAGTTGCCTGAAATGGATATACTTATACACAAAAGTCAATTCAATTATGACTTTCTCATCTGCTCTAAGGGTTGGCTTTATAAATTTCTCGACCTTGGCTTAATTTTCTGTACAATGAGATGATGGTAACAATACCATATATAAACATTCTATGAGGAATCAATAAGAGGATTCAGAAGCAATACCCAGAATGCTGCCTGGCTATTAGTCACCAGACACCAAAGTCACTAGACTTGATAACTGAATATAGTAATCACTGTGCAGAGGTGGCATTGGTTCTCCACAACCCTCATATTGGGCTTTCTAGAAGCACTGAGAAGGTCTTTAGGGAATGGCTCTCATGGCAGTGTGCTTCCCACCACACAGAGAAGGACATCTGTGATTGTCTTTTAAAAGCTGGAATGAAATAAAACTCTAGAACCAAGGATGTCTATGTCATTACAGCCACAATCTTCACCCTGAGTGTCTTCCAACTATGTCTTTTGTAGGCCCCTAACCCTTCTGAGGTTGGCCATCAACTCTTCCTGAGTACTGAAGTTCACCTGTGTTGCTTGTCTGTACAGGTAGCCATGGGGGGATGGAAACAGAGCCTGTTTGACTCCAGACCCTTGAGATTCACTTACCACTAGGCTGTACAGCCTTTTCTGACTCTTGATTGTGCTTTCTCTGAGCTGTAGCCAAAGGCTGCTATGATCCTCACCTCTCTGTAGCAGGCTCGTGGGTTCCAGTGTCTGGGAGCCTCTGCATTCCAAGGATTTCCTGCTCCCTACCTTCCATCTCTTTCAGTTTTAGCTGAGAATCACATGCTGGGTCTTGAACCCTACCCTCTAATGGTTCCAGAGGAGAGAAGAGCCTGAGTATAGGCCAGCTGATCACAGAGCATGGGAAAATCATCAACAAAAGACACAAAAGTGTTTTCCTCCCTCAAGAACTGTTTAGTCAGGACTGTATTTTCCGACAGGCAGAGCACATTTTTTTGTTAATCTGTTATTGGTGGCAGCATTGGAGAGAGAAGACAGTACTGTGTTATCTACACCAAACAATTCATCAAACAAAACCAGGGGATCCGAGATAGTCTCTAACAAAGCAAAGTCAACACTGGGTCTCTCTGTCATGGGTCACACACACCAACTGTCCCTTTGATAGGTAGGAGAGGTTATCTTAATGTGCTCTGGGCCAACAAGCACCTCATTGTTTCCCAAGCCCTTCCTGTCCCTGCTGACCTGCAGGGCTCTGGGCTGTTTGGGACAGTGGGAATAGGATGAATAGCAAGGACAGGCAGAATCAGAATACACACATGGGGGAGAGTCTGGCTTGGCCTCTGGGGAGACACTGAAGGCAGAGACTTCATCCACTCTTGCAAATGCCTTCCTGAGAACTGTTGGAGGCTGTTCTGCTTAGAATATGAAAGGCAGAGAGTGTTCTCTGAGCACTTTCCAAATGCTGTGCATACAGCTAAAAGCCAACATAACTTGCTTCATCTAGTCTTTTTGACCAAGAATTAGGTGCTTTTTAGTATCCTTTTATGATACATACATTCATACAAACACATACATATAAATACAAACACACATATACACATAACACCCCCCCACACACACACATGCCACAGAGAAGCCCTAGAAGTCCTTTGCCTCTCTCCATGAGTCTCCCACATGAGTGAATGAACTTAGTGTTCTTCCTTCAACCTGCCAGAAGAACCATTGAGATGAAATCTTTTGTCTTGGTCCAAATCTCTCAAAAGTACTTTTGTTCTGAGTATCAAGTCATCACAGATCCATTGCAGAAATTTGGGACAATATAACAAGATAAAATGAAAATAATAGGGATCTATTCTCTCACCAACGAAGATTTAACATTTGATTATGTTTTTAACATTAAGATCATGGCCTTTTAGTATACCTGAAAGGGCATAGTTTATAATACATACATACATACATACATACATACATACATACATACACACACACATACCTATATGTATGTATAGCACATATATTACATTCAACTGAATCATATCAGCAATGATTTTAATTCTAACATCCACTTTGGAAGCCTTAAAAAATTTAAAATTAGCTGGGAGTGGTAGCATGAGCTTGCTTTTAATCCCAGCATTTAGGAAGCAGAAGCAGCCAGATCTGAGTTCAAGACCAGCCTGGTCTACAGAGCTAGATCCAGGACAACCAGGGTTACACAGAGAAACCCTGTCTCAGAAAACAAAACAACAACAGTTAAAATTCTCTTTCTGTGTGTGTGTCTATCTGTCTGTCCTGTCTGTGCACATAGTACAGGTACCTGTGGAAGCCAAAAGAGTTCATCGGATGTCCCAGAACTGGAGTTAACTTCAGTTGCCAGCCTCTGGACTTAGGTCCTCTGAAAGGGCAGAACACACTTTTAACCACTGAGTTATCTTCTCAGCCCCGCTAGCATCCATGTTAGTAGTCAGGTTTTGAAAACATTTTGAGGCATCCTATAATTTATCAGTGTGGTAATGAATCAATGATGGTTTCTGTTGGCACAGATGTCAGGCTTCCAACAAGAGAAGTGTTTGTTTGGTATTCCTACAAGTAGCAACTGTTCTGCTGCAGATTTTATTTCTAGCATAAAAAGATATCGGGAAAAGCGGTGGATGATGTGGTCAAAGAATTATTTGATTAGCAATTTTATTTTTAATCAAGATCATATACAGTTTAGTCATAGAATGATAATACTTAAAGTAAATATGGCCCTAAGGTTTTTACATGAGTTTTCTCCTTTAATTATCCCATATCTTTCTAGATGAGTTTCAGAAATACTTTTATTTGTACAGACAAGGAAATTGAAGCTTAAAAAAGCCAATGGACTTAATGAAGTCTAAAGCCTATTAATGATAGTTATCTTTCTGATACAGGAATTGTTTCCTCATCCAGTCTGCCGTGTTCTCAGGTCATGTGGACATAAATAGTATACATAATGTGGGAATGCACTGATTTACAGAGAACTATCTTAACCCATATGATTTCGGAGTATAATATTAATTGATGCATATTTGATTTATGAATTTATTCTTGGTCCACATGTTGGAAAAATTTCAATAGCACTATTTTTAATAATAATATTAATTCCTGTTATGTTTTAGTATGAAATATTTCACTCTTGAGTCACTTTGTCCAAAATTACAAGGCTGTCCCCAGGACATGCTTGATTTCTGCTCTGTTCTCACTGTGACAAGTCAGAGTGAATGCCTGAGGGGATGGCTCAGTGAGTAAAAACCTAACAGTACAAGTGTGTGGACCTATGTGCAAGCCTGTGAATGTGTTGGCATTTGTCTGTAATTGCAGAGAGCCCTTGGTGAGACGGGAGGCAGAGCTAGGAAAATCCTCTGAAGATTGAGGGCCATAGAGTTGGGCCAAAGCAGAGGTGTACAGCACAAAGACTTTGTCTCAAACAAGGTAGAATGTAAAGACTGACACCCATGATTGTCTTCTGACTTCCACATGTGTGCTAGGGAATCTACTTCCACCCATGCATGCATGCACACATGCACACATGCACGCAATAATCAGAGTAAGTATGGGTGAGAATTCCTTGATTATTGTCCTTTCTGCAAGCTAGCACTGTTTGTAGGTCCCTTGAGGTTATCTATGCTTAGGAGTGTTGTGTGCACTGTGACAGACTGACCTGTGCTGACACTTGCGTGCACTGTGACAGACTGACTCACCTGTGCTGAAACTTGGTATCACCATTAGTTTCTCTCATCTAAACTCCTGTCTCCATTCAGTGGGCAGTGGGCTATAGGGTATGACGTCATGGAGAGGAAGGGGGCATGGGACACAGCCCATTTGGAGGTCCTGTTTATGAGCTTGGGACCATGTTCTTCTGAGCTGCTGGCTCTGTCTCCCCGGGAGCTCGGCTAATTTACTTATTAAAATAAATTTGCTCACCCTGCAGAAGATGGCAGTTCAATCACACTGTTTTTAGGCTGTGTCTATTAGGTGACTCAAAGGCTGGGTTGTAGCATAATAAGCCCAATTAAAAGTAAAAACACAGCAAAAATCCAAGGCACATCCTCTACCCTCCAAATGGGGTTCACGGCCCTCTGAGGACTTGCAAATCCCTCTCCTGCACTCAAGGCTGCTCCTTGGAGCTAATTGTACACTTTTATAGCTTTCGCTGACCTCATGATGGCACAGAGAGAAGGTGGGATGGGGTTAGGGGAGACTGGTTTCTAGGACTTAGGTCCAAGGCACAGAGTATCCAAAGTACACCCTAAAAGACCTACATGGGTCCAGGGAAAAGGGAATTGCTCTCAGGAGGAGTCATAGTCTCCATGATAAGGAGCTCAACTCACTGCACTTGGAAAGGTGGGCTCTTGAACCAGGTGATAGGACCTGAGACTGTCACAGAAGCACTTCCCATGGCCAGTGAACTGTTGAGTACAATTCCTAGCCCGTGTCTACAGCCAGTTTTGTTACTTTAAATATATAGTTTTCACTGGTGTACATAAAACGTAAACTGGAATACGGATCATAGTAAAGAGTATATCTGGCTCTTGGAATGCTGGGAAATTTACTTTACTTAGGACCACATTTATAATTCTCAAGGCAGACATTTCCTTCCTTCCTTCCCTCCCTCCTTCCCTCCCTCCTTCTTCTTCCCTCCCTCCTTCCCTCCCTCCTTCTTCTTCCCTCCCTCCCTCTCTCCCTCCCCTCTCCCTCCTTCCCTCCCTCCCTCCTCTCTCTCTCTCTCTCTTTCTTTCTTTCTTTCTTTCTTTCTTTC
>NW_021604732.1:3321905-3333153 GCF_004785775.1 Grammomys surdaster
TTTCTTTCTTTCTTTCTTTCTTCCTTCCTTCCTTCCTTCCTTTCTTCCTTTCTTTCTTTCTTTCTTTCTTTCTTTCTTTCTTTCTTTCTTTCTTTCTTTCTTTCTTTCTTTTCTTTTTAAAAGACTTATTTTTACAAAGAATACTAGTACTAAAACCAAAAGTTACAAACCACTGAGCAGTCTGAAAGTTCTAGAGGATGGGTAAAAAAAATTCTTGTTGTTGCCAGGAGGTAGCATCAGAAAGATGGTTGCCTACAGAGAGAGCACTGGTTGAGAGTCTAAGCCCCTGAGTTCTCTTTTTGCCTCAGCTGTCCATCTGGGGGCTTGCTGGATGATGCTTTGCCTCCCATGGCTTGGCTTCCTTTTCTGATTGTAGAACCTTGGATTCGATCACTCTTCCAGTGGAATTAAATAACTTTTCCAACTCTAAAGATGGCTTGGAAATGTTCTTTAAAAAGGTGTGTCTAGCAAGTTCCTAATTCCCTAGCATCTTGGAAACCAGACTGGGAAGACTACAAGAGCTATGGGTGATGGACTGGAAAGACAGCACAGTGGTTTGGCTGCTCTTCCAGAGGACCTGGGTTCAATTCCCAGCACCTACAAGGTGGTTTACAACTGTATATAACTCCAATTCCAGGAGATCTGACATCCTCACACAGATATGCATGAGGTAAAACACTAATGCACACAAGATAAATATAAATAAGTCATTTAAAAATTATTCATTGATAGTAGATGAACCATTTCTAACTTCCCCTTAATTTTTCATCTGTGGAGAACTATTATTTTTTAATTAAAAATTTTTTTACTTGAATCATTTTCTGTATGTCTGTGTCAGTGTGTCCTGTTTGGAATGTTTGTTCTTCTCCTGTGGAGTGGAGTGCTGTGTCTTGTCTTTCTTCATATATTACCCCCCACCCCCGATGCTCAATACAAGTCCATAGACCTCCCTGCCCTCCCTTCAACCAGTTTGAAACACTCAGCGATTCAGACACTCTCCATACCCCTCTCCTCCCACAGCACCACTTACAGCTGTAGGCTACCTCTTCCCTGTGGGCACCTGGATGGTAGCACACAGTCATACAGTCAGGCTACTCCTGCCGAATGGCGTGTGTATCTTTCCCTTCTTATCTATTTGTGCTACTTGATATGCTTTTTGAAGAAACTCACCAGAACCTATACATACAGGAATAGTAACTGATGCCATTGCTCTTCTCAGGGCAATAACTTCTGAAAGACTTCAAACCGAGGCAGAAGTGGAGAGAACACAGAAGCTGTGTGCTACCCCTCAACCCACACTGTGGTTGAACCTGTTTCTTTTGCTCTAACACTTACTCTGTCCTATTCCAGACACTTCCTGTGAGCAGCTGCATTGAGAATGATAAACTACATTGACATAAAAGGATGGAGATAAGGGCTTTTTTTTTGAGGGAATGTAGTCAGGCATTTGTGTGTATGGGTATGTGCCATTGTGTGTACATCTGTCGATACACACACACACACACACGTGATTGGGTAGGGAGGTCTGTGTTAGTTACTTTTTATTACTGTGATAGAATGCAATGACCAAGGCAATTTATGGAACGAAGAGTTTATTTTGGCTTAGGTAAGGTTCTAGAGGGGTACGTGTCAGTCATGGTGCACAGACATGACAGGGAGTGATGGACAGAGCAGGAAGTTGATAGCTCACGTATTCATGAGCATGAAGTAGAGAGAAGGAGAAAGATAGATAGATAGATAGATAGGTAGATAGATAGATAGATAGATGGAGGGAGGGAGGGAGGGAGGGAGGGAGAGAGAGAGAGAGAGAGAGAGAGAGAGAGAGAGAGAGAGAGAACAGGAATTGAGATAAGATGTAAACAAACTATTCCCAGTGATACACGTCCTCAGCAAGGCTCTCACAGCCCTCCCTGAATAGCATCTGAGACTGAGAACAAGTCTTTAAATGCCAAAGGCCAGAGGTCAGCTTTGGGCATTATGACTCAGGAACTACACACTTTGGTTTCAGAGGCAGAGTCTAACCTTGGCCTGGGGCTTGCTAATTCTAGACTGGCTACTCAGTGAGTCCTAGGGATCCAGCTGTGTCTTCCTGGCATTACAACTGCATGCTGCCGTGGCTACCTCATTTTTATCATGAGTTCTGGAGTTTGAACCTAGATCCTCCCCCTAGGTGGTGGCACTTAACTCACTGTTGTCTCACCCTGGCTCTGGCATCTTTAATGACCAGGGAAGAGTGATTTCCATAGGTGTGACAGTGGTTTGAATGAGATGCCTCTTCCAATAGCCTTGGGCATTTGAATGTTTAGTCTCCAGTTGTTGGCACTGTATGGGCAGGCCTAGGAGGCATGGCCTTGTTGGAGGAAGTGTGTCATTGAAGGTGGGCTTTGAGAGTTTACATTAGTGGTTCTCAACTTTCCCAAGCTTGTGACCCTTTAATACGGTTCCTCATGTTGTGGTGACCCCCAACCACTTCTCCATAACTGTAATTTTGCTAATCATAAATACCTGATATGTAGTATATCTGATATGTGACCTTATAGAGGGTGGTGACCCCCAGGTTGAGAACCACTGGTTTGAGAACTTGTGCTATTCTGAATTCATTCTCTTGGCTTCCTTGCTTGTAGTTTAAGATGTGAGCTGTCATCTTGCTGGTCCAGCCTCCATGCCTGCCTGCTGTCCCATCATCATGCTTGTGATGCTGACAGACTCTTAGCCTTTTGGAACCATAAGCCTCAAAGCCTTACTTCTTTCTATAAGTTTTCTTGGCCACAGAGTCTTGTCCTAGCAGCAGAAAACCAATGGGATTCAGATGTCCTTCCACACATTCATAAAGGGTGTCAGAAGTCAGTTCTTACATTGAGTATCTGGGGTTCGTACCAAGGTGTGTTAGCTACATTATAACTCACAGAAAGAATTTTCCCCCATAAAACCTCCTATTGTAGTATGTACAATTTGCAATAGCATTTTAAAGGGAAGTTAAGCTGTCCCTTTCAAGATGGTATCTTGCTAAGAAGGACATACCAACCAGTGACTCTCTAGTCTCACAGCAAGTTTTGATGCAGAAGACAACCTGAGAAGTCAAGGACTGAGCGACAAGCTGGAGTCCAGTGCTCAAAATGACAAGATTTTATGCTTTTTCCCCTCAAAGCAACATAATGAAATGATGATACCACACAGCACAATTTTATGAAACAATACTCCAGTTCTCAAATAGAAGAACTGTAAACCCGATGGCCAAGTCGTTTATCCCAATGAGGTATCCGATTATTGCAGGAGAAAGCAGGGATTGTTATAATTATTTGCTTCAGAAACTCAAATAGGTCTGAGATGTTCTTTGTGGATTCTTGGCCTGAGCAGGGAATCTGGAGCTTTGAGTCCAGGATGAAGAGGGAAAGCCAGTGGAAGAGGGCGGGATGCGGATGCATCTAGGCAGGATGACCTTGTCGAAAGGTATAATTGAAAAACAGCAGACTACAGTTCTTTAGAGCTGGAAGGCTGGAATTGCCCAGCGGGAGTGTAAGAATTTAGTCAAGATATAATTGAAGAAAAACAGCAGACTAAAGTTTTTTAGAAGGCTGGAGACTATTTTTAAGGAAAAGAAGAAGAAAATAATTTCTAGGTTCTAAGAACATGCCAAAATGTTAATGGATCTTACCTAATACTTGCAGAAACAGAACACATCAAGGACTGTCCTATCTATTCTGTGAGGAAAGGGAGGCACAGAGGGATTAAGTCATTTTCTCAGATCTATAGAGCTCCTTAGCAGATTGCCAAGCCACATTGGGCTGACTCCCCCAGGAGGATTACAAGGAAGAGCCTCCCCTGAAACCTGACCTGGTACAGGATGGAGGGTTCCCAAGGTCCACTTACTGATTCTTGATTACAAAATGTTCTTTCATTCTGGGCAGCAAAGAGAAATGTTGAGCACTTTCCCCTCTAATGGAGTCTTTGGAGTCAGGAAGGCAGCTTCCCATTTTTCACAGAGCCCAGATCCACCCTACCTTAATTTAATTTTCTCCCAAGAAGTACACCTTTTTAGTTTGCTAGCCACCCGGCCTGTTTCTAGGCGTGTGATGTGAGAACTATGCACACTGCCTAGGGAACACACAAGTGGTCTGTATCTCTGCCCAGGGGAATAACATTCCACTGCATTGCCCACAGAGGGTTGGTCTAGCTAGCTTTCTTTTGTCCAGATTTCTAGAATATCTGTTACTTAGTGACATTTCTGTTGTGGACTCATACGCCATAGTGACTTTCCTGTTGCTGTGATAGAATATAACCAAAAGTGACTTCTGGAAGAAAGAGTTTGTCCCGGCAGGAAGTGGACTCATGCCATTTCATTTCACAGGAAGCTAAGAGAACAAACTGCAAGTGGGGTGTGGCTACAAGGTCCCAAAGGCTGCCTCCCAGGGACACACTTCCTTCAGCGAGGCTGCACCTCCTATGGGTTCCATAACACCCTGAAACAATTGGGAACCAAGTATTCAAATACATAAGCTTGTGGAAGACATTTTTTCATTTAAGCCATCGCAAAACTTTTATACAATTTCTTTCTCTCTGTATGTACACGTGAGTGCATGTTGCGTGTGCATGCCCATGGCCATATATGTGTGGCTATCTTCAGAGGCATCAGGTTCCCTGCAGCTGGAATTCCAGGCAGTTGTGAGCTATCTGAAAGAGGTGCTGGGATCAGAGCTCGGGTCTTCTGCAAGAGCAGCAAGCACTGGGTAGCCATCTCTTAAGCCCCATGTATTTATAGCCTTCATTCTTAGTATGGTATGTGAGTATGTGTCTCTCCTTTTAGAGAAAAACATTGTAAATACATGGACTGTATCTTAAATATGCACAGTCCATTAGAACATGTTCAGAGAATATTGAATCTATAACCTGTGGGCAATAAGGCGCGGCTACTTGGCTGGTTAGCATGAAGGTTAAATGAGACAGAACACTGCCAGAATAGGAGCAGCGCTTGGCATGTGGTTGATGCTTCCGTAAGTGCCAAGGCAAGGGGAGAGAGAATGCAGACAGTGAGGGGCTGACCTCAATCTTCTTACAGCAGAGAGGAGTGTAGATGAGGAGGGTATGAATGCGGGGAATTCGAAAACTCCATCCAACAGCGATAACCTCTGAAAGCACGGATCACTTGTAGAAGCCAACTGGCTTTAGACATGGTGTGGCCGTTTTCATTGCTGTCCTCTCATAACTTTGAGATGCTGTTAGTCACCTCTGTCTTCCATGCCTCTCTGGTGACGGGAAGTCTGGCTCATAACTGATGTATTTCTGCTATTCAAAGAGGCACTTAACCAATCCATCCTCACAGTGATCAAGGACCCCTGTCTAAGAATATCCCCAACCCCTCCCAGCCTCTGACTAACCCAAGAACACCAGACAGGGAAAGAACCAAAGTATGAACAATGATGGGTGTCTTCTGTGAGCTGTGCGTTTATTGAGATGGTACTTTGCTGCATTGTGTGAACAGACTTGGCAGTGAAGAACTATTTATGACTGAGGGTGTACTACCATGTGCCTAACATACACAAGGCCTGGGTTAGGTCCTCAAACACCGCTTAAACCAACTTTTGGCATGCACATATTATCCTGGCACTTAGGAGTTAGAGGCAGCAGAAGGGTTGGAATTTCAAACCTCCCCCCAACCCTCGCCCCAGGCTCCATGAGACTCTGTCTCAAAAAGAAAAAAAAAAGAAAAATTTTATTTTACTCTTTATAGCACTTACCTAGAATTAAGTTAGGGTAAAGGGAGTATCAAGTGGTTAAAAGGAGGCTGTAGGTAACATGATCAGAGGAGGTTTTTCTACAAGGTGGCCTTAAGGCAGAGACAGGAAGTACTTGTGTTCTGTGAGTCACACCAATATCTAGAGGAAAGACATCTGAGATAGGAGACAGAAACATCCCCTGAGGTACTCCCATGGCTGCTGTAGGCCAGGTGGTGCAAGAAGCCAGTCCTAGTGAGCTGGCATGGCAGAAGAAGAAGAGAAGGAAGCCGGCCACATAGGATGTTCTAGGCAATGCTTAGACCCAGGCAAGCACTTCGGAGGGTTTTAATCACCGGAAGTACAACTTTCTTAGCAGACTCATGGTTCTGTACTGTTTGTAGCCATGTGCTCTGTGCTCCCTGAAAGTCTCGAGTATAACAGTGTTCAGCCCAGAGGGATCTTTCTCTGTCCTCAAAAAGAAAGGTTATCTTGATCCAGACGCAATGACGGTTTCACTGATGGCCGTGCTGTTGCGGCTGAAGATCTTGGAAACAGTCTCAGAGTGTGGGGAAGGTTTTTCAAGCGCAAAGTATAGGGGAAAGGAGAGGCAAACTAATCAGATAAATTATTACTCTCACATCTCTGATACCAAAAACCTTCTGCTGAGCCAGCCACTGTATGCGTGCTAAATCTCAGCAACCTGGGAGTCTGAAATAAGGAGAAGGAGGTTTCACATGAAAATTACCGCTATCTGATTGGTCTGTGTGTGATGTTGGGGGCGGGGGTGAGGGGAGGATGTTGTCTTGATTGTTAATCAAAGTGGGAAGTACCTGACTGTGGGAAGAACCCATTTCATAGTTTGGGCCCTGAATTGTATGAGGGTGAAGAAAGCTAGCTGAGGAGAAACCAGACAGTACACAAGAATTTATTTATGGTCTCTGCTCTTCACTGTGGATATGATGTGACTCCTGACTCGTGACTTTAATGACAAACCTAGAATTGTAAGACAAGTAAACCCAAGCTTCCCCTGTGGTACTTCTTGACGGTATTTTTCACAGACACAAAACTGAAATGTGAACACTAGGAACAAGAAACAGTTTTGTATAACAAGATGTTATTTTCTTGAGTATTAACCTCTCATTTTCTTCCTTCTTTTCAGGTGACTCTGAAATTCTTTATGTCTGTCTCTGTCTCTCTGTTTCTGTCTGTCTCTCTTTCTCTCTGTCTGTCTCTTGTTCTCTCTATCTCTGTCTTTCTGTCTCTGTCTCTCTCTCTCTGTCTTTTTCTCTTACTGTAGGTTTTTTTTTTTAATTTTTAATTTTAGAGGTGAATCTCTCTACATAGTTCTGGCTGTCCCGCAACTCGCTCTGCAGATCAGGCTTGCCTTGAACTCACAGAGATACGTCTGCCTCTGTCTTGTGAGTGTTGGGATTAGAGATATGCGTTACCACACCTGGCTTGAAATTTCTCATATTTTTAAAGAAACATTTTATGATAGTTTAAAAAAATAACCTCATGTTAGGCGTTTTTAGACTGCATTTATCTAGTGGCAAGAGTGTGTGGTATGGTAATGAATCATGCATTGACAGTTGGGTGACCTCAAAGCTGCAATTATGAACAATTTTATTGTTATAAAAGTTTTAGTAAGATTTAATATAAAAATTTAAAATGTAAATTTGAGATTCCTTTAAACAATTTGAGAACACTATTGACATTCACTAATATAACTAACCTCTGTATTTTAAAATATAATGGCTAATTTGAATATTTTATAACAAAAATAGCAGTTTTTGCAAGAATAAAAAAATTGTAGGTCTGATTTTGTTCAGTTATATTAATTAAAACATTTGATGAAAACACATTCAGACATTATATGCTTTGAATAAAACTACCTTTCAATATTTTAGATCATTATTGTCAATGTACTATGAATTATGTAAGAGCCTTGCTTGGAATAGCATGGTTATTAACTCTGCCAAAATTAAGGCTACAAAATTTTTATAGACTGAATGTATAATAACTATGAATATCTATGTATTTATTTGATCATTCATTCAAACCTTGCAAATCCATCCAACACCAAGTGTGAGTAATATAATTAAATTATCACATTGCATGGCCTTTGATATTGTGCCAACTTTTAGGTACTTAATGGTATATTTTTTATATATCCTGTCAATTAAAAGCCATAATTTGTATTTTTTTTAAAAGTTTGCCATGTAATATGTATTTACCAGGTATACAAAATATTTTAAGACTAGTTCATTATCTTGACTCTGTAAAATAAAATAACTTAGAATCTAGTGTTTGGATTTCAATTTGAACTCTGGTCCTGGACCTACTCATATCAGCATAGCCCTGCTTGTAAGCTCTGGTTCTCTTGTGTATATGATAAACAGTTGTTGGAGGGTCTTGACATGGACAAGGTGAGTCTGTGTTTGCCACAGGAAGTTTGAGAATAAGCACTGTTGTGGGTGCTTGTTTGACATGCTTTACCTGGTCTTTCCTGTGTTATCAACAGCGGACTACTGCAAACCAGTTCCAAAAATTTGCCTTGAAATATCAGAGCGGTGAGGGAGACAGCATTCAGGCTCTCTCCCACCCCTTCCCTTCTTACTACAAAACTAAGGGAAAGTGGATTCCCAGTATACATTAAGGGGAGTAAAATCATCTCTAGTTTGCTTTTCCTCAAGGCTGCTGCAGAAGTGACAGGGATGTGTGTGTGGGAAGTCCGTTTTAGCCATCCAGTCCATTTAGACAACAGAGGAGGAAGCTTGAGAAACAGCTTAGGAAGACTAAGGCTGAGGCCGAGGTGTAGCTCAGTGAGTAGACTGCTTGCTTGCTGTGTCTGAGGCTTTAGATCTTATCTTCAGCATACATACCAGGCATGGTGGCCCATCCCTGTCATTCCAGTGGGAGATGGAGTTAACGGGGTCAACAGTGTAATGTCATCTTCATCTGTGTATTGAGTTCAAAGCCAGGCTGGGCTACATGTGAACTTGTTTCAAAAAAACAAAGACAGACAATAGAAGGTAGGAACTGGCTACAGGTGATAGCACTATTGTGCCAGAAAGTGTTCATGAACCCCAAACGACCACCAAGGAGCTGTCTCCCATTAGGGTCTCTTTATTACAACCTTGAGCTTTCCTCCAACCCAACCCTGACACAGCAGGACGGGAAGGGAAGGCAGAGTAGTCCCAAACCCTCAGCAGGACAAGATTTTATAGTAAAATAGGAGTAAGTGAGGGGGTGAAGGAGCGGGTGTCCAGTCTGGCAAGCATCTAATAGAATGACTATAAGCCAACAGGTAGGTGCTCGAAGTAAGACCATATACAATCATGAAGGGTCTGAAAGTACATTTGAAACAATCAGGCTTATCTTTGATTAAATGTTGCTAGGAAGTAGCTAGGGAGTAACTCTGGCCCAGGACAAGGTGTGGGGTCCTTCCTGGTATTTGGGTGCAGTTTGAGTTCTGCTGCAGGCCAAGTTCTTAGGCTTATTTTTCCTTTTTAAAAAAAGATGGAGGCCGGTCCCAAGATGGTGGAGGTTTGGCTTCTCAGCACAGACAAGCCTTGCATGGCTGTGGTTTAGCCTCCCAGCACAGAGGGTTGGTAGTGGTCTCTGACCTGCAGTGAGGTAGATGAGGGTCACCATGAGAAAGTCACCATGAGAGAGCAACCATGAGGACATGGATGGACAGGAACAGCCAGAGTAAGACTAAGATGGAAGGCAACAGGGCATGTGGCTCGGTAGTAGGTCAGAACCCTGCCCAGCAAGGTTCTGCAAGAACTTCAGCAAGGTAGTGCAAGAAGCTTATTAATAAATGTACCAGGTCTCCGTGTCATTTCAAAGCAAGGGTGGGTGTGGCAAAGCCTCCAACTGTGAAGATTTTCTAATAGCCAAGAAGTTATTTCCTAGCTAACTATTTCCTAGTACTAAGTGACTTGTGGGTTATGTCGAAGGAAAAACAAAGGACACACGCCTTCTCTGCTCCCGCCCACCCCAGACAATGTTACTTAGGAGCTGTTGGCCATGTTTGCTTTACTGATAGCAAGACTAAGAGGCTGATATTTAGCATGGACTCTGTTGCTATGGAATGTTTTCATTTGTCTTTAGATTTCTCAAATATCAAGAACAATTCCAAAAGATCTGTTTCAGACTGGATGATAATCGGCCATAGCCAGAGGTTGTGGACATAAATAAGAGGTGGAGGTGGTCGCACTGGTGCAGGTGGTGGTGGTGGTGGTTGTGGTGGAAGAAGAGGAAGAGGAGGAGGAGGAGGAGGAGGAAGAGGAGGAGGAAGAAGAGGAAGAGGAAGAAGTGGTGGTGGTACCTTTAGTCTCTAGGCATGCCTGAGAAGATGTTCTTTGCTGAGGTAGGATGAGGTGGTGTTATGTCCAGTCCAGGTTAAAAAAAACAGGGTTTGCTCACCCATATATATATAAAATTGTATATGTATATAATACATATACATATATTGAAAATGTCAACACTTCAGTTTGCTTTCTGAAGCCTGGTGAATGTGATTTCTTTCTGGGGACATAAGATGGGGCTAACACCTCCCCATAACCTCGATTTATGATGTCTAAATTCACGAGCAAGTGTCACAGCAGGGACCACAGACGTCACACCTGGAGTCTGGAATGAACATTATAAAATTGGCAAGGCTGAAAAGGCATTAGTAAACATTATTAAGAATTCCTTGCAGGCAATTAGACTCCAACAATATCTTTGGAGAGAGTGTGGTTTTTTTCTTTTCCTTCTTCCTTTTTTGTTTGCATCTTTATTTCTATTTTGCTAATGAGAGAGTAATGAACCACAGACTTGTTACCTAGAAGGAATATCTCGGCAAAGCTCTAGTGAACTTAAAAACAGTATTTACAAACTGATTATTGTCTGCATTCATTATCAATTTTAAATTAGAAGGAATTGTAATAAAGGGAGCCAGGAAACAAGCCGGCTCCCCACTCAGGTTTCACGGTCCCTTAAATGGCAAGATGCTGATTTCTGTCATGGATAAAGGTGACGGAGGAGTCAGGCTTGGGCTTCTGGGGAAAGTGTGTTTCTCAGGTCTGCATTTGTTTCTTCCCCTGCTTCATTTTATAAAGCATGACTGTCCTACCTGCACTTGTGATGAAGGCATCTGGAGTATAGCACCCACAGTCTCGGCAGCTACACTCACCTCCTTCAATCCCTTCTGCTTTCTGTGTGCATCTCTCTCCTGAAGCCTCCTCTCAAAAGAGGGAGGAACTATTTAGAAACCTGCTCTTCATGACTATGGCCGAGGCTCTCCCTTCTGGTGCTTAGGGTTCTATAGGGACAAGGAGACGTATGTATGGTGACCCAGTGAGGTCACTCCTCCCAAAAGTTCCATCTGAGTTCCACTGCCACCTAGGGCTGGGGAAGATGCTCTCTGTCTCCATTCTTTTCTCTTTGCTCTGGATGTGTGCTTGTGTATGTGTGAGTATGTGCATGCATATGTGTGTATGTGTGTGTACATGTATTTATGTGTATGTGTGTTGGTGTTTGCACAT
>NW_021604732.1:3333163-3397164 GCF_004785775.1 Grammomys surdaster
GGGTGTGAGTGTGTACCTGTGCATGAATATGTGCGTAAGTGTGTGTGAATGTGTATATATGTGTGTCTGTCTGTCTATGTAAGTGTGCATGTTGTGGATATGTGCTTTCTTTTAGATTCATAAAGGTGACAGTCTGAGTGGTAGTCATCTGCAACAGAGCCAAAAGTCATGCTTCTAAAATCATTGATATTTAGCTAAGTGAAGGAAAAGAGTGCTGAGAGAACTTTCCAGGTGGCAAGATCCGGGTAACTAAGGACTGTGCTGGTGATACCAGTAGAAGGAAGATTCTGAACCTTCGAAGGCAGTGGTTCCCGGCCTTTCTAATGCTACAACTCTTTAATACAGTTCCTCATGTTGTGGTGACTCCAACCATAAAATTATTTTTATTACTGCTTCATAACTGTAATTTTGCTACTGTTATGAATCATAATATAAATATGTGACATGTAGAATATTTGATATGTGACCCCCCCCAAAGGGGTCATGGCGCACAGGTTGAAGACCACTGATAATGCATTTAAAGTAAGATGCAAGGAGCTGGGGTTGGGTGGAGGAGGGATGGGGTATAGCCCAGTGGTTTAACAACATTTGCTGTTCCTTAAGAGGATCAGAGTTGGGTTCCCAGCGCCCATATGATAGCTTACAACCCTCCCTCCCCAACTCCAGTTACAGGAAATCTGAACCCCTCTTCTGGCATCTTTTGGGCAACAGGTATGCATGCAACACACTTACGGAAACACAAATACAATAATCATACACAAAATATAAAAATAAATAAATCTTGTTTAAGATTCATTTAGGATACTCTTTAAAGTTGATTCTTTTTTTCCAGTGTAACTCTGGGCCAGGTGGTTCCAGGTTATGGATATGGAGGGACAAAGGGATAGTGTTTTTTTTTAAGTGATCTTCTATTAATATTAATATTAATATTAATATTATTATTATTAATATTAATATTAATAAAAAGGAGTGGGGCTGAGATGGTTCAGCCACCCCACCGCTATCCTCCACTCATCCCAAGGGCAGTGGTGCCTTTTGTATTCGCCCTCCCTCCCCCACACCTGTTCACCTTTCATAGCCTACAACACGGATGAGCTTTGGAGACATTAAGCTAAGCAAAAATAAGGAAGTCACCCCAAATCAGATGCTGAACTGACTTCCATTTATATAAGGAATTTAGAGTCATTTATATTTTAGAGACATGAAGCAGAATGGGGGTCCCCAAGGCTGGCAGATTAAAGTAGGGCATGGTTTAAAGGGTGAGGCTTTGAGATGATGAAACAGCTCTGGAGTGATAGACACAGCCAGTGGTGACGGTTCTACAACAGTATGAATGTTCTAAATGTCATTAGACCATGCACTTTAAAATGATTGACTCAGAGGCTGGGGTGGATTGGGCAGCAGAGTGCTTGCTGAGCAAATGTGAAAGAGCCA
Source organism: Grammomys surdaster (assembly GCF_004785775.1). NCBI lineage: Eukaryota > Metazoa > Chordata > Mammalia > Rodentia > Muridae > Grammomys > Grammomys surdaster. The sequence continues at coordinate 3,334,598 of NW_021604732.1, forward strand.
TGGCTGATCCCCTGAAACTGCTGGAAGAAAAAAAAATGTGATCTGGTCCCAGTAGCATACACTTTTTTCTAATCCCCGGGCTGAAAAGACAGAGACAAGACCTCTTGAGCTCACTAACCAGACAGCCTAAACGATTTGAAAAGCCCAAGTGAGAGGGAGGGGGAGGGAGGGAGAGAGAGACACACACATATACATACAAACACATACACACACTCACATACACATATACACATAAACACATACACATATACATCCTCCCACACATATTCATACACATACACACACATATGTACATAGACAATACATACAAACATACTCACGCACACATACACAAATACATACATACGTTACATATGCACATACACACATTCATCATACATACACACACACTCACACATATATGCATATATACACATACATACACATATATACACACACTCACACACACATATACACACAATCATACACATCCATATACACAGACTCACACATACATAAACTCATGCACACACACTCACATGCATATATATATACATTATAGATATATACACATACACACACTCACACACACTCATAGACACTCACATAATGCTCACATACATATACATGCATTCATATACACAAACACGCATACACATACTTTTACATGTCGATATACACACACACTCACATTCTCTCACACACAACTTACACATACACATACACACATAAAACACATATACACAGTCACACAAATATGCACATACATACACACATACAAATTCATACACACTCATACACACCCTCACACACAGAAACACATACACACACACAATCATACATGCTCCCACAGATGCAAACACACATACACACATACAAACACAAATATACACATACACACACAAACACATTCATTCACACTTGCTCACACATACAACTGCTATATCATGATTAATAAATAGAGCTTTTTGTTATTTATTACTTAAGTATTCAATACTGTCTGGCCTTGAGTGATCCATGAAACATAGGTAAGTAATTTATTAGGAAAAATAATGATTTTTTCCCACAGCATAACCTACTCTGACCCAAAACAGTAAGAGCTTTATCAAATACAAATAGGAAGGCTTACAACTTTAGAATCTCCCATTGCATTGCAACTGACAACCTTTTTAACATAAGCACATTGAACAAATAATTTATAGATGTATTCTGAGAACATTTTAGAGTACTTTATTACTACTCCTGAAAGCTATGGTGTGCTATTGATCCTGAGATATTAATATAACCTATAGAGAGGGCACATGATCAGCCCCTAATCCACACTGGCTTTGATAACAGACGGAGGCTATTATTGAAATGTACCTCTAATCAAAGCAGCAAAGGTTGACAATGACACATTGTAGCCAAAAGTTTAAGATTGTGAACCACACTCATTGTAGAACGTCTGATCTGAGTACATAAGCAAGTTTGCTCTTCTCAGGCTCCTGTACAGGTTCCTAAACCAGTGCTTACAGCCAGCATGAAAGTAGCTATCCTTGGGCAGGTTCCTCTCATGCCAACTTTTAATATTCATGAAGCTTGTTTTCTATTGAGAAGATGGTATTTTTTGAAATTCGTTTTAAAGACAAATTTTAAAGAGGGGGGGGTGGGCAGAGAGACAGAGACAGAGAGAAATGTGTAACTGTATATGCACATGTGACTGCAGGTGCCCATAGCAGCCAGCAGAGGGCACCAGATCCCCTCGATCTTAAGTTAGCCCCCTCCCAACATGAGTGATGGGAACCAGCATTGATCCTCTTCAAGAGCAATACATAGTTTTACCCACTGAACCACCTCTACAACCCCACCAAAGCCTGTTTTAGAATGGGTTTGTTACTCACTTGGGAAAGTTTATTAAGCTGCCCCTGCTACCATTTGCTTGTGTTTTTCAAGTGCTTTCTGTCTGATCAATACCTGATTTATCCTTGTCTTCCTATTTGACATTCCCAAATCCCCCATAAATTTATTAGTCTGAGGATAGTTTGCTTGTTTTACAAGGTCATCAATGTTCTGCCATCTTCCATGGTTCGGGTTCTCTCTAATCTGTTCTCATTGCCTTCTATAGGAATCTTGTGAGTAAGCCAGGCTAGGGCTTACTGTCTCTGCCATGTTTCTCTGCCTGTGATGCCACAGCTCCTTTGATACCACACCATCTTCTTTGTGTTGAAAATTTTTCTGATCCCATCAACACAACATCTTTAAACTACCATTCAGCATCTCTCTAAATGATGATGTAGTCATTTAGAACTTTACAAAGAATGACCTTGAATTTGCCCTAGATTCTGTATGTGTATATATATATACATTTGCTAGGTGTTATATAAATAAGTTGAAGAAGAGAATTATATAGATTGTAATTTCCTGATTCTTAATTTCCCAAAGATAGAGCTGGACAAATACTGGCAGCTCAGTGAATACACACACACACACACACACACACACACACACACACACACAATTGAGTTTAGTACAAATTTAAAGTCTACTAAAATTAAGAAAAATTTGTAGTATATTTCAAAATTTTATGAAATTCTGTTGGTGTGTAGATGGAGAGATGGCTAAGAACACTTGCCATTCAGGTATGAGGATCTGAGTTCAAATTCTCAATGCTTACAAAAGCCAGGCAAAGCTACATGTGCCTGTAACTCCAACATGGGAAGATGGAGACAACCTAGCTGGAACAGAAAGCTTCTAATTCAGTGAGACACTCTGTCTAACAGAGCGTGATAGAGGAAGACACATAATGTCATCTTCTAACCTCTGCATGGATACCCTATACCCCTGCATACTCATATACTCATATGGCATGCAATACACACACACACACACACACACACACACACACACCTTTTCACATACATTGCAGTTGCTACATTCATTAACAGGATAGTCATATCATAACTTACTAGACAAGACGTGTTACATGTGTGAAGGTGTGTATATGTACATGTATGTGCGTATGTATGAACTTCTGTGTAAGTGCTTTAAAAAGCATCTCACTGTGCCCTGTTTTGAAGCCTGCTTTTCCACACTCCAGTGATATGGCTTAAACGTCTTCATAGTAAGGGTTTGTATTTTAATGTATTTTGCCAGTTGGTCAGTATTATGGTTTTCAGCTTTTCATGTCTACAACAATGCTAAGAGTGAGTGTTTTTTGGCATTATTGTTTTGAGACAGGTTCTAGTCATCTAGCTCAGGTTAGCCTAGAAGGGTGATCCTTCTCTCTCACCCTCCATATACTGGGAAGATAGGTATTCGTTACCACACCTGGCTAAAGGGAACTTTTGATGTCAGGAAGTATTTTTGCATGTTTTTCATGCATTTGTTACAGATCCTGCACACAGAGTTTCCAGGGTGAGAGGGCATTTGTATTCTAAGAGTGCGTATAACAGAGATGGTGTATGTTCTAGTCCTGTGGCTGGGAGTTATCGTCGCTGTTCGCAACCTTGAAGATCCAAGGTTGGGACAATCCATGGAAATTTATAATGAGGTTGATCACCCTTCCATATGCCACCAAACTGAATGTCTTCAACTTGTCCTGACAGGATCTTGCTTGCTGAAAGTCTGCTCAGAAAGGCCGTTTATACTCTATCCTCAGTCTATGGTCTGCAGCATCCCCTATCCAGGCACCTTTAGATTCTCACAGCCCGAGCATCTTACCTTGGCATACTCTTTGACTTTTATCTCTGAAGCTTTGACCCTGGGGCAATGCCCACTCCTATAAAAGCAAGACAAGGGCTGGTGAGGTGGCTTTGCAAAAGGTGAAGGTGCTTGCCATCAAGCCTGAGGACGTGAGCTCCATTTGTGGCATCTGTGAGGTAAAAGGAGACAGCTGATTCCTCCAAGTTGTTCTCTGATCCCCAGGCATACCTAAATAAATAAATAAATAAATAAATAAATAAATGACACTTGAAACAATAACAACAGCAAATGAACATAGCCATGAATCAGCCCTAGTTAAAATAATGGCTAGCACATTTGTCAAAAAGGGAATAGCCCAGTCAAAACTCATACAAACTCTTGATTGCTTATTGTCACATTAAAATAGAAGCTGTTAACAACTTTCTGCTAAGTAGCATGTCATGTAATTTCATTGGCTTCTCATCCTCCCCACACATACCAGAAATTGAGCCCAGGACCTCATACTGCTGATCAGGCGCCTTTGCCAATAAGATACATTCCTCCCAGTGGTTGACGTAATACTCTCAGGTAGGTTATCATTCCCATGTTATAGATTAGGAGACAGATTCAGAAAGAATAGGTAAACCATGAAAAAAGAGACAGACTTGGTATTAGAAGTGAGGAAATACGACCACAGCAACACTCTTAGATATGTCCTTGGAAGGATAACATAACCCCAGTTGAGAGATGCTCATGCAGATAACACCTGCTGTTTTGTGGTACTCCACATACTATCTTATTATGTATACTGAGCCAGAACTCGAGCCACTGGATTGGTCCAGAGATGGACACGCACAGGATGTTGGCTGCCACAATAGTCTTATACCTTGGTTGTGTGATTGGAGACCAGACACAGAAATCTTTTCCCTTGTCTGAAAATCCAGTGGTAAAAATTTGATCCCAGAGTTGTATTTGAAGTTGAAGGGAAATGAAGTTTATATTGGTGATGAGCAGGGATGGGAAGGGCGGACTGGGCATGGAGGAGGGGAATGGATGGAGGGAGGAGGAAGAGATATACTACAGAGCCCCCCATTTTAACAGTATTTTCAAAATACGGTTTTCCTCGAAGCTTGTACTTCTGCGTTCTAAGCTGCCTTGTTCCATCCTTGTTAATTCCCTTATAACTTGGCCTAGCTCAATGACTGGAATTGGCAAAGATACCCAGGGTATGGATATCTTTAGAGACACTGCCCAGACATTCTGGAAGGACCAGCTTTTGCATCTGCCATTATTGCTTCAGCCAGATGGTAAACAGTGTGTGCTGAGTGTGTGCTATATCCTGGGCATCATGGTAGATGCGATCAGCTTGACAAACAAGATTTCACTGCTTATCAGGTCCTTTTGGTCTGGCAGGAGAGATGGTTTAGTATGGGAAGGGGAGCACAGAGCATGTGGGTAAATAGTATCAGGGTATCCCAAAGGAAATGATGTTTAAGGAGAAACCTGAAAAAGAGGAGGAGCAATCCAGAAGAGAAGGATGTGGAAGTGTGTCCTGAACAGAGAGCTAAAAATCTAGAGGAGACACAGAGAGCAAGGAGGGAGAAAAAGAAGCAAGAGAAGAGATAAAGGCATTATGTTAAGGGCAGGGTGGACAGAGTAAGGAGAAAAGGAAGGGGAAAGAGAGATGCTTCTGGAAAAAATTGTAGTCTACAAGTGGCTGGATTAGGGTTTGGGTGTATTTTGTACCACTTCAGAACTGAGGGGCATCTCTGAGCTGTGGTACCTACATACTATCCTGAGTGCTCCCAGGGAACCTGCTGTCCCCTTATGTGACAGTGTGCCTGTCTGGGGCTGTCTCCTTGGGGTCAAGGTAGGGATGGGTTCAGACAGATTAGAATAGGCATGCGTTTAGTTTGTAGCTTTCATTGTGCTGGGTGTGGGCCAACCACTTTTCAGGATCTGATTATTCCCTCCCAGAGGGTCCTGTGGTCAGATGCCAGCTGCACAGATCTGTTACCATGGGTGACATTTTCATCCAATGGGGAAACTAGGCTGCTCATTTGTGCAAGCAGCAGATGGAGCAGCTAATCGATACAGTCTGGGAGGTAGGCACTGTCCCTGCCCCCAGTGGCTCCACTGCACTGTGTGAGCCAGACCCAAGGGGCTTGTGGAACACACACCAGTGACAGGGTCTTTGATTAGAACCGACCTTGCTCACTAGGAGTTCTGGTCTCAAACAAAGGCCTGTTTTCACCAAGGTGGCCTCTCTCCTTCCAGGCTTTTCACAGGCCTTGTGCCTCAAGCAACGCTCCTGGGGAAAGCTGCTGCAGAAAGCTCTCAGAGGTCTGTGTGAATGGTGCTGGATCTTCCATGACAGTAAAAACAGCAATGTTATTTACTATATTTTTATCATGTGCATACAAGTGATAACACTGAATAGAACCCAGGAAGCACACTGCTCTTCAGAACCTTACAATACAATGGAGGGCTTTCAGTCTGGTCATAATATAGCCCCAAACCATCTACACACCCATCTACCTCATTTATTAAAATGACAATATGCCAGGTATTGTGGAACTGGCTGGAGACAAGAAGGGGCCTAATATAGGGTTGGTAATTAGTACTCCCAGGGATCAAGCCCCAGGGATCCAGCCATCTTTATTCTCTAGTGCTGAGATTACAAGAATATGCCACAACACTTGACTTTTAAAATGTAGGTTCTGGGAATTGAACTCAAGTCTTCATTTCTCAAGATAGACACTTGAATGACTAAGCTATCTCCCTAGCCTCTTGTAGTGTTTTATGATAACCAAATAGAAATCAAATAAAGAAGAAAGTGATGGATCCAGTAGGGTGGTACTCCAGAAAGTCCACTCTCCTTGGCTCTGATAATGGGATTGGTGGTGGGATTGTAGATGGTGGGTGGTATAAGTGATGGTAGAGGTGGTAGGTGATGGTATGGGGGATGGTATGGATTGTGGTTGGTGTTGTAGGTCATGTGGGTGTTGTTGTTGGAGTGGTTGGTGTTGGATGTTGGGTTGTGGGTCATAGGTATGACTCTTAGGGTAGCAAGACTCTGAGTTCAGTTTCTAGCATTGTAAAAAGTAAAAATAAATGAGTAAATCCAATCAAATCAAACCAAAGCAAACCATAGCCAGTTGCTTTTCCCATGCATGGTTTCCGCTGCTTGAGTCAAGGTTCATGGATCACAAGTTCTTCATTTGAGGAGACCCATTCATTGAATAAAGTGCTTGCTCTTCACTTCCCTGGCTCTTACAAGGAAGCTGTGAAGTAAGACCCAGCCGAGCTTTCACACTCTTCCTCCTCCCTCCTACTTTTCTGAAGTCTTATCAAACGAAGGACCCGCCAACACACGTCAGTAATTTATTTCGCTGAGCCGCCACACATATCTGCACCACCGTTTTAATTAGCAAGAAGCAAACAGAAGAAAGAGGCTATAGGCGCAGCTAGGAAGCCCTGCTCCTCGTCATGTGTTAATTATTCATTGAGGTAAATAAAATTAAATATTTTCGCTGCAATCCAGAGCAGGATCTGAAGTAATTACACTGTCAGATTCATCAAATATTCTCTCATCAAAATAAAAACCTTGATGTCATTTAATAATTTATAATACAAATACACAGAAATTGTAAAATATTATAAATAGAAAACTGCAGGGTAAGTGAGCATGAATTAGTTAGGGGGGTATGTTCTAGAAAGAGGCTGTCATGAGCTGTATAAATTTTTAATCAGAAGTATTTTTGAGGCCTAATTTAGAGGATGGAAGATGCCATGAACTTTAGTCTAGCAGGAGCCTCAACAAAACAACAACATGTCCCTGTGGTTCAGAGCTTTGTAAACACTGCTTTCTGGGGCAAACATGGCACACACAGATGAGGGTGGCAGGCAGCAGGAGAAGCATGTCACCTTTGATGTCCTGGATCACCTGTGACACTGGATATGCTGTCTACATGGACACAGGTAGGACATCCGTTACCTCCAGGTAGTAATGGCAAATGGGGAAAGTCTTGCTCATTTGTACTGTTTGAGAAAGGCAGGCTCATCTGGCTGACCTTGTACAACCATCTCTGATGCTGGAAACCACAGGGAGTCATCCCAGTTTGAGATGGTTTTAATCTGTTGAGTTTCTCCACGGAAAAAGCCAGGGTAAATACAGAAGGTTAGGTTTTTCTTTCTACCTTTCCTAATTTTCCAAGGAGTATTCTTACATATCAGGCCCAGCTTGGCCTTAGGAGGCCACCACTGGGGACTTAACCTACCTGAGAATAGTTGAGGATTGTGTGACTTTATTTCCTACCGCACAAAGGGTGTTTTCAAGGCATGTGGGAGAAGAAGCAAGGCCAACTGTCAGGCGGGAGATGCTAGAAAATGATGATGGACAGGGATCCAAGAAGATACCACTCAGCCTTTGGCTAACCATTCACAGGTACCCATGTGTCTTTGAACAAGGGTCACACAGTTCTTAGAAAGCATTTCAAGGCCTTGGGGTTTTTGGTTCTGCGCAGTTCTTTGGAACTCCTATTTCACCCTGGTATTCCCTGCTTCTAGGCATAGTTCTTGTAACTTCTTCAGCTCCTTGAAGACCCACTACCACCCTGTTTCCACAAACCCATGGCATTATTCTCTCCTTCTTTGCTGGACAATCCCTCTTGTGTTCTTCAGAGCCTCATCTGAATGTTCCCTTTCCAGGAAAATCCTTCCCTGACTACTGGGTGTCATCATGCTATCCTGTTCAGTTCTCTGTGCTTTACACATCACTCCTTTATGCACTTAACACTCAACATTTCAAATGAATTAGTGTAACACTCCCCTTGCGATTTGTCTCTTGTAATAAGTATACCTTCAGTGAAGGCAGAGATCATGTATGTTAGAGCATCTTCTCTTGGCCCCACAATAAGATACTCTGTGACCTATATAATTTCCACTTTCCTCTGGCCCATATTCATTTTCTTCCTTCAGCTGGCTTACATCCATCTCCTTCCCTCATTCTCTGACCTTCCTGGGTAAACCACGTACAATTATTTTTGGTTTTTGTTTGTTTGTTTTTTCTTTTTCTTTTCTTTATTTTATTTTATTTTTTGCCTATACTATTTGACATTATGCCAGCTAAGTGTGTAGAATGAGGTCTGATATTTAGTAGGCTTTGAATAAGTATTTAAAGGAGTAATGGAAATAGCTCTTATCTTCACAGGAAAGCCTCTGTTGAGAATGCTGGAGTTTGGAGAATAGGGTATCCATAGCTGGAAGTGGGGATGCCTGTGACCATTTGGAAAGATGAATTAGCTTCTCCATATTTCCCAGTTTTCCTGTAGCTGGCAGTAGATGTTGGAAAGGGTGAGTGGAGAACAGTTCTAAAGCGGTTTCTCAGTCTAGTGAAAAATGGTATCTTGCAACTCCCTGAACTCAGAAAGGAGACAGGGCAGCATTTGGATCAGGCTTTTGTACCCTGATCCCTGCCCTTGGAGGTGGTACTTTCCTTTTGCATGGGAGTTCACAATAACAAGAATGATGAAAAACCCTTTAGTTTGTTTAAGATTTTAGGGAACACTGATGATCAACATGTTTGAGAAAGGCTCTAGCATTAGACCCATTAGGGATTTATACCCGTTAGGATTCTTTGGTTGGTTTATTTAACTCAGTTCTCCAATCCTTTCCTCCTGTGGGTTGAACATCCATGCTGGTAGTTCTAACTTAGGCACTCACTTAAAGGTGGCAGAACACTTCTATTCTCACTTCTTTAGGTTGGTCAGTTGGACCAATACCCTGTCCTTGCGACAATCTTCAGAATAATGACCCAAGACATAGTTGTGTCAAACCTTGGCCTGAAGCTGAGCCTCTGACCCTAAATGTCATGAGCCAATCCTGTCAGCTCACTAGCCCATCAAAAGATGTTCCTTGTCTCCCAGTGCTGTCAGCAATCCATCTATAGCTGCCAACCTAGAGGGTTCAGCTGCTCCTCCATGAGTGGTCATTAGCACTTCTGCCTCCTGCATCTCCTTATTTTATCTTCTTCCTTGCAGCTGCCTCAACACATGCCTGATCCAGGATCCTGCACTTCCTAACTGGTCCATGTATTTTTAGTATTTTCATATGCCTCTTCTCTCTTCTTCATTTCTAAGCTCACTAAAGGGAGGCATCACAAATATATCTTTTCTATCTTTGTTTTACTGACTACATATAAGAACTTCAGCATGTATTTATAATTCAAAAGATCACTGTTCCATGGGTCCAGAAGTCCAGTGGTACAATTGGAAGAAGGATTTTGCAGTATGGTATGGAAACATTTTTCAAAACTTTAAATATGAATAATATTTTCTCATCAATTCCATTTCTTAGCTTGATTATACAGAATCACTCATAGAAATAGGCAAAGATACGTATTTATACATGGTGTCTTAGTCAGGGTTTCTAGTCCTGCACAAGCATCATGACCAAGAAGCAAGTTGGGGAGGAAAGGGTTTATTCAGCTTACATTTCTACATTGCTGTTGATCACCAAAGGAAGTCAGGACTGGAACTCAAGCAAGTCAGGAGGTAGTAACTGATGCAGAGGTCATGGAGGGATGTTACTTACTGGCTTGCTTTCCCTAGCTTTCTCAGTTTGCTTTCTTATAGAACCCAAGACTATTAGCCCAGGGATGGTACCACTCACAAGGGGCCTTCCCCCCTTGATCATTAATTGAGAAAATGCTTTACAGATGTATCTCATGGAGGCATTTTCTCAACTGAAGCTCCTTTCTCTGTGATAACTCCAGTGTGTGTTGATACAAAACCAGCTAGTACATATGGTAGGATTCTTGCGTATTGTCTAAAATTAGAATCATCTAAATTTCCATTACTAGAGAAATTATGATATATAAATATATACATATGTGGTACATTACAAATTATGGTATATACATATGGTAGAATATTATATAATAATTAAAGAGATTTCATTCTCTAGATAACGACATACAAAAATGTCCATATGATTAAGGGAACAAAGCGGGAATAAAATTATGTGTAATTTTATAGAATGGTATTTTTGTCAGTCATTTATATATGTGTATATATGCACACATATAACGGATATGTAAATAAGTATAGGAAAGAATAAAGAGATATGTACTAAATTATCAATAACTTATCCATGAGGTTAAGACTAAGACATCAAGTCGCTTAAAAGTGTTTTACTGATTTGGAAAAGTCAAATGGGCACTGTGATAGTTAATATCGACTCTCAGCTAGACAGGATCTAGAACCACCTAGGAGACAAGTCTGTGAGCGATTGTCTCTGTCAGGTTAATCTCTTGGTAGGCCTGTGAGGGACTATCGAGATTAGGTTAATTGATGTAGAAGATCCATCTTAGCTATGTGTGGGTACCATCTCATGGGCTGGGGATCCTGGACTCCATAAAAAAGGAGACAGTAAAGTGCACAGTAGAATAATACATCCCTCTCTGCTTCCTGGCTGTGGTTGCAATGTGTCCAGCTGCCTCATGCTCCCCTGGCATTGACTTTCTTGATACAATGAACTGTATTGCCTTGGACTCTAAATCAAAACAGACCCTTCCTTCCTTAAGTTGCTTCTTTGTAAGGTTGTTTTTTTTTTTTGATACAGCAAGGAGAAAAACTAATATAGGTTTGTGATCATTATGGTGAAAAGACATTCTAAAGTAGATTATTATAGAAGGGCATTGTGGTCTTCTTGTCTCAGAAAGTAGTCCAAAGTCTAGGGATGTTTCCAAGATGATTTGTTAGTTATTTTAGTAACCTTTTGGGTAACCAAAGGCAGCTAGGGCTGACTAACGAATGGTTTTCCCATGACGAATAGTTTTCCCATTCTTTTCTTTACTGATGCCCAGCGGGATTGAGCTAAATGTGAGCAGAGGTGGTGGACGCCATTGCTGAGTAGCAGCTGCAGGACACTTGCAGGCCATGCTTTCTTGGTCACAAGACTGACAGTGTTTTAAAAATTGTGTTACCCCTTTAGTTTGGGTCCCTGGAGCAGGAGCTCAGGGGGTATTGGTGGATGTTGTGCAAAGCACTGTTCTCCATCACTGAGAGTCTGATTGTTTCTACTAGAGGGCATAACTTAGGCTGTCTCTGATTAATGCAGCTGTACAGTTTGCCACCACCTTAGTGACTTTTGAAGGACTGTGATATGCAGTTCTGGATTCTGGTCTTATCTCTGCCACAGATGTCCTGTGTGGCTGTATTAATTAACACGCCATTTAGATTGTAAGAAACAAACCAAAGCAATGAATACAGCAAAAATTGATTTAAACCATAAAGTTGTATTACTTCATACTACAGAGTTCAAATATGTGCAACATCACTGGCAACTTGAGGCTGCCATCTGTCTTCATGGACTTCCTGTGGTAGCTACACAGAACTGTGGAAGTTCTAGTTGCTCTATGCAGACCTCAGAGCATCTCCCAAATAATAAGACTGCTTTTTGTGACCTTTTTCTCTTTCTCTCTTTATGACTGAAGAAAACATTTACTGAAGATTGACCAGGGGGTTGGCTTAATATTTTACTGGCAAATGTTGATTCCATGTCTGTCTTGGCAGTGAATAAATTTACAGTTGTCTTTGACCTGTCTGTGTCTCTGAGGCCTGGATGTATGCTAAATAACTAAACAAATAAAAATTTAGGTCCTGTCATCAAGCAATAAAAGGATGGAATTACTTCCATGACCTGCATTGTGTCAGTTTCTTGACAGGCACACCTATGGTGGATTCTGACTCAATAATATTCTCTGTATCTTGAATTTTATATGCGTATAGTGAGCTCTCTTTCTGTCTCTCTGTCTCCATTTCTCTGTCTCTGTCTGTGTAATTTCCTTTTTTCCAATAGCTCTCTCTTCCCTGAGGTACCATAATCCTCAGTCTCTGTATCTCTCCTCACTTTGCCTTGACTCATGGCACTTGGTTGGCCAGTTTTAAAGAAGTTGAAACCAGGGACTTTTGAGCTATACATTAAAAAATAATTTATTACCCTCATTATTAAAAAATATTAGAAATGATTTGGGGTGAGGACTTACAAAGCCAAGTGGGTAGACCTTGTGGGATTGAAGACACTATCTACACTGTTTCCAAGGTTACATTGTTGTCTTCAGTGCTGGCATTGACTGCAAACTTCCCGAGAGGAAGATGGGTTCATTTGAGGAAAATTCCAGGGCCTTATTATCCAACCAGAAAGACACACACACAGCCAATACTTGCATAGGCTGTGGGAACTGGGTACAGATCTCTAAGTATCCAGACCTTCGATGTCATCATGTTACCCTGCCCATTAGCATTAGTCAGTCCCACATCTTGCAGCCCTGTCACATGCCCTGGAAGGGTTTTTTGAGCTGTTTGTAGGTTTGCTATTTGGTTATGACTAGTGAAAGTGGTCCTAAATGGTGTGGGATCTCTTGTCTGGTTGTTTATATAGCCAGTATGTTGGGATGGTAAAATCTTACCTTGATTCCTGTAGCCACACTGCTACCACACTCTGTTTAGAGAAGGGATGGCTACAAAGGGACTGATGACAGCTTTAAAGGACAATTGTCAACTTTTGGGCTTGGGGGATGGGTTTATGTCCTGAGATATCTTCTTACAAATATCGATTTTGGAGCAAAGTGTCTTCTGAAAGTGTCAAGGACAGAACCAAATCACCAGCTTAAAGTGGACATAGAGCTACTTACAAAATATTTTTGATATTATGGCTATGGTAGAGAATTGATAAGATCTCTTATGGAATGTAAGAAGTCCTCCTTAGCCTTTGGCATCCATCGAAAGGAAAAGGTAGGTTTGCCCTTCGTGCAACCTCTTGATCATTAAATCAAAGAGAGAAGACATCACATAAAATAGCAGCCCAGTAGCAGTATAGTTTAATGAATTATAGTATAAATGCAGCTACCAACAAGTACAAGGGATAGAAACCACTAGTCACCCTCAAAGACTTTGCATGTGCCTCATCTAATCTCACCCTTCTTCCATGAAAATAACTACTCTCCCAGGTTTCTTAGTAATCACTTGCATCTACTGTAGTTTTATAACACTACTGCACAGCCCCTTTGTGATCCTCACATCTGGGGTCATCTCTGTCCTGGCCATACATATATAAGTGTTGGCATTTTTTTTTCTTATTTTCCTAGAAAACATGAACCCTGGAAATACTTCATTAACTGAAGTATGAATCCTCCAGCTTCTTCCTGGTGGATTCTGTTCAGTTTTAGGATGTCCTGCAGTAAAAAATACACCTCTTTAAAAAATGTACCCCCTCCAACCTCCCACATGAAGGATCAGCATCATAGTTCTGAAGAAGTAAAAGAAAGTACGTTCCTGTCAGGCTCACACACGGCCCCCGAGCAGGCTACTGACTGCTGGTGTTTTCTCAGCTCCCTAGCCATGAGGTTCTGCTTGGAAACTGTTGTCTCTACCTAACAAATAGGTCATTAAGTGAGGGGAGTAAGGGCATAAGCAAATTGCCTTGTTGGCTTAAAAAAATTACTCCTTAACTAACACTTTCTTTCTCAGAATGAAAGAGAATTTCCTTATTGATTTTTTGAGCCTATAAACAAGAATTTAGACTTTCCAGAGGATCTAAAATTGTTACCTTATCTCTCTTCCAGTGGGGATAAGGGAAAGCCAACATTTATATTTGTATTTTACTTTTTCTCTGTTGTTGTTTCTTTGCTTTCTATAAACATACCCAAGCTTAGGTTTCAGAATTGCTCTAAATAATAAATCTAATGGTTTATGTTATCTAAAGAGAATGCGTCTCTAGGACTTCAACGCTCCGGTCTCCTGCATATGGAAACTAAAATTAATGAAACACTGTAATAAATGCTGATTTTCTATACCTCACTCAGCAAAGTCTAAATTGAATGACTTTACTTAAAGCTCTGCTGGTGGAGACCTAATTAATTAAAAACACCAGGGTTAAACAATTGGCCATCCATCTTTGAGTACAAGTGGGGTACACAGTCCATATGACATTCCACAGAGGATGAAAAATGAGGGATTGCATGGGTCCGAGATGATTCAGATTTGGCGGGGCACCCTAGAGACTTTTAAAAAATATTTCCTATTTTCTTGAGACATATGGACTCTACACCATTGTCCTCCTTAATCTGAGAAATTGGGTTCCCATGCATTCTGTTTGTTTAGTTCCTTGCGTGAGGCCTGAGGCTGGGGCCCTGTGTGTTTGTAGCAGTTGGAGTCGGCTTTTGTTCAGCTTTAAGATGAAGTAAGACAAAACCATAAACATGCTACAAAACACCAGAATATAAAAGGGATTATTGGTGCCATAATTAGAGACGTAGGATGCTTTTCTTTCAGTTGTTCCTCTACCCTCCCACATGCCCCTCTCTTAACTCAGGAACAAAAGAGACTTAAACATTTTTTTTCCCAGGCAGTCCTGGAGTTTATTTTAATGGGAGGTCTCTCAAGCCTGTACATGGTTGGAGGGAAGCTAATGGACAAAAAAAGAATGTCTTTCATGGGGGGTCTTAGAATTTAGAGAAGTACCGGAACAGTGTAGCCTATGACAACTAAAACATCTGAGAATCATGCTATGCAATCCTATAAGTAAAGTGAGACAGTCTACTTCTCCGTCTGCATAGTACTGTCATCTCTGTAAGATTCAAGTGCATCTACAGTATAGTTCAGAAGCCTGGCAGCTGTAGGGAGTTAGTTTAGAAATGAGTTACCCAACTATTCCTCAGGGCAGCTGTTAATCCAAATGCCATTCTCATTTCTAACTGTGATAGAGTTGCATGAACTGACCCTCTACTACCATCCCTGACTCTGAGAAGATGTGTTAGCGTGCACACTTTCCTCTGAACAGGAATATTCCATCTTGGGAGGGAGGGTGATCACTCTATCAAGGAAGCTGACAAGGCTTAGGGAAGTTCCAGAAAGTTCTAGGATTCACAAGGACTCGCCCCAAGGTTAAATTAGCAGGTAAAAATTGCTGGAGGGAGGAGACTCTTTGTAGGTGCTCAGGAAATGGTGGTGGTGGGTGGTGGGTGGATAGAGGCTTGTTTATGTTTCCCCAGGAAAGGTCACACAACACAGTCATGCTATTTTAGAGAGAAAGTAGCTTTCAAAATATACCATGCTCCCTTCTAGGCAATGAATGTCTAGATCAAGAGCAACTAACTGCTTTTGGAAAGTAGAATAAAACATGAGAATCAAGCATACTCCTGGACTAGGATCTTTTCCCCTTTTCTTTCTTGCCTAACCCACTAGCATTCCTGATTGTCACTATCTTAAACAAGTATCTAGAATCCAGCTACTACCTAGCATCTTGGCATCACTCATGCCCTTGATGTCTGAGACATTCCTCACCACTCTCCTGACGCTCTTGTCCTAGAAAACACAGAGCATTTATCCTGTGATTCCTGTTCACCACCAGTCCAAGCATTTGCCACAGCATCTTAAGGCTGAGAGAAGGAAGCCAGTCTAGGATTCAGATAGGGCTTTTCAGCTTTGAGAAGCTGACACCTTTCAGGAAAATGGGTGCCATATTTACTTCGTCTTTGATAATCAAGAAGAGAATGTTATCTACGAAGATGATACATGTGGAGTTAGATCTTACCTAGAATGTGATAAAAATCAAGGAAGGGGAGATGAACCAGTGGGCAAAGTACTTGTGCAAGTTTGAAAACCTGAGTTTATATCCCTAGAACCCCTGTAAAAGCCACATGTAGAACTGGCTTTGAAAATCTCAGTGCTCCTAAACCTAAGGTGGAAGAGTCTGCAGAAACTCTTATCCCAGTCAGAGCCAATACCTAATATTGTCCTTGGAGTATACATATGCTGTGTGTTGTATACTTACACTTGAGTCCACATTTGTAACACACACACACACACACACACACGCACGCACGCACACGAGAAGGAAGAGAATTAAGTGTCCCCAGCAAGATTGGGTAGCAGTTATGACATATTTATGGCTAATAGGTAACTCAGAGGCTGCTAATTCCCCCATAAGGTAGAGACTTTTGAGTGTATTATGTAGAGTTCTGTTTGTCCAGGATTTGTTCTGTCTTACAAGAGACATTTCTCAGAGAAAGTAATAGTGGTCTCTAAGTCCTTTGAGGTGAGATGAGGGGTGTGTGTGTGTGTGTGTGTGTCTACAAATGTCTGTTTTCAAAGTAGACATTGAGAAAAGCAGGATTCAGATGAGCTGATGCACCTCTGTTGACTGCTCCCACAGTTATGCTGCCAACCTGTGCTCTGCCCCACTACTTGCTACATACTGGACAAGAATGAGGAGAAAGAGAAGCTCTTTCATAGAGTTGATATGGCACAGACAGTGCTATTTGTACAAGAAGCCGCAGAGCCGAGGCTATGATTATTGACGAATAACGAATGGCTAGCACATGCATTCACTTGATAGCATAAGAAAAAGAGCCAATTGGAAATGAGAGGACCTGAGGATTGAACCCAAGACCCAGAGCTAGGGCAACACTCTCTGCCAAATTCTCAAGATTTACTCTTTTTGAAAAAGTCGGTATCCTCATTGTCAACAGCCTACAGTTGAGTTTAAAGTCAGAACGGAAGTTCCATACTTTCTTAAGACTCTGGGAAAATCTGCCTCAAACTTTACTAAAATGTGTTTTCATGTTGCTCCAGGGCCTTCAACATGTTGAAGCCAACGAAATTCTTGTTTTTTGCTAAACTTGACATCACCAATGTGACTTGCTTATAGGGTACAAGGTGATGATTCCCCATTGATTTCTTTTTAGCTTCCAAATCTCTTCATTGTCTTAAAAATGTGCTCCAGAAGATCTCATCCATTTTCACTCTGATATCCTTGCTTGTGTCCTGGCCTGTCCATTGCCTCAGGGCTATGCAGTGGAATAGAGTTGGTGTAGCCTGTGCTATTTTTAAAGCATGTTCTTTTCTTCTGGTACACTCTGCCTTTTCCTCTCTGCTAATGTTTTACATTCTTCTTCCCCTCACATACACTAATACTCCAGTTTTGAGTTCAGAGATACCCTTTTATCTTGTACTCCTTCATCTTTGTAATTTTCTCCTTCAGGTAGATAGCCTATTCTATATCTTCCTTCTCAGATCTTGTCTCTAACAGTATTTTACAAAAAAGTCTCTTCCATCCTTGCCACACTCTTACAGACATTCCCTGAGTCTATCAGAATTGGAATCTATGGTAGTTCTAAAATCCTGGAAGCAAATAATTTTACTTCAGACTCACACCCCACCCCCTTTAAAAATACACATTTGTTTGTGAGTATGTGTATCCTGTGTGTGTGTGTGTGTGAGCATGTGTACACATGAGTGTGTATGCATATAGAGGTCAAAGACCACCTCGGACGAGATTGATCCTCAGATGTCTCCTACATTTTGCTTACAACAGGATCTCTCACTGGCCTGGAACTTTGTCATTTAGGCCAGGCCAGCTGGCTGACAAGCTTGTATGAATTAGACTGTTTCTACTTTCCAGCTCTCCATCACTGGACCACACCACCATGGCCAATTTTTCACATGGGTTCTGGATATCTGAACTTGGGTTCTCATGCTTGTAAGGCAAATGCATTATAGACTGAGCCATTTCCCTGACCTTTCTTTGGAACACCCATAGCAAATGCTTTAGAAACAGCCGTTTTTCTATTCCTCTACTTTCATTGGAGCATCCATAGCCACATTTTGTTTGTTTGAGCATTTCTAGACCTTGATTCCCTTCATTTTCATTGTCAGCCAACTCCCCTTTGCTTCTTCCTGTTTTCTAAGCTTAAGTTCTATGGTGATTATGATGATAACCCTTTTGATAGTACATCTGACAGGAAAATTTGGAGAGAATATTCTGGACAAGCTCAACTCAACTCCTTCCTGTTCTTGATAAGAAGCCTGGCTGCAGATAGCACATTTGTCTGTAGCCCCTTTGAAGGTAGAAAAAGCCCGGCCCAGTGCTCTTCTCTATGTGAGTGAAGACGTAAATTATGGGTTTAATATTAGGAAACACATTTACCCACACATAAAAGTACATTTATTAACATACCCATTCAGTAAAAAGTAAAGTACATTTAGTAAACAGCAGAGGCTGTTTACTAAATTCTCTCTCTCTCTCTCTCTCTCTCTCTTTCTCCCTCCCTCTCTCCCCGTTGCATAGTATGCAGGTGACAGATGTCACTCCTCAGGCACCTTCCTTCCCTGTTTTCTCCCTTTCTCCATCCTTCTCTTCCTCTCTTTTTTAAATTAAAAAATTACTTTGAACTTTATTACAAAATACATTTGCAAATAAGAAAACCGAACCCTGTCCTTTTTTTTTTTATAGGGTCTCTCACTGGCCTGAAACTCCCCAAATATGTTAAGCTGTCTGGCCAGTAAGCCTCAGGGATCTGCCTGTTTCTACCTGCCCGGCCCTGAGATTACAGGCGTGTGCTGTCATGCCTGGCCTTTCAGAGCATGGATTCTGGTCAAGGCGTTTGACTCCACTCTTCACGTACTCCAACCAAAGAACAATTAGACACGTCCCCTGGTCTCAAGAGGCTACCGTGTAGTTGAACTACAAATGCACAATGAGTTGAACTATCAAATGAAGGAATAATTCTTGGTAGCCTTCTCAACTCACTGTTTCTTCTTCTCTACATATCTCCATGCCTTGATGGTGGAATATTCTCATATTTCCAGCTGTTTAATCAGAATGCTTTTACCTATAACTAACGCTATTCACTGGGAAGTTGTTTAAACTCTGTTGTCACACATAGACAGAGTCTCAAGGGTAGGGGTACTTTGTTTGGCAGGTCATTAAGGTCAAGGATCTAGATCAACCTCCTCATGACACTTGCACCAACCCTGTATTTTACCATTCTAAAGGATGGGGAGGACTTGATCAAGTGACACATCATCAAAAACTACACAGGGCTGGTACAGATAGACACACTCAGTAACTGAGTAATACTAACAGCTCAACCCTGAAAGTTAGAATTCCTGGGGACCCTGAACCTGGGATCAGGTTCCATATAGATGGATTAGGAGTGTCCAAGGGCTGTAGAGCAATCCCTAAAATAAAGCCAGTGTGAAGGTCGAGCAGAGGATGACCAGAGTCACATCCTCAGGACCTGGAGGTCAAGGAAGAACTATGAGAAGCTGTGGAGACCAAGGCTGCATGGGTAAGTGTAAATAGGAGGAAGTGCTTACAACTTTGCCTGTGTGTTAGGGGACACATTTGACCAAAGTTCCCTTCAGCAGTTAGTGAAAGGAGCTGAACATAATGGCACAAAGAGGACAATAACAACAACAGCAACAATAACAGCAACAACAACAACAACATTAATTTAGACTAGACCACTGTCCCATCTCTAAATAGCTGTCCTATAAGGCAGGGATAAGAGGGATGGTGCAGCATGAATTATATTCTTAGACATGTTCAGTATTAGAACACAAATCATCTACTGTTACATTTGCTACTTTTGAAAGGTCATTTTATTTACTTTTTGATCATTTTATATATGCATAGAATGTATTTTCATCGTATTCCTCTCTCCTCCTCCTCACCCCATTGTCCCTCTGGAACCCCTCTTCCCAATATTCCCCCCTCTGTGTGTGTGTGTGTGTGCATGCTGTGTGCATGTGTATGTTGTGTGTGTGTGTGTGCATTGTGTGGTATGTATGTATGCACTGTGTGTGTGTGTATTGTGTGGTATGTTTGTGTATGTTTTTGTGTACATTATATGGTATGTATGTGTGTGCTGGGCATGTGTGTATGGTGTGATGTGTATGTACATATGGTATGGTGTGTATGAGCACATGTGTGTATGTGTTGTGTATATGTGTGTTGTGTGTGGGCATTGTATATGTATGATGTGGTGTGTATGATGTGGTGTGTGTGTATGGAGTGGTGTGTATGGTGTGGTGTGTGTGTGTATGGTGTGGTGTGTATGGTGTGGTGTGTGTGTGTATGGAGTGGTGTGTATGGTGTGGTGTGTGTGTGTATGGTGTGGTGTGTATGGTGTGGTGTGTGTGTATGGAGTGGTGTGTATGGTGTGGTGTGTGTGTATGATGTGGTGTGTATGTGTGTAGTGTGTGTGTATGGTGTGGTATGTATGTGTATGGTGTGTGTATGTATAGTGTGGTGTGTATGTATGTGTTGTGTGTATGTGTATGTGTGTATGGTGTGGTGTGTATAAGTGTGTTTAAATGACTACTCAGAATTATTATGGTTACTTGAATGAACATGGATATGTGATTATTAGCTTATTATGGGCTACTTATTAGTGGTTATACCCTTAAAGAAAAAAAACGATTTCCTGTCTCCTGGCAATCATTGATTGGCAATAGATCCTTACCTGGGGAAGGGGACTCATGTGTGCCTCCTAGATCTATTCTGGCATGTCTGTCTATGGGCTAAGCTTGTATAGGTCTTGTGCAAGTAACTAAATCTGTTATAAGTCATGAGCTCCCTGGCCATGTGCAGAAGACAGCCTCTCATGGCACCCTTCTCCATCCTCTGGTTTTATATTCTTTCTGCTTCTTTTTCCAAAATGTTCCCAGAGCTTCTGGAGGGTGTTTGTGATACAGATGTCCTGCTGAGGACTGGCCTTCTTGTTCTTAGAATTTTGACAGGTTTCAAGTCTCTGCATGAACTGCAGCCCACTGCAAAAGGAAGCCTCTTTAACCAAGGTTGAAACGCACTGTCAGTCTATGAGTACAAACATAAATGTTTAGAAGACAGTTTGGCAGTATGAGATGTACTGCCGTTAAGGGGAAATATTTTGGAGACAATGTCTGTGGAGTTCTGTGGCACTAAACAGTCTATTTGTGACGGTCTTGATGGAGTAAGCATGTCGTTCACCCATTAGTTCTATAACTGTACAGAACACAGTTTCTGGCACTTCTCCGTGTTAGTCGCATGACATTTTTCCTTCCTGGAATAAAGAGTTACTTACCACTGTGAACATCTTTCACTGGGTCCATGAACAATGTAGCGGAACTGAGTCATAAACAGAATGCTGTCAAATATATATCTTCCCGTAATAGATCCTATACCTTACAATGCCTACGGGGAACTGCTTTTTAAAGTCTATAACACACAGTAGTTTTGATACGGCTGGTTGAGCTATGTAGAAATGATTAAAAAAAGAGTAATAAATTCAGATTTTACACCAGGCAGCAAGCATTAAGCCAAAATGAAACTACCATACTCAGATCTTCTACAGCTTAGGGCTAATTAGACCTACATTTCCAAATGGCATGAGCACCATGCAATGCGGCAATTGTTGTAATAACTATATCCTCATTGAGTGCTGGGTGCTGATTTACTCTAGTGATGCCTGCCAGGGCTAATGAATGATCTAGGAGCAAATCTCGAGGGGGTGTTGGAAGAAAAAGGGGAGTTTCTCCCTGGGCAACTCTGTTCACTGGACTCTTGAAGACTCATTCTTTGGCAGGATAGATATAGCCCAGGGGTCAGTAATGTGTCTTTGAAGTTTAATTACCACTGAGGGACAGTACTTAAGATAATCAGAGTTTTTCTACACATTTGAGGAAACATGGTAGTTTATATTTTTCTTGGAGGTGTTGTTTTAAGTATGGCTTTGTCTACTAAGCTTTTGCTACACATGTAGCACGTAGTAAGCACTTGGTAAATAGATTATCTTTTTAAATGTATGTATGTGTCATTTACCTGTATATCTGTATGCCTGTATATGTATGTATGTATGTATGTATGTATGTCACATACATGCTTGGTACCAGAAGAGGGTGCCAGATTCCTTGGACCTGTAATTATGTGAATGCTAGGAATTGAACCTGGGTCCTCTGGAGGATTAGCCAGTGCTATGAATGACTGCCATCTTTCCAGCCTTTGTTATTATTATTATTATTATTATTATTATGCTCCCTGTATGTGTGTTGGAATTTATTGTTGATCTTAACTTGATCTGGGACTCTAAAAGGAAGCTCAGTTTTAAGTGATGCTTGATACTTAATGATTTCCTCCAAAAATCACATAAGCAAAGGTAATCTTGGGTCTCTGTTGATGCTGGCCAGTGTGCAAATATACTTAGTACTGGCTTAAGAAACTCAAGCTTGACTCTGTGGGAAGCTTGTCTGAATTCCCCACCCCTTCTTCTGAAGGAGAGACTCCGTGCTAGTGGGGAGACGGAGTGCAGAGCATAACCTGTGGGCAGTCAACTGAAGGCCAACAAGATGAGCAGAGGGGCTGCCTTGTAAATGACCCATGGAACCACGAGTGTGGTCCTGTATATTTTCCTGAACCACAGAATTGCATCATCGACAGTACTGATGTTATCGGTATCTCTGACTTCTCAAATCCCCATTGGCATCTTAAGATGAAATTCAGACATGGTTTCTTCCATGACAGCATCCACAACAAGTCTAATATATGTGTGATGGTTTAAAATCTTCTCAACAGACCTGTATCATGGGTAATATTAGCCTTATTATTTTTTTGACCAGACAACAGATGTGGTGTGGTTATGACTGTTTAACAGCTAGTTGGAGTTTCATCTAGTTTGTTTGAGTCAGCAGCCACAATCCCACCACTGTTCTTGTATTTCTTCCTGTAAAGGTGTGAGGCTGAATTTGCTCTGTAGAATGTACTGGCTCAGCACCCCTAGATGCTCCTGGTGTGTAGTTTGTGATCTCATGCATTTGGTTACAAGACAAGGAATGATTCAGCCCTCCCACCAGCATTAACTGATTCCATGGCTGTGCTCAACATTACGTTAGATACAGTACAGCATTAATAAAGAGGGTGAGGAATGACCCCTGGTTTTGAGGAAGGTGGTCACATGAAGCATTCATGGACAGGACAATGCAAAAGCATTCAAAGGCTCACAAAGCAGTGTCAGGCAGTTCATGGGACCACAACCTGGTTCTTACATCCATGCCTGTTTACATCTTGCATCCCATCTCTGCTCAATGCTTTTCTTGGTAACTCTGGATATGGTCCCAGAACCTTTGCAATATAGCACACTGGGGAATGGACCACAACTATTGCATTTAGATACCTTTTTCCCTGTAAGGTTTGTTGTCATTTGGGAGAATAGGGGTGAGTGAGTCCTGCAGTGGTCAGTGAACTCTGTAGGACCAATAGATTCAAACTCCACTTTAAAGGAGATAGAGGTTCAATGTAGGTGTGGGATAGCAGACAGAAGGATATTCCAGCAGGAAGAAGTTCATTAGCTAAGCCCTTGGGGTTGGAAGAGAGGGAATAACCTCCTGGGAACAAGAAGAGAGTAACTTCCTTAATATAGATGCTCTTGGGAGAGGAAGAGCCTTTTTTGACTTGCTTTTGACCTATTTTTTGAACAACACAGGAATAATAAGATAGGGGGAATATTAACTCCCATGTATTCAGGTTATTGTGCCACTCACACTGCTTGCTGCCATGCCTCATCTCATCCTCAGAGTTACCTCAGGAGGTGCTGGTCATATTCTGATTGTGGGAGAGAAGAAATAAAGCCCCAGGATAGGCTAGTTATATAGCGGTTACAGAAGGGCATCCAAATTCCAAAATCATCACAGAGACATTTCAACCACTCTCTGCCTGACACTTTAGACTGTTCTCTGAGTGTGGTGCTCTCTGATCTGTGCTCATTAAAGTGTGTGCTTATAAACTCACAGTGTGACTACAATGAAGAATTGTATAAGGCACATATATGCATCATATATGTACATTCTATTCACAACTATGTATCCGTACTATTGTTAAACACACACACATGCACACACACACACACACACACACACATACACACATACACACACACACACACACCATGTATGCCTCATTTTTCTAGAAGAAGCTACTTGATTCTTGGACTCCACAGGTAAGTTTATGACTCAAAGCTTATAACAGGCCAAGGAGAACTTACTCCTTGCTTTGGATGCTGAACTAAGACACACAGAGGGGCCGAGAAACTAGCTCAGCTGGCAATGTGCTTTCTGCACAGGCATGGCAACCTGAGTTTGGATCTCCAGCATCCATGTAAAAGCCAAGCGGTGTGAGCACCAAGAAGACAAAGACAAGGGAATCCCTCAAGCTTGTTAATAAACCAATCTAGTCAGTTCTGAGATTCGAGTTCAGCAAAAGATCTGTCTAAAAACAGAGTGGGGTATGACAGAGGCCTCTAGTTTCCACCCATATGTGTAAGCTTTTACACCCGTGCATATATGCATACAGATGTACACCCCTTTCCCCATGATATGCAAAGCTATAGAACAGAAGAAGCACAATCATTGAGTTGAAGTGCTCTTGAGGAAAACATGAGCCAGTCACTGTATCTCTAGCTACCATGTTCTTGTCTCTCCTTTGCTCAGTTTAACCAG
Source organism: Grammomys surdaster (assembly GCF_004785775.1). Lineage (NCBI taxonomy): Eukaryota > Metazoa > Chordata > Mammalia > Rodentia > Muridae > Grammomys > Grammomys surdaster. Next base: position 3,359,554 of record NW_021604732.1, read on the forward strand.
CTCTTTTATTCTTCAAGCCTCAATGGTAAAGCTCCAACAATTGCTTCACTCTGTTGAGTCAATTTCTATTGCCACCAAAGAGACTTAATTGATGTAAATCATCTCTTTATTTTATTGCACTAATGGGATCCATTCCAGAGAGAATTGTGGCCAGTAAGATGCCGAAGGCAAGGAAGGAAAATTTGGTTGCTTTGTTAGAACCCTGTCCATGGGGTAGGGTCATAATGGAGTAGAGACTGATATACGAGGTCCTTCCAGAGTTTACAGTAATGGATCATCTACAGAGGAGGTCCAAGAGAGTGGCCTTAGTCTGAGTCCATGAATTAAGGAGTCTGGTCTGATATTAATTATCCTTAGTTGTTTGCTTGTGTTTTAATTCGGTCCCTTCCTTTCTAGTATTATCATGGTGCCAAGGAAATAGTCTGTACCTTTTCCATTCATTTCTACAAGAAGCAGTTACTGGAACTTCATAGGATGGCAAATTCTCTGAGAAATACAGAGGAAGCTCACAATAAAGAGACAAGTTTAGGGCTAAAGGGAACACTCACAATAGTGTACTTTAATACTTATAGAAGAGAAAATAGTAAGGTCAGCATGGACCACTAGCTTATGCCCTACGATAAAAGGGCATGGTGAAAGTCTACGATCCCCCTTAGTCACCAAGTCCCCAAGTCCCCAGGTCAGTGATTGTTATAGCTCCTGATAGATCTCTTGGAATCCAGATGAGCTGAGGCATGAAAACAGGAAGATGTTTGGCAAACCCAGCCCTAAAAGAAGTCTCCATTCTCTTTCTCAGTTGAATAGTGCTGCAGAAACCAACTGACCCCAACACAAGATTAATGCTCTCCAGTCTATAATTGACACTTGAGTGCTTCTATAATTCTTCTCTCAGATTAGAACTACCTTCTGGCGTTATTGAGATTTTTCTTGGTGATGATTATCCAGAGAAAAAGCAAGGTTATTGATATATATCCTTTAGTCACGTAGGACAATGCCCCCTAGCCCCTCCAGATAGAAGGCGTGACCACAGGTCATATAGCCTCAAGACAGATCTTCATATTAATGAGGTACCTAAAGGCCAGAGGGGCATAGCCAATTAAATATTTCTTCCCAGACCCTCCTCCCTGAAAAAGGTATTTAGCCTCAGGCCCACCCTGAAAAAACTGCGGTACAGTTTCTCATCCACTTTCCGCCATGACAATAAGCAACTTAAGACCATGGACTGTTTCTCTTCTTTGGATCCTAGTGTGGGGAACACTGGAGCAGGCTTTCGCCTACAGAGCCACTGTCTAATCTCTCGTGGAAGAACTCTCTGTATTCCCAGCCACGCAGACCACCAACCCAAGCAAGCCAAGCGATCAGCCATGACCCAGCCAACATCTCTCATCCCTGTGGGACATAGATGGAGCTTCTCTCCCTTTCTCCCCCTTTGGCTGTGGGCCGATCCAGCCCGTACTTCATTCTTGGCTTTTCCGCAGCTCACCCCAGCGGTGCCTGGAGGCGCAAGAGCCTGAGAACCAGACAAGCTATCTCCGACTCCCCATAGGACCTCAGACTGCACTCTCCCACCTCCAGAGCAGGGTCCCGAGGCTTCACATAGCCCAATGCTTGCCCTGCTCTAGTATAGGGGAGCACAGTCAAACTTCCCGTGCCTCTGTCTTCCCTGAGTGGCCCTAGCCCCATGGCGAGACAGACGCTGGACACACATCAACCCAGCAACACTATGCACACATTGTAAATGTGAATGACTTGACAATCTTTAGTCTGATTTTGATTTGAAACTTCAGACATGTGCACACTGCTACCTACTAGATATCCTAGTCATGTTGATTTGAAAGTTTTCTTTGCAAGCAGTATGAATATAACAGGCATACATTTCATCATTTGGCTTTCTAAACTGTTCATCACAGGTTCTATTTCTATTTACCAAAACATGCAGAACCCTTTTGCATTGAAGCAGACTTTGAAAATAGATGTCTTTATTTAAAGTATTCCACTGGTTGAGTAAGCTTCATGTGTGCACGGCACTGAATGTCCCTTGATTAAAGTTTACTGGTTGTACAACACACACACACACACACACACACACACACACACAGAGTATCTTTGTAGGCAGTAGCCTGCTGTTTGGCTGAACAGTGATATTTCACGATCAGTCACTGACACATACAGCTAAACCATCACAGACTATGAGGCATTGTGGAGCTGGTCTCCTGTAGACACTCCCAGTTCTGGGATGATTCCAATAGTTTTGCAGAAGTCAGGCTAAATGGTTGTAGGCCCAAGACAACTTTAACATGCAAAACAATGATTTTCCTTATGATGTTGGTTGCATGACTTTATTCACAGCCATTGTGAGTCCCAAGGCCCAAGACCAATGTAGCTAATTTTGTGAGTGTCTGTGGAGAGTGATGTGTGTGTTTTTCCATGTATATCAGTGTCTCTCTAGAGTTTACAGGAAGTGTCAGATGAGATGTTATCTGATAGAGTCTTGTTGGTGTGAAGTTATTTTTAAAATTTCATCACATTATTATCTGTGCATGTGTATGTGGGGGGTACACAGCGTGTGTGTGGAAAGACAATTTGCAAGAGTCCATTTGAACTCCTTTACCTTGAGCCATCTCACTGACCCTGGAGTGAAATTTTTGTTTCTGTTTTGAGTGCACCAAGGAGCATCTCGTAAAACATTTCTAATTGTGAATCAGAGTCAAGGTAAAAAAAAAAAAAATCAAAGCTCCTGGTAAGGGGTGTGGCCAGTATTCACCTGATGATAAAATGTGGCTGGTCTTGTCTCTGTTGTCACTGACAGTGGTAATTGGGCAATTCCTTCATCATCTGCTCTCCCTGTGTCTAGCCTTTATGGTATAAAGCAGGAACAAGACAGCAAGAGTCCAAACAAGGGTATGAAATCCCCATTCCAACACACCCCCAGCACCCCCTTCCCATCAGTTCCTCCTCACCCATCCCTAGAGTCCCTCTTTGCAATTTGTTCGGCTCTCTGTAGCCTGCACTGCAGGGACAGCAGAAGCCTGAAGTCAGATGTAGGGTCAAGCACCCTGAAGAGTAGCGAGCAATAGCAAAGTGTACTTTAATAACTTTGAGCTCTCAAGTGGCTCTGGGAACCAAGCTTAAGATTTCTAGTGCCATTTCTCCCAGGCTTCCTTGCCCGAGGGAAGACCTGACTGATGACTTTGAATATCCATCAACAAATAATAAATAATAATAATAACCCATCTGCCTCAGGGTTGTTGGAGCCAGGGAGGCTGGGGTTGCTGGGGTGTTCTCACTTCTTAATTTAACCTCAAAGTCAATTTCAGGCTGGAACCACAGCATCTCTGTAGTGCAGAGATCCTCCTTACAACATTCTTATGTCTGTTATTATCTGGGGTTGGGACCTAGCCAGGTTGTTCTTAGCACCTGAGTACTGTGCCTATAGATACTCCGGATTCCCAGCCCTGGATTCCTGAATTTTCAGGTACTGCTTATGTTCTCAAATGCCACGTTCCTCTCTTTTTCTCCATCTACTTTATGGCCTGGAGACCTACATGGAATAAACAAGTTCATGGAGGTGAGAGGGTACTCACCTCGGGATGATACTCCTCCCGAAATGATTGTGACCCTGGACTTGGGAGGCAGAGCCCTTGGGTGTGAATTGGACTTTCCTTCTCCATCTATGTGTGCATGTGTGCAATGTGCGTGTGTGCAGTGTGCATGTGTATCCAAATCCTTAATCACATGATGTCTCTGAACATCAGCTTCTCATCCATGGAGAGGGAATAACATTAGTCGTGGTCCTTATACTACTAGGTGACATTTATTTAATGAAGGTTCCAGGCAGGGTTCTAAGTGCTTTCCCTGCATTATCTCATTGAATCCTCACAACTACCCCCAAAGATGAGATAGAATTGTCTTTGGCTCATAATGAATATCATAGTAGAAGCTATACAGGTGCTGTTATGATCATCACTAAAGCACCATGCACACTTAGTCCAAGCCCCTGCTGCAGACTGCCTGGACACAGTTAATGTGGTCATTCTTCCCTGCAGGCTGAGAGATTATCAGGAACGGAATTTTTTAAAAGATACTTTTTGTATTTGTATGTGTGTAGTCATATAGACATGTGTATGCATTCATACGGAGGCCAGAGGTCAACCTTGAATTGAATATATTTCCTCAGGTTCCATCTACCTTTGATTTTTGAGACAGGGTTTCTCATTAACCCAGAACTTACGAATTAGGCTATACCAGCTGGCCAGTAAGACCCAAGTCTCTAGTGCCAGAATTGCAAGTATGTACCACCATGCCTGGCTCTTCTTGCTGGTTCTGCAGGACTAGCCTCAGCAGAGCAAGCACTCGACTGGCAGATAATCTCCCCAGGCCCAAAGTACAGATTTTAATTCTGAATTTTCAAGTACAGGAAGATAACTGCTGTGGATATTATCCTAATATGATCTAAAGATGCACTACTGTTTCCTACTTAACCTCTCCTGCAGAGCAACCCTGTACCCAAGGGAAATGTCTGGCATTGGCCTGTCTCAAATGTCAGCTCACTGACAAGAGGGGCTGTATATGCTAATGTACCTTAGAGTGTTTGGCACATTGAAAAGCTTAATCTCAAGGTCCAGGGAGTTTTAAAGATCACAGACTTGGTGAATAGATCTTTGTGTGAGGCACCTGGCTCCCCAGGCATCCCTTTTCCCCCTCTCTGTAAAGTGAGGCCTATACCTTGCAATTGCCTCTTAAGCTGCAAACTCTGGGTTAGGGAAAGTTCTATGACATCACCTCCTCAGGATCCCTTAATTTATTGGCTATTATTTTCTTATGGTTGTAAGGAGCAAGGCTCAGTATACCTTGTAGGAAGAGAAGAGGCAGTTAGGATATTAAACGATCTTATCCAGTTTGCCTGGGGCCACTGCGGCGTGGGCCTGACAGAACCATGGAATGTGGCTGGAAGGTTTCCTTTCTCTTCCACTCACAGACAGTGACCAGTAGGGGGCGTTGTTGCTTTCCCAGATGGCTGGTAGTGTGTCGACTAGTAATAGGTGGTTTAACTAGGGTAGGATTCAAAGGCCTGGTGCTGTCGTCTCGCTTTATGTAGGATTCATATTTAGCAGCTGGCAGTGGAAGGGGTAGTGAGTGGGATTGAGACCAATTGTGAACCTGTGATCAACCTTTTACAGCCTCCCTCATGAAGGAGGGTTGCTGGTGCCAGGCACGACATGGCTAGAACCCCCCACTGTGGCCAGCTCAATCCTGTAGGACTCCTGGAAAATGATTTAGCTGTCTTCGCTCCTAATCCAATTTAATGATGCTGATTTTTGATAGCATCACCTATTTATTTGCTGGGCAGGAGAAAAAACATCACGCCCCACCAGGTGCAAGGCAAAGCAGGGCTACTGGAAGCAACCACTCATTGGCCGCCATCCCACTTGAGTCTTTCATGTGAACATTTGGCCCCAGACATGCTGGAGTGTTTGAAAGGGCAGGGGCTCGAGGTGCGGGGATGGGGGGCGTGGTAAGGCTGGCAGTGCTGTAAATTCCAAGCAGGCTAACTGGGGTGGGAGCATGGTGGGGAGGGAACATTATCTGGTGTGATTCTTTGTTTTCAGGGCACTGCCTCCTATGTCTCAACTCCCTAGGATCACCAAGCTGTAAACAGCACACCTTACAAATCAGCGTACCCCTGACGTGGCTGGAGCGTTCATTACCAGCTGTAAAGGTACCCCAGCAAGAGAGGTTGCTATTCTGCAGCCCGATTTTCCATCGCCATAACCCAATTAACTGGTACGTGTGTTTGTTTTACAAAGCTCCAAGCTACCATAAACCATCCAGATACGTGGGCTGCAGAAAGCTTCGTAATTAGGACAAGGTGTACAAATTAAACTACTCTTTTTAAACTTCAAACCAGCTAACTTCTGACATACTGTACTGCTGGGGCTTCTGGGACTGAACCCAATTAACATCTTAGTATTTTATAAGCATCGTTTTAATTGCGTTTGTATGCAATCTTCTCTCCAAGTGCCTTTCAAGGTGCGAGTAGTCCTTGTTCAGCTTTTATTACTTGGGTGATTTAAATCTCCTCTCTTCGAGGTTCCCGTTAATAATGATTGCTGCTACTTCAAATGCTGGTCCCACATAAAACTCGTCTCTCCGAAGAATTATGCTCTAAAACAGTTACATTTAACTTTATTATTACATTTTTAATTTTTTCTCTGTTTGAACGTTGTGCCCCTTAAACATTTTATCAACCTGTCAGCTCTTAGGATGACTACTAGAAAGTGAGATTCCCTTTAGGGCCCGAGATGAATGTCTTTCATTCTTGTTTGCCCCCCTCTGCTCAATAAAGATGCCCGATGCCACTGGAGGTGATGCTGGAAAGGGGGACCTTGAATGAAGACTTATGGAGGGCTTTAGTTTCCTTGTGAGAGTTTAGAGCATCCAGGGCTAAGATTGTGTATTTCTCACTTGTCCAATCTATACATATACACACACACACATATACATACACATACATGTGTGTATATATAAACTTTTTCTTAATGCAAGAATGAAGATGAGTAATAGTTTAATACGACATTTAAAAGATAAGTTGGTGAACAGTAATCCCCCATTTGTCAAAATATTTTTTGAGCCTCGACTGGAGCAGGTGAGGAGGGTGAGGGTCATATGTATAAATATTTCCTTTTATTTAAAATATGATAGCTTACCTATGAAGAATTTTCTTTTGTCTATTTATTCTACCTTTAAAAACATTGCCTCAGGTACATGTGATGGCACCTACCTGTCCTCTTAGTACTTAGAAGGTGAAGGATGGGGATTCTATCTTTGAGGCCAGCCTGGGTAACATAGCGAGACTGTATCTCAAAACGAACAAATAACTAAGGAGAGAGATTGTAAACCTGTGAGCTAGCTTTTATGGCCTCCCTCATGAAGGAAGTTCAACAATGCCAGACATGAAATGGCCTAAACCCTCGCTACAAGATGTTCTGGCATTCCCTGGCCCCAAGTGAGTGACTTCCTTGCTTTGCAGCCTGTCTGGTCTGGGCCCAGCCATCATTTGAAGAATAAAGTACACTTTAAAAGGGATTAAAATACAGCAAGAATTCCTGTCTGAAATATTTCCCCCAGCCAACAAGAAATGCAGAGAGCAGTCCCTGTCAATGCTAATGTTTCTTTTTCCACACAGGCTTCACTGTTTGCAGCCAGGAAGCACCCGCGCCAGTGGCTGTGCCTAAGCTCATGAGCACAATCAAATGGCAAACTCCTCCTCCACCACCATGTACCACAAAGCAAGGGCTTCCATGATTGTCCCCCTTCTGCCTGTTAACAAGGGAGCTAGGGAAAACATGAGTCCTAATGTTGGACTCAATTAGAGTTCCTGTGATCCAGACAGAAACATTTGGAGTTGAGCAGGCAGTGAGAGCATCCTGAAATACTGTAAACCCTTTGGCTTGATTGAGTGTCTTGTCAAACAAAACTGGCAGCCTCTCTCCCAGAGCTGCCTGAATCTATGCAGATATGATTTCTATCATGCCTTTATGATGTGGAGTCTGTAATGAGGACGAACATGTATAAATCACCTCTGGGTGGCAGTTAGGATGCCATACCGAAAGGAGAAAGACATTTCTGATTTCACATGCCTGGCGATTTCAGATATTATATAGCGGGTCTTCCCTGGACTGCAAAATCTTCAATTCTACTCAAAGCCTTTGGTGGAAAAAAATTAGACTTTCATATCTTTTCTTTGGCAAAAACCACTAGGGAGGTAAGAATTGTGTCCCTGAGATCAGGGCCCCATAGCTTTCTGGCTACTCTGAAATCAAAGTTGTGATTGAAAGAGGACAAATCATAATTTGACTTAAGAGGCAGACATGGAGAAGGGTGTGAGGGGACCCTCTTGAGGTGAGAGTCTCAGGACTCAGATGATATGAATTCACAGCCAAAAGCAGCTGTACTTCTTGTAACCACTGAAGGGGTTATTTTCTTCCCAGAATCATCTAGGCATAATGTCTCAGTGTGACACCGAGGGTTTGCAGGGGAAACAAGGAAAACAGAGCTGAACTACAAACCCAAAGCTGGAACTTTAGACATGACTAAAACTAAAGCACAAGCCCTTGTTACGGGCCAAGTCCTAAGCATCTCTTCAGAAGTTCAAGGTTACCCTTGGCTACTAGTGAGTATATGGTCACCCTGGGCTAATGAGATCTCAACTCAAAATACCAAGCAGATATTCAGAACCCATTGCAAGCAAAGCCAACCATCCAGACATAAGACAAAAACAAAGCCAAACAACAAAACACCCAACCCATTGCACAATTAAGGGAAAGACAAGTTAATTAATGAACTTGTGGTCGTGAATTTAGGAAAAGATGGCCAGAGTTCACAGCCAGGTGCACCGGTGCCTTCTCTGATGCCTTCTCTGCTTTGCTTTTGTTTATTGTGTAGTGTTAAGCTCAGATGGACAGGGCAGGGATAGAATGGCTGGCTTATAAATCACAGCAAGTGTCAGGATCTCAGGAACCCATTTCTGTCACCAGTAAAAGGTAGTTAGTTGATGGAGCAGTTCTTTTGCTGTTTCTGACACCAGTAAAAGGTAGTTAGTTGATGGAGCAGTTCTTTTGCTGAGTTATGATGAGGATGATGATGTTGTTGAAGGTGGTGGTGGTGGTGGTAATGGTGGGGTGTGTGTGTGTGTGTGTGTATGGTGACAGAGTTCAGGGATTCATGTTGACAGGAAATTCCTAGAAACACTATGAAGTAGCACTTTTCTTCAGGACCCTAACTCTCTGACTTGGGAGCAACTTATTTCCTTTCCAGTGTCTCCTCTTTCCACTCTCAAGGAATCTTGGATTTAGATGACATAGATCTGTGACACCAGTTTGCCAGGTCTGCACTGCTCTGTGTGTAAAAAAAAAAAAAAAAAAAAAAACATTGTTCCTTATGGGAGCCAGTGAGTGTACCCATACTTTGTGGAATGGGACTCTAGATAGTGCCCCACCTCCAATAGTAGTCAGGGGAGCTCTGTATCAGGCCATGAAGCACTAGAGGACCAGGCTGTGTGTCTAGGCATATGTCCAGCACAGCTCCTGCTAGGTCAATCACTGGATACATCCACTCTATAAGGAAAGATCTGCAAGAAACTTCCCACCAAGCTGCTGTGTACTGGGGTCCAGACAAGCACAAGAGAATGCCCTTCGATTTGTTTAGCTTACCCCTTGATAACAAGAGACCTCGTAGTGCAAACGGCTTCTAGCTCTCAACCTATTATCACAGCCACTAGCTGGTTTGCTCTGACAGTGAGAAGTGAGAGGTGAGGCTTGGGTTGACCAAAGGAGAAGAAGAGATATGATGGGGAAGAGGGTAGAAGACAGAGAGAAGACAAAAAGGCAGGAAAACAGGAGTTATTATGGCTGGGGAGTTAAAGGGACTCAGAGAGAATGGTTGTTCAAGCACAAACCCAGGAAGTTTGCTGTGATACACTTTATCTTCTTCCTTATCTGCAGGCAGCTCCGGCTAGATATGGGGTGTGACTGTGATTTGTCGCTTGTGGCTGTTGTGGCCTGAGTGTCTGTGTACAGGGTTCCCTGGGGCTTTCTGAGAAATCCAGATGGCTGGGGCAAAGATTCAGACCTTGGGAATTGGGCTGCGGAGAATTAATGGGAAGTTGCATGGCTCTCTGTGGCTGGGTGGGAAAAAGCATTGTCCTGTAAAATCTTCAAGGTCACAGTACAAATCCTTTCTCGGTCTTTTACTGGTGGTAGGATCTTGGCTTTCTTTACACCTGAACATGAGACTGTTATTTTCCTCCCAAACTACTTTCCAGGATTGTCAAAGGTAATCCTGTCTTCACTGAAGGATTCCGAAAGCTTTGGAGTTTATACAGACATAACAAATTATCACTATGGCAGGTGGCAACCTCATTTCAGATTGAGAAAGGAAGCCTGGGTAGAGGTCAGCTGGTTGCCTTTTTCTACCAGCAAGGTTATTCGTTCTTAAGCAATTTGACAGTGTCTACTCTAAAGCTTTCTAGGAGTGGGCATCCCAGAGCTTCATTTGCTCTTCTTGCCATCCTATCATTATTCATACATTACTTCCAACTCGAATGTTGGCGTTGGGAACAATTGCCTTGACTTCTGATAGAGGCTGAAAACAGTGAGTGCGAATCATCCATGCTAGCACGAGACTTTTGCTTTTAGAGACCATGCAGAATGCATGCTGCTGAGCTAACTAATTTCTCTCAGGGCAGAGGTCCCTGCTCACACAGGTCTTTTTGTTTGTTTGTTTGTTTTTAACCTGACTTTCTAGTCTTGCTGTCTTTCTTTCAGTCATCAAAGTGTTCTCTGTGCGTATGGATGTTCCAGGTCCTTCTGCCATATTGGGTAGCTTAGGGATGGAGCTTAGAAATGTTAAGATTCCTTGCCTGCTCTTGAGAAGGAAGTATGGTCCAGAAAGTTCTGTGGCCAACACTAGAAGGAGGAGGGCCATCTGGGGCTGCTGGTTGACCTGAGAAAGTCCTCGTGGCAGTCCTAAGCCAGATTTAGCCTTTTTTTTTTTTCCTGGCAGCTAGAAGCTTGTGGCAGGTGATATTTGCTGAGCAGTTTAGCTTTTCTAGCTTGATGCAGACAGACTCGGGAGCATGTCCCAGATATAGGCTAAACTCAGAGTGTGCTGACATCTGCACAGAGAAGACACTTAATATGTGACTCTGCAATTGCTTAGATGGCAGTCTGAGTTCAGCAGAAAGAATGCTAGAGAAACAAATTTTAGGGTGCCAGCACTACTAGCCTTTGACAGAGAGTATGATGTGGGCAAGCTACTTGACATTCTGAGTCTCAATGTCCAGAGATATAGATGAAGATAGTCTCTATTGCACTGGATAGTCTTGGAGGGCCAGAAATCACGAATAGGAAAATATAGAGGATTGTTTACTTTTCAAATTATATAAGTGATTACTGTACCAACGCTGTCATTCACTGCTTTAGACATCCCTTTATCTTGGGCCTAGGAATATGGCTCAATGGATCAAGTGGTTTCCACACAAATGTGAGGATAAACATTTGGTTTCCCAGCACCCACATAAATGCTGGTAGGCATGGAGGACCACCTGTAATTCCAATGTTTGGAAGGCAGAGATGAGATCCCAGGAATAACTTGGCTAGCTAGACTACTTTTATAATAGGGCTCTGGGTTTATCTGAGAGACTCTGCCTCAATGAATAAGGAGAAGAACATTCTTGAAGGACTCCTTAGGCCTCTGGGGGACACATGTAAACATGTACCGATATGTAGACCCATATTTATGCATGCATACCACATACAAACAACAAATGAATAACATTTCTCTATCTCTTTGGGCAACAAGGATGGAAGCACAAATTCTTGTATTCAAAGGTTTTAAGTTTCTTGTTCAGCCACCAAAACCATCTCCAGACAGAGCCCTTCCTTTTCCACAGCAGAGGCTCTGGTGTTTGCACTCTTGGTCTGGGTTGTTTGGGATGTCCATGCCTGCAGGTGATGAATAACAATTTGTTAATTGTCATTTTAACCACCATGGTGTGCTGGTTGAGACGCCTATTGTCTTGCAAAATTTTCAAATCTACAAAGAGTGAATCTGGCACTTAACCTGAGTCTAAGAACCTTCCAGAATCAAATAATTTCTTTCTTCAGTAGGTTTAAGTTGTGCCATAGGTTTTTAAAACTTAAGTGCTAAATCATAATGGATATGCTAGTTTTCACTTAGGAAAGGTATTTGTATCTCGGGGTGAATTTTCAAAGAGGCCCAGAATCTCTTCAATGATTATAAAGCATTTTCTCACAGGAAAGACAAGCCATTCACACAAGACAGTAACCGAAGTAATAGCAGATGTGTTGTGTAATCTCCAGAGTGTACTATGGAGATGTCAGAGGGAGCAATTCTTATCAGCTGTAGTGTTTGGAGAAGGTGTCTACAGAAGGATGTGTTCGCCTTGATCCTTAACAGTCTGGAGGATGCAGGTCAAGGGTCTCCATTATGTAACTCATGGGAGAGCCATTCAAATCATAGTCTGTGTGGATAGTTCTATACAGAGCTAATGGCTGCTCAGTGTATGTAGCTGTTCTTTCATCCTGCCTTAAGAGGAGAGAAGTTGATTTTGTGTCTCTGCTATGGATTTTAAAAGCAAGTTTTCCAACTGCTCATTTTTCCTATCGTGAAAATGGAATAGAAAGACCCATAAGAGGAACCAAATAAAAACTAAATGTGTATCATTACTCGGAGACTAGCTTCAGTTTGTGCAGATAGATCATCTTCCTTTGCAACTTAATTGTTTAAAATGCTCACATCTCTGATTGAAGGAAGTGCAGGCTCTTCCATTGCCCTTGGGAATTATTTCAAACCCTTGGTGTTCACTTAGCCAAAGGGCAGTAGTCCTTTTAGGACACTTACCAAGGAGAGGGTGGAGATGTGGTCAGCTTTCCATGCCTTGTCTTCCCACTGGCCCAGAGTGCAGATGAGAAAGTATATGCCCAAAGTGTTCCAGGAAGGGGCTTTGTCTTGAGTCCTGCCAGGTTTAGCAGGGATCTCATGTTCTTTTGGCTTGTTCTCACTTTGCTCATCTGTCTTCTGGGGATGAAGTTGTCAGCAGCAACATTTGTAGAGGCCTGGCTTCACACCCACTTTTTCAGAAGCTTAGAGTTTGGATCCTGTTTTCCCTCCCTCTCCCTCCTTTCTTGGGGAAGAGCCTGTCTTTTTTTCTCAAAAACCTACAGTACAGAAGGCTTCATCACACCCTTATCTGAGAGATATTAGTGCTTTCATAACATCTTTCTCTTGTTTATTTAAAAAATTCTTAAAATTTTTAAACTTATATATGTGTGTATGATGTGTGTGTGTGTGTGTGTGTCTGTCTGTCTGTCTGTCTCTGGAGGACAAAAGAAGGTGTCAAATTCCTTGGAGCTGGAATTACAGGCAGATGTGTGTTTTTCAATGTGGGTGCTGGGAACCAAACTCCAATCTGCAAAAATAGCAAATGCTCATAATGAATGAGCCATCCCCCCATGCCTGGCTTCCTCCTTTTAAAAAGAGCATTCTCTTTGGCGACTTGTACTATAACATAAGTTCTCCTACTGAAGGGTAGAGGATAGCTCCAGCTCAGCCTCTGGTAGGTACTCCTTGGATGGGCTACTTCTTTACAGAAAGTGTTCATAGGCGGATGGTGCAGTTGGAAGATGATGAGCTATAGACCCCTCCAACCTGCTGCCTGTAGGCTTCTGTTCCAGGATAGTCAAAATGTTATTCAAAAACTTTGTAGAATCCAGTGTCGTTTTATAGTATTGAAAGGATGGACACTCTTGCTGGAGGAAGAGTTTGTGGGTTGCACTTGCCAGTGTGGGAGTTTATTTAAACTTTGCTGATGTTCATTTTTCTACAATCCCCCTGCCCTGGGATACTAAGATTTTTCAATTTAACTCCCCCAAAAGTTGGTCACACAGGTTAAATAAGATGACACACTTATTTAGTGTGAGAACCTCACTAAGAACTGTTCCCAGGATTCCTTAATAATATACATCTGGATGTAGAAATAGGTGATAAGGAACAAGAGACAGAAGGGGAGAAAATGGCACAGAAGGCTAACATGAAGGAAACAGACTCAGGCCAGCCACCTGCTTTCCTTAGCAACAGAAGAAATTGTGGCCTGGGAATTCCTTGCTTGTAGGCATCATTGCAGGACAGTACTCACTTTTGTACTGAGGACCTTTACTGGCCGACTTTCTTAACATGGGGCATCCTTTGACCCTGTCTGTGAGAACTTAGTTTTTCCCTGCCTCTAAGCACATTCCTCTCATTCTCCTTGGCAGACCTGCTCTGGGGCCCTCACTCAACTCCCACTCAGTCGCTCACATCTTACAGACATGTGCATCAAGGTATTAGTGACCCTGGGATGCCTTCCATTAACCCCATTCTGACAGTGTGCATTCAAGGGGACGAGGGACCCTGGGTCACACAAGTGAGGTGTCCTGCAGGATCCAGGATACACTTTAATGAAACTTGACATCTTTCATATGGGACTGTTCTTGACAAAAAGGTAGTGTGGTATAGCTCTTAACCTCCTCAGTAAAAGATAGAAGAATGCTCTGTCTCTCTGGGGGTTGTCAAGCTGGACTTGGGCAGGGCACTGTCCATATACCCTGTATCTGTTCTGGGAACATTGTTATTACTTGGTGCCTCAGATTCAGAGCAGTAAGATAGTTAGCTAAACCTCAGGATAATTAGAATGCAGCTCTTGAATGGGTGCATGGGAGAGTGTGGAGTGGCTCTGACCTTCGCTTGCACGTCATATCTGACATCTACATATTGTCATTTGTGTGAGTGGGTCTACTCTTTTCTGAGTAAGTCTCCTCATCTGTGAAATGGCATTTATAATGGCGGCTGTGATAGGATGATGCTTGTAAACCCGGAACTCAGGGCTTACACATAGTGAAAGGTCCAGGAGAGAGTGCTGTTTCCAGTATTACTATTTGAATAGATCTTTTGATTTCCCAGGGCTTTTGCATAGCTGTTACCTGGAGCTTCAAGCCTCTTAGAGACTCCTCCTGGAAGTTATTGTCATCTAATAGCTGAAAACAAGGGGGTGGGGTGGGGGTTGCATTAGATCTGCAGGCTGAGTGGCTTGCCCCTTCCTGGACTCAGGAGGTCTGCCCGAAAGCAAGACTGATTGTTTCTCAACTCCAGGTGTAGCTCACAGTCAATATAGACGAAACTTTGTTCCTCTTCAATATGAGTAGATCTCATGATAAAGACTTGTGTTGACATCTTACTCCTTCTTCAAGGTTTTATTTCAGTTTTCAAGTCTATAAAGGGAACTACTAAATGCATCCTCTTTTCTTTGAATTTTGGACATATGCCTCATTTAACTAACACTTGGAAGTATCATATTGTAACTGAACCATAATTATCTGTGAACCTGTAATGAGCCATGTGTGTCCTTATATCCAGCCAGATCAGAGTCACTGTATGCCACAAATTGGCGTGGATTGACAATATTAACAGCAGTGTCAGTGATTCTAATCTCATGTAATCCTATAGCAGTTCTACGAGATAGACGCTACTACGGTCCATTCTTTTATCATGAGAACGACAAGGCTGGAAGGACAGAAGTAACTTATCTGCAGCCACACAGCTAAAAAGTGGATCTGTGAGATCAGAGGAGTTCTTAGCCAGTGCTCTCCTTCCCTTATCCCATTTTATTAGAGTTTGATTCTCTGGTTGATAATTTTATACTCCCAGATGTTCTCCGGTGACAGGTCTATCCAGTAAGAAAAGCGAGAATAGGAGAACTCTGGGAATTTGCAGGCTGAGTTGGAAGAGCCTGATGAAGGTTCATTGTTGAAGACGTGCCCCCAGTTTGTTAAACGTGTCTATCCAGAGCTGCCCTGTGGATCAGCCATATACTCGAGTTGACATGATGAAGAACATTTAAGAAGTGTCCTCTTGTAATTAACCTCTCCCAGGCTGTTTTGGCATGTTCCCTCATCTGCAGTGGCCAAGGAAGATCTTTTATTGCCTGTTGCTCATGTCGAGGGAGTAGCTATTACCAGGGATCAGCTAGGACTTTGAATTTTATAGGCTATATTTCTGGAATTGGGAGCATCAATAGAGGTGCATGCCATTGGGGACCACAGTGGACTTGAACTACGGACTCATGTATAACTGGGATGGGGAGCCTATGGTTGTACAAAACTCTCTGTGGGTCACAAGATTATTGTTGTGTGTCCCTAAACTCAAATTTCTAGTTCAAGTTCAAGAAAGAAACTCATGACTCCTGCTCAAGGCATACACTGCAAAGTATCAGGGCTGGAAGAGATTAAGCAAATATAGAATATTGTTTTATTGACTCTCTCATTCTGAGTCCATAGTGATGGCGAACATTATGAACTGACTGTAGTGTTTCTCCTGGAAAGGCTTAGATGTAGCCTCAGGCTCTTCTAATGCCCTGCGAGCAACCATGGTGTTGGTAAAACCTTCAACTTTGAGCTGGACTCTTTTTTTCAATTGCTGCCTCTCACTTGGACTGTGACAATGGCAGTCATAGGAATCCTGCATGGTCAAGAGGAGAGCTTCTTTCTCTGTTTGGTGTAATTTAGGAAGGTGTTAGAGGGAACAGAGATGATAGGGTACCAAGCTGGAGTCTCATCTTGATGCCACAAGGAAGTAAGTGATCTTAGGCCAGGCATAGCCTCCTGTGACCTTAGTTTGCCTCATCTGAAATGAAAGGCTAGAGAGGACAAAGAAGGTGACATGGCTTGCTTTCAGATGTGTGGCCCTGGCAGATTTTTTTTTTTTTTTGCAATCTTGAGATATTTATGTTACTTGTGCCACAATTCTTTGAGGGCAGACATGAAACAGTCACAATGACACCCTACATACTCATGTTCCTCATAGACATTGGCAGCTCTTCACAGTTCTCTACTTGAAACTATATGGATTTGACTATAGACTCTTCAGTGTACCTTTTGGCAAAGGTTACAGACAGCCAGTGATAACTGATTGGGCTTTGCAGTTTTAAAAAAAATGACACAGTATAAATGGAATGCTGAGACAGTGCCTTTATGGGGTGATTGAAAGTCAGGTCTTCACAGAAGGTTGAAAGAAGAGAGGACACAAAAAGAAACGGGGAACGAAGATTACCACGTGTTCAGGAAATTCAGTTTTATTTTGCCCTGGAAAATGCCACCTAAGGCTTCCTAGCTTCAGGCAGAGCCTGCCAGCTCACCTGGAACTTTGCTGCCTTTTCTAGGAATGAAGACCATAGTAGAGGAATTCAGGAATGAGGCTCAGGAAAAACAGAGAGTTGATAATGGACTGAAATATCAAACAAGACCAAAGGGCCACATTGCTATTTCAGGCCAGTTGCAGTTTGACTGGCCTACATCGGTGGAGACTTGCTTCTGTGCTCTCAGCTACAGGTTTGCCATTTCATCTGCTAGATGGCGCTGTACTCTAAGGAAAGGCGTAGTTCTGCTTGACTTGGACACTGGGGAAGGCAGAACAACTGGGTAAGGAGGCATCGGAGAAGGATCCAGCCTTTCCCCTGCGGCACCAACTCCAACTCCTTCTGCCCGGGTGCCTCTTACTCGATGCTCTATCTTTTATATTTTATTTTGTAGTGTGGGAATGTTGTATGTTAAATCTGGTAAGTTACTAGGCCTTTTTATCCTGGACAAAAGTGAGACAGAATGAGAAATACTTACGAGAGAGAGAGAGAGAGAGAGAGAGAGAGAGAGAGAGAGAGAGAGAGGCAGAGAGAGACAGAGAGAGACAGAGAGAGAGATAGAGAGAGACAGACAGAGAGACAGATAGAGACAGACAGAGACAGAGAAGAGAAAAAGAGAAAGGAGGTCAAGGTGGTGTCATTTAGACGCCCCCCCCCCAAAAAAAACCTCAATTCTTCTGTGTTCTTAACTTGACCAAAGTCCCTGGACAATAGATACAGTTCTTTCTGCTTCTTGCCTCCTGAGTTGGCTTTACGATGAAGCCCTCTAACTGAGATCTATCCAAGTCCAAGCTACACATAGTCACCAAGATCCTGTTTTCTGTGCAATTTTGATGCTAGGCTGCCAGGCAGGCTCCTGGTGTACATGTACATCCAGGGATGGAGTTTGCAACCACCTTTATGGTATCAGCAGCCAGAAGGAGCAAAAACAATGACAAAGAGGGAGTGTGTAAACCAGGAAGGGACACAATGGTAGCAAGAGAGGAGAGATGGGGATAAAGGAGGAGAGGACAAAGAACAGGAGTGAAGGGTGAGGGGGATAGGAAAGGAAGAATCAGACAAGGAGGATCAGGCGTCCAGAAAGAAAGGGCAGTGGAGAGATGAGGATACACAGGTGGTGGATGGGAAGGCTGTGGGGAGCAGGAAGAGGTGGGAACTGGAGTGAAGCTTTCCAGTAAATATGAAAGCTGAGATACAGACCCCGCAGAGGAAGACGGCTCTGCTGGGCAAACAAGAAAACAGAGAGCACGTAATGGCTAGGAACTGCAGAAAAACCTGACTGGGTTCTTCAAAGGAGCATAGCCACAGCAGTGAGGATATTGCAGAAGAAGTTAGACAGGGGATGGGCAAGGAGGCATTGAAGCAAGAATGTTCTGGAAACAAGGGAGGGAGAGAGGAGAGTTGAATTCAGAAAGGGAGGGGAAAATAGCAAGCAGAAACAGTATGTAAAAAGCCTTCACACGGAGGGCAAAGGCAGGGGGGAAAGAGCTGTTTATAGAATGTTTACATTAGAGCCTTAAAAACTGGAATGTGTGTCTTGGAGTATAGCCATTGTCTCGAAAACACAGCATAGCTTTTAAGCAAATGGTAGAGTCATTGGGGCCACACTAGTGGGCAGATAACACTGGTCTGCTTGAGGGCTTGCCCAGAGCTGCCTTCTTGTTGGCTGACAGCCGGGTATGGGTATGGAGGCACCTGCTGGGTCTGCTGTCTGACAGCAGGTTCCCCCTGCTCTATTCATGGAGCTTTGAGTCCAGAAGCATCAGTTCCTCTCACAGGCTAAGCATCGGGATGTGGTCCGTTTGAAGCTGCTTCGTGGCAGATGTAGGGTAGAGTAGAAGGGGAGATGTGGTCAAAGGCATCCTAGGGTGGAGGTGAAGGGCAGGTCTTTGGAGTCTGGTGGCCACAGTTTGGTTCTGAGTTTTACCACTCTACCATGTAGACTAGCACATGTCTGTTTGCTGCTTTGAGCTTTTGCATTGTGTGGGCATGAAAGACAGCTCAGACAGTGAAACACTTGCTACCTAAGAAAAAGGCTCTCATGTTCAATTCCCAGACCGCTCTTTAAAAAACAAACAAACAAACAAACAAAAAACTGATGTTGAAGATGCTTAGTGCACACCTGTAGTTCAGCACAGAGCGGTGGAGACTGACAGATTCCTAAGAATCATTGGTTAGGAAGCCTACCTTGCTCCATGTACTCCAAGCCAAGAGATCTTATTCCCAAACCCAAGGTGGATGGCTCCTGAGAAACATCCCCTGAGGTTGACTCCAGGCCTACATGCTCTCTGTCCTGGACTAGTGCCCCCTTCCACATTTACACACGAATAGCGCTGCGCCTGCACCCCTCATTGCTCTTTATCACACCTATCTATTGTGATTCCAAGAGGCTCAGTGACATGATGCATGTGTCTAACAGGGCTACGGTTTGTATTCGTGCCCCCTCAGTGTTGGCTGGCCTGCTACGTATGATAATTAGGACCAGACAACAGTGTGTGTGTTCTGGGGGATCTATCCATGAGTGCAGAGGAAGGGGCTTAGATGTGAAGATGTTTGAGCAAGGGAATGATTTGTACAAAGTATCCTGTGAGGATAATAAATTACATGGTGGCCTGTGGGCTGTTTTGGGGGGTAGCGAGGACTATGAGAAAAGAGGCAAGAACAGGGGAGTAGAATCACTGCAAAAAATATCAAGGGTCTTATGAAAGACATCTGAGTGCTTGGTGATTGGATGGTTAGATAGGGAGAGAAGGGCATTTCAAGCATGACTCTGAGGGTTGGAGGCCAGGCACAGGAATCAGAGCCAACACATTGTATATTTCTAAAAGGATTGAAAAAGCCAAAACCAAATAAAAATATGGAACAGAGACATATAATCTGTGGCGTCTAAAATGTTTATGATTTCCCGACCCCCATACAAAGAGTTGCCATGCCCCTGCATGGCCTAAGGACCTCGGGAAACTGCATTCTAGAAATAAGGCAGGGAGATCTGGGCAGAATGCAGCATCTCACAGGAAGTCACAGTGATGATTAAACCCAGGGCAAGGTTGGGATGCTCAATGATGTGTCCGTTGTGAGCCACACATTCATTTCAGAAATGTCTGTTTGAATGTGAGCTGAGGGCACAACTAGATCTCCTTGGAATCCTAGCTTCCTGTGACCTTCACCAAGTTGTCAGGCTCTGGGTCTCAGTTTCCTCACTTGTGAAACTGGGACAATAACACTTTCCCTTTTTGTCTTTAAAGATTAAATACAGAGGTGTGTGTAATGCATTTGAACAGTATCTGACAAACATAAGCACAACCTTTATTATTACTGAACAAGGAGATTGCTAACAGAAAGCAATGGTTTGACTTGTGCGGGGAACATCTACGGGCCTCATCATTGTTATTAGTATGTCAGTCCTGAAGTGGTGGGAACTTGGTGTCTGATCTTGGGACCAAATTTCTCTCACTGTAAAGCATGAAACTTGGTTAGGATTCTTTGAAATGAGTCAAAACAACAACAACAATAATAACGATATTGACAACAACAGCAGCGACAACAGCAACATCATCAAAGCCTCCTCTCCCGCAAAAAACCAATCCAACCCAACCCAACCCAACCCAAGATAAATAACTCACACACAAAACCAATCTCGTTATTTTATTTCAGTTTCCTTCCCTACCCCCCACCCCGACTCCCATGTGGTTGCAAACAGATTTAATTCTCTTGAGGATTTGTTACAGCTGGGTCACCTCTCTGTTCTTTAAGAATCCCAAAAGCATAAAGACTGATCTCATTTTCTCCTTCCCTAGTCCCAGAGATTTTTGAGTCTCAAGTCTCTTGTCCTCTGTCTGGCCTCCTTAGGCTGTTTCCCAACCAAAGAGTCAAATCAAATCTCTCCTGCAGTGTCAGCAGGGGTCCGTCCACCTCAGAAGCGTTTGTCCCTGTTTCTGCAAGCTTCAGTTCTGTCTTCCCACTAAGACTCTCTGAGAGTATGGAGCAGATCCCAGAATTTCTAATCCTCCCTGCAGCAAAGCCAGCCTCTTCCCACACTCTGAGAAACAGGAAAGGGGAAAAGGTGGTCCTCACAGAAGCCTGGCCCTGGCCCCAGAGCTGTGTTTGTGCCTGTGATACTCCACACCCCTGCTGGTTACTTACTGCCTCCCTGAGAGGCCAGTGAGGGGAGAGAGAGATTAGGGTCATCAAGATAAGGCTCGAAATATTCAAACTGGAAGCAAAACCGGGCTGTTTTTCCAATAGTAAGCAATCAGGGAACAGGAGGATATAATTTGCAGATTAGGGAAGTGAACAAAGAACAGAAAATTAACTTTATAGCAACGAGGAGCGCAGTCTGTTTGAAGAAATAAACCTCCACAAAGCATTGTTGATAAAATCAGACTGTTGATTTAAAGGAGGAAATATGACCAAATCATCTGGGGTTTGGGTGATCTGTGGAAGTTGAGGGTGAAACTTTAGGCAAGCCTGGAAAGCAAGGCTGCATTCCAGAAACCTCATTCCTGAGTGGGAAGGGATGCACATGTGTGCATATATGGTAAGTGTGTATGTGTGTGTGTAGATATGCATATGCATGCGTGTATCTATGTATATGCGTATGTATGTGTGAGCACATGCGTGTGGTGTATGTGTGCGTGTTTGTGTACACCAAGGCACACAGAAGAGGGATGTATCTTACTGGGATGTTTAAACCATTTTCAAACGGGATTGTCTTTATTTAGAAAGTGGCATTTACTACTAAGAACTAGAAAGCATCAGCCTTCATTCCTGAAAGGACCAGCACTAACTTGGGCTCTGGAGCCAAAAAGCCTCAAGAGAAGTTGTGGTTCTCCAGGTGGCCAGAACAGGGCTTCGTCCCACTTTATAGCAGAGGGTTGACTACATTAGGACAGGAGGCCTGTCTGCTGTGGGGATGACGAGATCCATTCCTCTACTGGAAGAAGCCCCAAGTTTCTCAATATGAAGTTTTCCTGGTCCAGGATTAGCTATCATGAGACGTTTATTAAGAGCTTTGATTTCCCACAGATGCAGAGAGCATCCCTGAATATCAGAGTGGCATACCCTCTGCCTGAGTCTTCCTTCCTCCTTCTTCTGTCGTGTTCTGGGACCTTGGAACCTTCAGTATAGAAACTCCTTCCTTCCTGGTTTTCTATGCATTCAGATGATGGGAGGTACTGTGGGCTAGTGAGCTTGAAAAGAATGTGTGGTCCCTCCTCCCCTGCCAGATTGTAGGTGGGCTGGTGGCTTTCTCTATTAAACAGAAGAGCCACAGAAGAAACCCACAACCACAGCTCACTAAAGATCTTTCTGGACTCAGGTTAGGTATTGGAGCTTTGTGGTGGTCCCCTTCCATCCTTTATCTAGGATTCTGAATGGATATAAAGGATGAGAATGTTTTACCTGGAACTTATGGAAGCCTGGGCAACAACTATGTCAGTGAAAAGTTACCTCATTATCATCCTCATTTCATGGATGAAGAAAACTGAGTCCATTCAAGATAACCAACACAGCCAAGAGCCCATTGTCAACTTGGGGCAGGCTCTTCAGTTGTGGACAATAATTGGCCAAGACCACACAGCCAATCTGCATTAGAACTAGGAATTCAACCCATGCTGATTTTCTTCTAAATCCCAGCACATTGTACCACCATTTGTGTACATGGTGCTTGAGGAGGCCAGAAGAGAGAGGTAGTGAGTTGCTAGGTGGGTGCTGGGAGTCAAACCTAGGTCATCTGGAAGATCATCCAGTGCTCTAAATTGCTAAGCTATCTCTCCTGCCCTTGGCCAGCTCTCTTTATCTCTTTGAATCTTGGCTTGTGTCATCAGTAAAAAAAAAAAGGGGGGGGTAATAACCCAGCTAAATACATGGTCATATGTGACGGCTGCCTTATATCCCTCCTGACATAGGAGACCAGTCCCTGCTTTCCTGCAGTGGAGAGCCCTGTACACATGCTTTTTAAAACCTCTAACATTGTTCCACCAACAGTTGAGCTCAAACTTTCCAATCTGTCTGCTTCCTGCTCACCTGTTTCTGAAGCTTTTCTTCAGAAGGACGTGGGCCAGTGACTACTGAAGAGAGGGATCCAGAGATCGCCCATGTCACTTCGTTGGTCTGGTGATCTGAGCTGTTTCTTTTAGTTTGGGAGTGCTCTGAAATAGTTGACACACATCAAAGACTTTACTCTTTGTTCCTCATGCAGATGCCATCCGTAGAACTCAGGGAGAGGACCTTATATTTTTCTTGGTACCTAGTGCATACCTAGATTTTAGATTCCAAAGGTCTTTTATCCAACTACTCCTGTCTGGCACTGAACTTGCCATTAGTGATTCTGGTCATAAATCTTTGTAAAATGTATAGAGCATATAGTATATTTATTCTTAAATGTCTGTGTAAGGTTTCAAACTTTCAATGTATGATCTGCTTAAGGGTCCCGGCATGAGTGAAGCTGGAGTTTTGAAAGGTTTATCACAGGTATTCTCATGCTCTGAGTCCTCCATTTTCATTTTAGCATCTGAGCAGCCAAGCAGGCAATGTGTAAGTGGTAAGAGCTGACCAGTGACTACTTCACAGTGACTTTGCCATTGCTAAAGTGGAGAATCATAATTCTATTCTCATTGAATATTTGATTTGTTCTTCAAATCATCTACTGACCATCTATCCATCCATCCATCCATCCATCCATCCATCCATCCATCCATCCATCCACCTATCCATCCATCTCACCCACTCATCCATCCATCCACCTACCAAACCATCCATCCATCTATCCATCTAGCTATCCATACATTCACCTACCCACTCAGTTACTAATTCATCTACCCATCCACCAACCCAACCATGTATCCATCCATTTATCCATCCAGCAACCTATCCATCCATCTACCCACTCACCCATCCATTCATCCATCCATCTACCTACCTGCCAAACCATTCATCCATCTATCCATCCACCTATTCATACATTCACCTACCCACTCAGTTACCAATTTATCTACTCATTCACCAATCCATCCACCCATTCACCCATTCATCTACCCCACTCACACATTTACTTATCCACTACCCATCTACACAATATCATAGAAGGCTTTCTTTAAAAATTTGCAAGGGATCTATTATAGCTCCAGAGGTAATACAAAGTAAATTTGCAGATGACCTCACAAATTAAAAAAAAAAAAAACCATGCTCTTACAAGTGAGATACACAAGTGTCTAGTAGTGGTTCAGACATTCTTGAAATGCACATAAAGAAAAATGAGGTTAGAGTGTGGGAATAGAACTGTATCTTAAGGATAACCGAAGTAGAACTGAGGCAAAGGAAAGGGGAAAACTGGGGGGGGGGGGAGGACATGAAGAGGGAAATAAGGAAAAGACAGTCAGCAAATTGAAAGTACAGTCCCAAAGTAGAGCTGATAGCTGGAGTGTAGTATCTGAGAAAGCAGGGAACGGGGAAGCTGGGAAGGCTGGTTGGTGCCAGTCTGGAAAAGAGGACCTGAGCAAGGTCAAGTCAGTTAATCTGGTGTGGAGGAGGGGTGCTCCTGAGGCCCCATTCTTAGCATAGGGTCTACTGGCTGGCTGTTGATACATTCAGGGGGAGGGAGAGTCACTTTTCTTTGGAGTTGTTGCCATGGGTAGGCTGCTCACACATGTGGGCAGACCTAGTTGGAGAGAGAGAGACAGAGAGACAGAGAAAGAGACAGAAAGAGAGAGAGAGAGAGAGAGAGAGAGAGAGAGAGAGAGAGAGAGAGAGAACCTGAAATTTTGAAGAAGTTGTGTTGAGGGAAGGCCAAGGGAAGTTACAGGGAGGGAGTGGGAGGTAGATATGATGAAGATACACTGGATACATGCGTGACATTTTCTTTTTTCTTTTTTTCTTTTTCTTTTCTTTTTTTTTTTTTTTTGGTTTTTTAGAGACAAGGTTTCTCTATATAGTCCTGGCTGTCCTGGAACTCACTCTGTAGACCAGACTGGCCTCGAACTCAGAAATCCGCCTGCCTCTGCCTCCCAAGTGCTGGGATTAAAGGCGTGCGCCACCACTGCCCGGCTGCATGACATTTTCAAAATATGTAAAAAATAAAAACAGAAGAGCCTGGAATATAAAACTTGGGAGCATAAAAAAGTAAGCTTTTCCTATTGGGATTTGAGACCTGAAGACTCTCCCTGGCAGGGAGAGGCATTTCGGGGGAAAGTGGAGCATGGTGTAGGATGTTGAGTGTTTATCTTTCCTCTTAACCAAGTCACAGACCTTTCAGTGAGGCCTCAGTGAGTTCTGTTGTATGCTTAATCAAGGAACCATGGATAGCTGCTAGTTATGATATCCCAGTTCTCTCAGAAAGGGAAGGAAAATAGGCCTTTGTTTAGTGGACTGCATCTTAGTCATGCCCGAACAGTAACTTCATGTGCAAAGCAAGTGAATTATCACTGTAATTAAAGCTTTCAACACACACACATCACTGTGAAATTAGACATATAGAAAGGCAAAACCAGCTTGCAGCTTGTTGAATTGGTAGATGGTAAATAACATCACAGCCACCCCACAAATGAAGAGATGGAACAGCTGCCCACACATGTGACTCTCTGTCCCAATTGTAACAAGTCCCCTTCTCTGAAAATAACTACTTTTTAACGACCCACATCTTGCATTGGTCTATGGCTTTATCACTTGTGGGCTGTCTCCTCATGTCTTGCTCATGTATATGATTTTTAAAATCTCACAAAGCTTTTAGATCTTTTCAAGTCTATGGCTTCCCCTTCTGTATCGCTTTTTTTTTAAATTATATGTATGTATCTGCTTTATGTGTGCAGAGCTCAGAGGACAACTTCTAACTTTTCACCATGTATGTCCTTGGGAGATATAACTAGAGGCGCTCAGGCTTGGTGACAGGAGCTTTTACCCTTGAATCATATCTCTGGCTGGGCTCACATCTCTTACTTTTTTTTAATGTCAACTTGATGCAGGCAAGAATCACCTGGAAAGAGATTGAGAAATGCCTCCATATGACTGTTCTGTCAGCATGTCAGTGAGGCATTTTCTTGATTAACCATTGATGGGGGAGGGTTCAGTCCACTGTGAGTTGTACCATCCACCTGCAGGTGGTCCTGGGTTGAATAACACCTGAATGGAGCAAGTCACTGGGAGCAAGACAGTAGGCAGCATTCTTCCATGGCCTCTGGTGAGCTCAATGATGGGTACCCAACAAAAACTAGTAACTATCCATCTCCTGGGCATCCATCAGTAACCACTAGTTCAGCTGGGAGATGCAGGTCCCCATGACCCTATAAGTCCCTTCCCATTAATGATTGAATATGGACTGGCTCAGTCTTGTGCAGGTTCAATATAGACAGCTTCAGTGGAGGTGA
Source organism: Grammomys surdaster (assembly GCF_004785775.1). Classification (NCBI taxonomy): domain Eukaryota; kingdom Metazoa; phylum Chordata; class Mammalia; order Rodentia; family Muridae; genus Grammomys; species Grammomys surdaster. The sequence goes on from NW_021604732.1 coordinate 3,385,663, forward strand.
TCTCATGACTGCACTGTTGTGACACTTTTTATAAAGACACTCTTTTCATCTATGTTGTCCATTCCCATGTAGTTCATATAGATAAGTAGGATAAATTTTGATTTCTCTAGATTCAAAATAGCAAACACACATTATTCAGGATGTAATGTGTCTGTTTACTGTTTGTTGCTGCTATGTGAACTCTTGGTATAGCTTAGTCTATTAGAAAGCTTACATCTTAGGCCAGTGGAAACCTCAAGGTCCTCCCCGATGCGTTTTTGATATAATCCTAGTAGCTTTGGGGAGATTCTTCTAGTTTCATGTCAATGTGTTCAAAGTTTACTGCAGACACTTTCTACTTCAGACCTGGTGCTGGATATTTACACAAGAAACCCTGGGTTCACTCAAGAAGGAAGGCCTTTTGAAGATTAAATCTGATGGAAAGACTCTCACTGCCATTGGCCTGATCTGTGTTTCCAGGTCATTTTTAGAAAAGAACCAGAATATGAAAGCATGTAATGTATTTGTTCTGATATTTCCAGTTGAGAGTCATGTATACAGGGAGTTTCTTGGTAGGGAAAAATTCTTACTTTGAAAGATTTGTTCTTTCATTGAGAACCTGTCCTTCCTGACAGGAAGATGATGGAGTGCTCCATACCAACCTAGATTTTCTCTACCATACAAACAATCAGAGAAATCATTCTAGAAGCATCATAGACATGACTTCTACTAAAAGCTAGTAGGGCCATTTTATATTTTGCATATGCTGGTCATCTAATTTTTATAGCTGCAATGCACTTGCCTTTGAAATAATATAGCACTTTCAGACTAGACTCTTTTAGTCTTCAGCCATTGATTTTTAAGTCCCTCTATATTTATTGTATGTGTGGTGTATGTGTATGCCACCAAAGCCCAAATGTGAAGGTCAGAAGACAACCTTAGGTATCAGTCTTCACCTTCTACCTTTTTGGAGACAGTTTCTGGTCTTTATCTCCCATTTAGCTGTAGGTATGTGTTGGGTTTATAGATGTGTACACTACTATACCCAGCTTTTACATGGGTTCTGGGAATCTAAATTCAGGTTGTCAGGCTTGTGTGACAAGCACTTTGCCCACTGAGCTCTTACTCCCCCCCACCCCCAGCCCAAGTGCTTAAGATTCATAAGCAGTTCCTGCCTGAAACTTTTTAGTGTATGCTCAGGGAAGAGTTTTTCATGAAAGCAATGTTCTCGAGGTCTTTGGTTGGCATTAATGGTTTGTAATTTTCATTCTCTGAATAGCTTGCATATGTGACTCTAAACTTCTTCTGGCATCAAGCCTTACTGTCAAAAATCATTCAGGGCAATCTAATTTAATTTTTTTCATAAGTTACATGGTTCTTTTGCTCAGCATTCCAAATTATTTTCCTTTCTCTTTTAAATACATTTCTTAAGATTAAGTCTTGATTTTGGTTATTCTGAGTCAGAATGCACCAGTACATCATGTGGTCTTTCAAATATAATTCAAATAATTTTCTTGTGTAAGGAATACTTTGTGTTATAGGTCTCAATATTTTCTCTATTCCCTTGAAATTCTGTTCTTTGTTTTCTTCTTCAGGTTTTTTTTTCTAGCTCCCTATTGGATTTTCTTTATGTATTTTCTATTTAACACTCTTTAACATAAGTTCAAAGTGGCTTTAAAATGTAATTTATCAGAGTTCTTGGTAGATATGTACCTATTACAACTGATTTATAATTTGCTGTGGTGATGGGGAGAGTGTTTTAAAGTATTATTTTGTTTCATTAGGGAGCACGGGAGAAGGTGAGCTATACTCCCTATGACAGACAGTATGCATCTACTGACCACAGAGAAGACATGTGCTTTCCCTATTACACAGACATAAGTCTGTTATCATTAAAGATAAGTAATTATTATTGTTTTTATGATTCAATTTTTATTTTTAATTGTGTGTGTGTGTGTGTGTGTGTGTGTGTGTGTGTGCATATGAGTGCAGTGCCCACAGACACCAGAAGAGGGTGTTGTATCCCATAGGTCTGGAATTACTGGTGAGCCTCTTGAGATGAATTTTGGGACCTGAACTTGAGTCCTCTGGATGAGGAGTATGTGTTCTTAACTGCTGAGCCAACTTTCCCTTCTCTCAATTTTTAGTATGTGAAAACCCATACTTTGCATTTTCTAGTTACTAAAGCTTGTTGGGAAGACAGAAGTTAATATGCTTATGAACCTGGGGAGATTTCACATATTTGTTTTGCTGTAAAACTTACTGTAGGATTCTTTCTATCAGGAGCGCTTCTTATAAACAAATACACAGTAGGTAGTATGAGAGAAGAATGTCTCATAGTTTAATAGAATAATTTGTAATGGTGAGGAGATAAAATAATTTCCTGAAAATACCCTGTGTTCTTTGTGGTTCAAAGTAATATCATTCATAACCGCAGCACGAAGCTGCTGCTTCCTGCTGTTGCCTGGACCCTTATTTAGGAAATTATTTGCTTCCCATTGGTAGAAAGGCAAATCATCGTGATGGTTAGTTCCAATTGCCAGCCTGACACATTGGAGAACTGCCTGGGAAAAGTGACTCGATAGAGATTATCTGGATTGAGTTGGCCTATGGGCATGTCTGTGAGGGATTACCTTGATTGAACTAATTGAGGAGAGAAAACTGCCCATTGTGGGTGGCACAATTCCACGAGTTGGGGGTTACAGTTGAGAAATGGAGAAGATGAACTGAGGGCATGCATGCATGCATGCATTCATTCTCTGTGCTTTTGACTGTGGATGCAACTAGTTGCTTCAGTTATTCTCTTGACTTTCCAACAATGATGGACTTATAACTTGGAGCTGTAAGCTGAATGACCTCTTTCTCTCTTAAATGCCTGCCCCTAGGTATTTTGTAATCACAATAACAGAAGCGAAGCCTGGACAGCACTGTGGTGAGTTTCCACACATATTTAGTCTCAGAAGACAACACAAATTTCTTTCTTTCTGGTTCTGTGGATCAGATGTTCAAAATGGCGTCTTAGTCTATTTGTGTTTATATAACAAAATGCATGCATTTGGGTACTTTATAGAGTCCTTTATTTGGTTTCTGTTTCTGGTGACTAGAAATCAAAACAAATATGATGGCAGTCTATGGCCAGAGCACAATGTGTCAGAGAAGCAGAAGGAAGAATGATTTTACACAGAGAGGACCAAGCATGGAACTTAGCTGCATTCTAGCAGTGCGTTCTCTCAGGAACTAACTGCACTTAAGGAGAACCAGTTCCATGGGTAATGCCCCATGATCTAATCCCTACATATTAAAGATCCACAACATCTCAATACCATTATAATAGGGACCAATCTTCTGTGAACCTTTGGAGAAACATGCTCAAACAATATCTAAACCATAGAAGTAGGCTCATTAAGGCTAGTCAAAATTGAGCATGTTTCCTTCTGAACTTCTGCGGAGAAAACTCACCTCCTAGGTCTTTGCAGCTGCTAGTGACCTCTGCGTTGCTTTGCTTGTAGCTCTGTCTTTGACTATTTTACCTTACATCATTCCACTTCCTTCCTTCTCATCTTCTCAACAGGTAGAGTCAAATCTACACCTGCTTTCCTTTCTAAACATGCTCCTGATAGCACCCACCTCTTACCTAGACAGTCCAACATAACCTCCTACCTACTCCTAACTGAACCACACTTACCAAGTCTTGTCCTCTCAGATAGGATTCACAGGTTGTGCTGGATTTATTTGGGGGAACAATATTTAGCTCACCTCATGGGTATTTTTTTACTGAATGATAATAATAATAATAATAATAATAATAAATAATAATTGAAAATGAGGGAAGTAAAATAATAAATTTTTAGGATGATGGTAGGGCTGACACTTTGGATAGTCTCCTAGATCTTTCGATTTCTTTGAACACAGCTGATTTAATCTTATATATCTGTTTGATTTCTCTGGTCTGCATTTGTGTTTGCTTCTTATTTGTAAGAAGGCTCTTCCAGTCCCATTTTTCCATGAAGAAAAGAAAAACTAGTGGCTGGCTGAGCATGGTGCTTAGTGGTGGAGTACATGCTTAGCATGTACAGAGGCCGAGTTTAATTTCCAACACAAAGACATGGAGCAGCAGCAGCAACAACAACAACAAAATCAACAACACAACAACTGATGTGGGCAGTGTGCTTCTAGTCTATGGAATCTAGTAATCTTTTGTGGTGTCCGTCTCATTGAGGTGGCAGAGTGTCATGTCCCAGGAAGGAGTGTCCGTGAGGAAATGGCTGGGGTCTCAGCTATGGCTGAGCTCAGTCTAGCTCTATAGTTTGGAGAAGAGGAAGAGCCCTGAAGATCTTTGCCCAGCTCTGACTGCCTCTTGCCCAACCTTCTCCACTCATGTTTGGTTCCCACTAGAGAGGGCAGAGGGCTCAGTAAATGCTGTAAAGATGATCACAGGAGCTCATTCTCCAGTGAGAAGAGAGGTTCTCAAAGCCTCCCAGACACCACAGTCTCCACAGCATTGAGTAGACAATTGGTCCTCATGGACTACTCAGCTGAGGACTGAATCTTAGCCTGGACCTTTCTGGATTTAACTGATCCAGGGTTCATGGCAGTCCTTTGACTTCTGTGAAGAGGCCCCATGGAGCAAACAGCATCCTCAGCTCGCCATCTGCCAGAGAAAGAACTAGAAGCCATTATTTCTGCCTTGCAGCATTTTTTCCTTTGCCTAATAAGCTAGGCATTATCACGCATGTTTCTCTGCATCTCCCCCACCCCCTGCCTGCTAGCCCCTTCTGCTCTCCAACAGCTCAGAGTCCCTGGACAGTTGAAACCTGACCAGCCACAGTGCTATTTTTAATGTCTCCACGCATCACAGCTGAGGACTTGGCTGCAACACCCAGGTGCATCCACGGCTGGGCTGCTGTTTCTTCCTCTCTGAGGACATGAGCAGAAAACCAATACCTCTGCCTGCAGTTGAGGGGGCAGTGGCAGGGAGGCCAGGCAGTCTCTCTACATCTTGTCTGTGGCTCTGCTTAGCACAGTGTAAAGAACAGCCATACAGCAGTTTATAAAGTGTGACATTTGTGTGTGAGGCACACTGCTGTGTTCCTGTCCCTTTCCATGATAAAGACCCCATCTGTGCTGTCCAGTTAGTTCATGGCTGGGACCAGAGGAGAAAGGCCTCACTCATGCTGGCTCTCTCTTCACTCTAGAGACAGCTCACTGTCTCTCGGTCTGTCTCTCTTTCTCCCTTTTCTGAGCCCCTGGAAGGATCTGCTCTCTGGGATTGAATCCCTGGTGGCTCTCCCAATTTTATGAAAACAAGACTGAACATCAACTTGTTTCTGTTTTTAAAGGGGTTGCCAGAGAATGACAGAGAATTCCCGTGACCTATTAAAAGAATGATACATTTGATTTTTGTATGCATAAGTTATTACATACATATGTGTGTTTTACATATATAATTTGCCTGTGTGTGTGTGTGTGTCTTTGAGTGTGTATAAAACTCAGTTTGGTTTTGAGTCTGCAGCAGGAGGTTTGGTTTCAGCTAATAATGTTTATTTTACAGCCTGAGAACTTTTAAAACATTTCTAGAACCCCCAACCCCCACAAACTTGCTCCCAGAGGCTTAAGCATTATTTGATAATTAGCCTTCACAATTATGTTATACATTTTGGAGAGAAGTGTGGGACTGAGGGAGGGCGAGAGGAAGAGAGCTGTGTGTGTTAGTTAATGCAGGAGGAACGGGGGGAATTGTCTGGGGACTGAAGGAATGCTTAGGAGGGAAGGAAGGTGCCTCTGTCAAAATTCATGAAACCCTCACCTCGGACACAGGGGAAGGGGGCACGGTGGAAACTTTCTCGCCTTTCCTAATTAAAAGGATGCAGAAAATGATACCTACCAAGAGGCCAGCTTCCTGCCATTTAGAAAAAGACACCTTGTTAGGCTCTCTCTCAGTTTCCTAGAACTTACAATGTGGACGGGGCAGAGTGGGAGCAGAGTGAACAGAAGAAGCAGTCTTTAGAGTTGTGGTGTTTCCCTGGCTGTGACCTGGATCATCTGACAAGGCAGTCCTTGCTGAAGTGATAGGGTCTTTCCTTTGCTTTCTGCCTTTTGTCATACCTGTCCCTCAAAGTGCCCATACCCAATTAAATGAAGCACCATGTTTGCCTTCTTACATCTTTGCCTTTGGCTCAGTTGTGTTTGTCTCTGAAGAAGTGGGTTTGTTTTGTTTCCATTTCAGAAAATATTCTTCTTTAAGCAGAGATTTGGAAAATTCTATACAATGAAGTTGAGTATTTGGTTGATTTTGAAAGAGAAAATGAGAATGAGTGTGTTTGTAGTATGTGTGTATACGTGTGTCTGTATATGATATATGTACGTCTCTCTATATGTGTGTGTATATATGGTATGTGTATATGTTTATGTTGTGTATGTGTATCTGTATTGTTGTATATGTATATTGTAAATGTATGTCTATGCCTGAGTTTGTGTGTATGCCTATATATGTGTGTACTGTATAATATATGTATACATTGTATATGTGGGTGTATGTCTATATCTCTGTGTGTATGTTGTATATGTATGTGTCTGAATAATATCTATATATGTTGTATATGTCTGTGCATGTCTGTGTTTCTATATGTACATTTGTATATATGTGTATGTATCTGTGAATGTATGTATAATGTATGAGTCTGTGTATGGTATATGTGTTTACGGGTATGATGTGTGTGTGTGTAAGAGAGATGTTAGGATTTGTAGAATCGAGAATTAATGTTAGTAAAATTTAAAAGTAGATGAAAGTAGCATCTACCAGGGGCATTTCTTCTTTCTCCCTATTTCTCTTCTGAATCAAGATGTCAGAAGTCGCTGCCTTACCCCAAGACGCAGGAGAATTTCCGACAGTAATAGTCGATGGGAGAGGTTTCCTGCTTGCTGCTTTCTATTTAATGCTATTATAATTCACTTCTGGTACAAGTAAGGAGAGGACTCTCAGGTTTTGTTTCTTCCAGAATGTAAATGTAGCCAGATGTACAAAGCTGCCTTAGGGTAGTCATCTAGGGGTTTTAGTTTTGTTTGCTTGTTTTGTTTTATTTTGTTTTGACCCTGATCAGGGAGCTGGCTGAGGAGCCAGAGTATGAAGTTTGAGGGGCTTTAGGGTCCACGGCCAGGACAGAGATGAGATATCTAGGCTCTAGAGTGAGGCAGAGGCAATAAGGGGCCTGTGTAGTCAGGCCCCCAGAGCAGTGAGCCCCAACAACTGTTATTACTCAATGCTGTGGGGTGAGTTGAGGGGACTTTTGATTTCCCTGGATGTGTGAAATTTCTCAGCTTAGAAATGTTGATCACCCCTTCAAACTGAAAACAAAGCAAAAGCCAAAATTCTCAGCACTCTACAGGCCAGAGAAAGCACAACAGTGTCTAAATTCAGTTGCCACAGGGGAGAGAGCACCTGTAGGTCAGCTATGTAAAAAAAGAGAAGACAAGAAACTCCTCTGAGTTCAGAGAGGTGTCTGAAGTTCATCGCTGAAGCTTGCACAGGATGTGGTGGTGCTGGGAGGTGGGGTCTTTCTGAAGGGAGTGGGCTAGGAGGCTCTTGCCTGCACTGACAGATAATGCAGTAGCCATGATGGTACCCTCCTTACGAAGGATGAACTTGCCTATTTTCTCTCACTTATCCACTCTTGCATTCCTGCCTTCCACCAATGGAATGATGTTGTCATCTAAGGGCTCTCTGGTACCCGTGCATAAATCTTCGACTTCTCAGCCTCTAGATCAGTGAACCTTTCTGAATTATCTAATGTATAATATTTGGTATGTTATATGGATGAGACAGAATTATGTCCATTTGAGTGTTAGATGGGTCTATATACCAGGGCTAAATCTATTTGTGAAGGGCTACCTGCTTTCTACCTAACAATGGACAGCATCTTTGCTCTTTGGGGAAAAGCCTTTCTTCTTTGAACTATTTATGACAACTGCCTTTGCCCCCTCCACTGTTGATCTTTTCTAACTTCTTCCTCAACAAATATACTTAGTGTAGTTTCTCCACTTCCTAGGGCAGGAGCACAGGTATGAATTCTACCCTCTTGGCAGCTGCTCAATAGTTAATTGAGTAAAAGGATGGAGAAAACTTATTCCTCCAGTTTGTAGGATGCTAAGCAAGGGAGACTAGGTTGTTGGAGATGGTTGCTGGGAAAGGAGGGCGAGGTGGGTATAGGCAAGGTTATGCTGCTAAGAGAAATGGGCTCAGTACAGCGGGTCCTTCCTAGAAGGCTGAACCTTTAACAACCAGCAGGGTGTGGGGTTGAGGTGGAGAATCCACCAAGATGCAGATTGTGGTGGTGTGTGATAATATCTTTCTGTGCTCCAGAGTTTTTCATTGAAGTTACCAAAGTCATGAGGCCGTGGTGCACAGCCAGTGCAGCAAGCTCAGGTATGTAAACAGAGAATGAAGTCAGAGAGTACGCAGGGCTGTCCATTCAAAAGCTCTCAAAGCCAATTTCTCGGATGCAATGAGACCCCCTAGGTAGCATCAAGTACTTATGTGCACATCTGGGCATAGTGTCTCCTGGTCTAAGCAATAAACATCCTAGTATGTCTGTGTGCTTCTAGGCACATTGCCTCCTGATCTAAGTTGTGACAAACTTAAAAGTAGGATCCTTTCACCGTTGTTGCTATAGACCCCTTTGCTCTCTCTTACCCACTATTGCCCCTCTGCCTTGCACCATGGGAGAGTGAAGCAAGAGCTCTTTCATTGGGTACCAGTGGCTTGATCCTGGACCTTTCAACCTCTCAATCTGTGAGGAAGTAAATTTCTAATGTAGCGTGTTTGCTTGTGGCTTAGACTGAGAGATGGAGGCAGCACAGTGGTTTTTCTTCAGGGTCAGTAAATACTTGCAGAATAAATGGATGCGCTTTGGAGAAATATGTTAAATTACCAGACCTTGGAAAGTAGGTGTGGCATCCTGACTGGAGAGAAACCTGTCTAGAGAGAGTTAATTTCTGCCATTAGCATTCACAGGAAAGGATAATGTATGCCAGGGAGGGAAAGCATTAGTCTTTTCCCTTTGAAACTCCTCCAAAGATTTGTCTGAAGCATATATTTAAATGGGCAGCATACAGGTGTTTTCAGAGCTATTCCAGCCCTGGAGAAGGCCTCAGGGCAAACCAGAGAAGATGGCGCTTGGGAATGAGAGCACTCCTCAGCTGCGCTGCTTGCTTCAGTGGGAAAATGCAAATCAACTCATTTCCGCTTTTGTGGACAACTTCAGATAAAGGGGTCCTGGGGCAAAGAAACCCCTTCAATATGCCTGTCTTTTCCCATTGCACTCTTTCCCTGTACTACCTGCAGAGCGAGCGGTAGGGGGTGGGGAGGGAGTTGTGCACTGGATGTGCAGGCAATAAGAGAGAGATGCATAGCAATGAGGAAGCGGGGAGCAGGCAAGAGGCTTTGGAAGTTTGTGTAGGGACAATTTTATGGGGGAAAGCCTTGAGCTGGGAGGTAGACCTATCTATAGTTTGGTCCCTGTGAGCCACCATCTGTAGGTGACTTTAGGCAAAGGGTAGGGTCTGTAGGCAGACAAAGCTCAAGTGAACAATGTTGGAAATCCTATTAGTTCTAGCATCTAGTTAAAACTATTTGCTTAGAAGATTTGAACAAGTTATCATCCGGAAAGCAGTGGAAGGCTAGGGTTAGATAGAATCCAGGTCCCCTGCCTTTTAGATGAAAGCCTCTTTCTTCTGTTTTCTGTCCGGCTGAGTATTAACAGTGTACCTTTTTATATTTTACCATTTGGATGCCAATGTTTAGGTACGCTTCAGAGCTCCATTAAGGTTTTAAAGATCTGAATAGCTCAACAATCTTTTTACCTATCTCCCTGGTTTCTTTAGGTAGTTGAAAATAAAAGCAATGGAAAGTTATAACATAGATGTAGGCAATTAGAATATCAAGTAGATCTTCCCCCCTGATGATTCTGTTGATGTTCTCCAAATAGCAAACTCTACTTAATGCTTTATTTTTCTTCCCGGTGTCCTGTTTTTACTGTTGCCTCAGGCATATGCTTTTCTTATCTGGGGAATCCAGTTTATGCATTCAAGTACTGTATACTTATTTTTGAGTGAACGTATGTGTTTGTCTTTGGTTATTTTTGTGTGGTATGGTTTTGATGATAGTAAGAGGGGGTGGTACATGCACAGGTGACTATGCACAAGTGTAGGTTTGCTTCTTCTTTCCTCACAGAGTGAGGCAATTAAATGATCAATAACACTGGCAGGCTTCTGTTTTCTAAATGAGGTGCTGTAATAAGGGCATTCCACACAGCCCATACTCAGTGAATGAAGGCACCTCATAATAACATGTAAAAGATGCTACACCGTGTAAATTTTAACCTATACTTAAAATAATTTGCACTAGGACAACATGAGATCTAGTTTTTGGAAGGAGAGCCATGTGACAAGTGTGAAAACGTGCACTGGTATGAGATTTAGAGATGCTCATATCTTACCCTTTAGGGGCGTGGTCTACACAGTATCTGACTTTTCTCCAATCAGCAAGGAGTATATTGAAGTTTTTCCTTACTTATCTTTCAGAAGCTTATACTCCTATGTATGTATGTATGTATGTATGTATGTATGTATGTATGTGTCTGTCTGTCTTGTCTATTGATATAGACATATATAGATATCTGCACTTGTGTAATATCTATTCTACTACACTCACATTCTTTCCTCTCATTGGCCATTTTGGTTTGGGTATGATGTCTTTCTTCAGGAGACTGAGATTTGGACTAGACCTGAGGCTCTGCCAGGTTGTCTTGATCTCTCTTCAATTTAGTCTTGAAGGATACTGTGAGACATGGGCTTCATCTGGAGCAAAATTCTAACAAGTGACTCAAAGTGAAGTCTGGTAATTATTCCCTGTGGTGGAGAGGAGAGTTGGAACTGATTGGCAAGTACCTCACTCTTTCTTTTCTTTCCCCTAATGGGCTTTTAAATCTGCTCTGTCAGCTGGCTCCCAGAAATGGTCACTATATTACTAAGTCATGTGTTTTGTGTCAGAGGCAGTGGCTAGTTACCCTGTTGTCTACCCTCCCATCTGAAGGGTATTTGGTTAATGCCTAGAGTCAGTTTTGGCAGTTCAACCTGGGGGATGTAGGGTTGGCTGCTGTTGTTACCCAGTGGCTAGAGGCAAGGATGCTTTAAAACTGAGGCTGATACCCAGCATCTGGCCACCAGGAAGCACCTTTGCCCAAGTGTCAGTACTGCTTGAAAAACCTTGCTGCAGGCTCTGTGTTCCTTCATTACTGATGGATCTTTGCCGGTTCTTTTCAAGAGCCAAGGATTGAGTACTATTGTCAGTCTCCATCTTAAGAATGAAAAATGGGGCCTGGGGGGATGGCTCAATGGATAAAAAAGTATGTTCTGTTTTTAGAGAAGACCAGAAGCCATTTTGGACAGCTAACAGCTGCCAATTACTTAAGTTCAGTTCCAGGGAGCTCTAACACCTCTGGCTGATGTCTCTGCTCATATATATAT
>NW_021604732.1:3397264-3401146 GCF_004785775.1 Grammomys surdaster
GCAAAAAGATAATAAAAAATAAATCTTAAAGAATGAAAAATGATCTGGGGCAATGGCTCCATAGGTAACCACGCTTGTGGTGCAACCAGGAGGACCTCAGGTTTGGTCTTCAGCACCCAGTGAAAGTTTGATACGGTGATGCATATATGTATCCCAGTGATGGATGTGGGGTAGAACAGACAGGGGGATTCCTCAGGCTTACTGGTCACCAAGTCTAGCCAAAATGGTGCTCCAAGTATTCATAGGGAGAGATGCTATCTCAAAAAATGAAGTGGAAAACAGCAGAGGAAGACAGCAGATGTTGCTTCTGGCCCCTATATGTACATATAGAGTCAAGTCTCTCTCTCTCTCTCTCTCTCTCTCTCTCTCTCTCTCTCTCTCTCTCTCTCTCTCACACACACACACACACACACACACACACACACACACACACACGCACACACACACACACTGTGGAGAGAAGAAATTCCATGGTTGATGCCACCAGGTCCCAGGTGCAGGTGATGATGTGGGCTGTACCCTATCCGTAAGCACTCTCTGGTTCTGCTGATCATCTCAAAGCAAAAGCTAGGGTTTCTACCCCTTGAACAGAGAGAGGGGAGTTTTTAAGTTCTTTTTGTATTGGAGGGATAATACCTAGATTTTCAAGCCTTGGTTTACCATAGAGTAGGTTCTAGCCTGGAAGTCACCTCTAATGTAAAACTCATCCCAGGTTACATCTCTCTTTCTTTCTCTGCCACCCCTTTCCATTTTAGAAAAGGTATTTTTTATTAATACTTTGAGAATTTTATACATTGTGTTTTGATCATATTCATTCCCTCCCCATCTATTCCCAGATCCACTCCTTATTCCATACCCACCCACCTTTATGCCCTAATTCATTTTTTTTTAAATACTCCGAGGCCAATTAATGCCGCTTGTATGCTCTTGTATGTGTGGCCATCTGCTGGCGTTTGTCAGACTTACTAGGAGTAACAGTCTTAATGAAAACTAACTCTCCCTTTCCTAGAAGCTATACCAATAGCTCCCTCCCCCCCCTATTTAGAGGTGGGACTTTGAGCCTACCTTCCCCCTTCATGCTGGGAGTTTGTCTGGCTTGAGCTTCTGCAGATCTTGTGTGTACTGTTACAATGGCTGTGAGTTTATCTGTGCACTAGTTCTGTATGTCCGCTAAACCTCTGTTTCCGTGTAGTTACCCATAACCTCTGGCTCTCACAGTGTTTCTGCCCCCTTTCTCACATCTATCCCTGTGCTTTGGGAGGAAGGAATGTGAGGCAGATGTTCCATTTAGGGATGAGTACTCCAGAGTTACTCATTCTCTGCTGATGGACAAATGCTGGTATGGATGTGGCAAAGGGGAACACTTACTGCTGGTGGGAGGGCAAACTGGTGCAGTTACCATGGAAATCAGTGTGTTGTTCTTCAAAACGTAGACATATATCAATTACATGATTCAGCTGTACGCTCTTGAGTATAAACCTCAAAGAATGTACTTCGTGTTGCAGGGATATGTACTCAACTCTTCTCTTGCCTTTCTGTTCACAACAGACAGGATGTCTATCAACTGAAGGTATGGTGAGAATATGCTGTATTTACACAATTGAGTATTATCCAGCTATTGCAAAAAATGAAATTATGAAAATTTCAGGGAAATGAATGGAGCTGGAAACAATCATATTGAGTGAGATAACACAGACCTAGAAAGACAGATGTTGCATCTTCTCTCACATTTGAGGAAGTTAGCTTGAATATTCAGATTTTTTTTTAAGATTCACAATTATACTCATCTTTTGTAACCCTTTCTTTATAGAGTCCTCCAATGACTGGCCGGTGACTGATATTAATGAACTAGTTAGAAGACTGTCTTTGGGGATAAGGGTGTCACTTCTTTCCTTCAGACCAGAAAAAGAACAAACTTAATCTGATTCTCACTTTCTGAATTATTTTGATGAAAGTCGTTGTCTGTTTATAGACAAAGAAAATAAACAGATGAACCCAAATGCAACTTTTAAATTGTGCCAAGATTTCACTTGGAAAGCGTTGCCTTCCACAACAGCTTTCTAGAATGGAATGAAAAAGAATTCCTAAAGAGCTCATGAGGCAAATGGCTCTCAGATTAACATATTTTATTAATTACCTATTATGGGACTCCAAAGCTAGATAATCATAAAAACAACGAAAAGGAGTAAATACAGTTCCTGGTGACTGATAGATTTTTATGAAAGACATCATCAGCAAAATCAATTATATGCATTATTATAATGAAAGGTACAGTTAGTACTTTAAAAAATAATTAGGTTATTGGCTAAGAGGAAACTAACCCCCTTCCATTACCCCAGAGCAAGCCCTGGAGGCTTCACTCAAAGGCTTTTAGTATAGAAGTCATTGGTTTTATTGGCCAGGCAAATTAGTGACTCCATTAGCTTCGCCAGTGGGGAACCCTGCTATTCTGAAATCACCAGGTGCTTTTGATCTGGTTGTTCATTTTCTCGAGTGGGAAAAATATAGGGTTGGGATAAATGCATCAAAATGTTCCCAAAACATTTGCCTCGATACAACATATGGTGAGGGGCGGGGATGGAGGGAAAGAGAGGGAGAGTGGTCCATGAGGGTTGAACTATGTATAAGGTTTGCTGCGCGCAAACACCTGTCCAGTGTATGTGAATGTGTTCCCCGGCTTCCAAGAACTCCATCTCCCAACCTCTGTCCAGACCTCAACTTGCCTGTCCTGCTTTGTATGTAAAAATATTCCATCTAAACTCGTAGCAAAGCTACTTCCAAAGTGCTAATAAATAATATATGCAAGGCTTTTCTTTTCTTATCAATATAAGGAAACGTGGAGTGTGAGGCTGGCGAAACTTGCATTAGACAATGTAATGAAGCAGGAATTAGAACAGTGCAGTTCCTCTGGCCATTATAAATGAGGACGGCAGCTACCTGGAGAATGGGAAAACTGATGAGTACAGTCTGTTGGGGGAGAGCAGGAGGAAAATTTCCCCCAGGAACACATTTCAAATTACTTATTTATGAACTGATGAACTGGGGGACCACCTATGGAGACATCCGTGTAAGCAGTCTGCTGCAGACAGCTACAGAGCTCCAGCTAATTGTGCGGCTGTTTTCTGTTACAGCTCCTGCTATCCAGCTGGGCTTTGGAGGCAGGAAATTTAGGCTCTGACTAGAAGTAACGCTTTTCCTTTTTCTTGTCTACATAAATATATATGTGCATGTTTGACTCTTTTGGCAAGAGCCTGGGAAAAGCTGGTTCAGTTGAACTAGTTGAACTAGCTGGCCTGAGGAGTAGGTTTGCTTTTCATGGCTCATGGTGTTCTGGAGGTGGATGGTATTCTGGGCTCTCTCATCAGCTCTCAGAAGGCTGAGAGCTGTATTCCCATGTGCCTTCCCATCTTCCTGGTCAGCATCTGTTTGATCCTCCCCAACACCTCCACTGCTATGGTAATAGAGCATTGAGCATTGCTTCTGTGCTGGGTTCACATGAATGATCTCACTTCATCTGTACAAGAACCCTATGAAAAGACACCTTTTCTACACCATAGAAGTGAATAATCAACTGATGAGTTAGATGTGAGGTGACGTGGCAAGGCCAAGAGCCCACATCCATAGGACCCTGAGGGCTTAGATCCCTAATCACCTCCCGGATGATTGTTGATGAAGATCAGTGGGAGGAAGCACTGCTTCTCCTTGGGGCGTGCTAGGGACTTATTTTCCATGCTGCAGGCAGTCTGTCGAGGAGAGGAATCAGACAGGCAAATGGGAAGCTTGGGTACTATTGGAAGACAGGATATTCATTGCTTAACAACTGAGTCTCTTAGGGCCTCTCTCTCTCTCTCTCTCTCTCTCTCTCTCTCTCTCTCTCTCTCT
>NW_021604732.1:3401156-3405330 GCF_004785775.1 Grammomys surdaster
CTCTCTCTCTCTCTCTCTCTCTCTCTCTCTCTCTCTCTCTCTCTCTGATACACACACACACACACACACACACACACACACACACACACACACACACAGAGCTAGGAAACTGCCAAGCACTCTAACACTATACTACTGCTCTGCCTCTCAGGAATTTTGTTTTATTACTTTCCTTCTAGTGATGAAGTAACAATGGCTAAGCAAAGGAAAACAAACTTGCATAAGTTGTTCCTGTAAAGTGGAATAAGTGGGAAAGTTTAGCCCTATGTTTCAGTGAGAGCTGTGAGCTTCTCAATAGAGAGGGTGCTCTCTCAAGGTGAGCCCAAATTTTATTCACCCTTTAATTTCCAGAATCCTCCCCCAAATAAATGTAAGGAAAGATCTCTGCTATGCTGGGTTGAATTATTTTGTCCCCTTAATTTGCAAAGCTCATGCACTCTTGAGAGAGCGCCATTCCTCAGCGGGCATGTGCTACTAATACCAGGTAACATTAATTGTGTGTATGCCAGCTCTCATACCATCCTAGTACATGATCATTGTTTTCATTCCTTGGGGCCTGATGAGGCAGGGTTCTGTGTCATTGTCTCCATCAGATGAAGGCACTGGTTAACACCAGAGAGCTTGTAATGGTTTTTAACTGGGAGAAGTATTGCTCACTCCCTCCCAAAAGATGAGTGGCAAAATCAGAAGTACTACTGGCATGGAGGTAGAGGCTAGGACTGCTACTAAACATTCCTCAGTTTACAGGCCATCTTACCATGATACAATGCTTGGGCCAAAATGTCAGTACTGTCCAGATTGTCTAATCTGGATTAAATGCTTGCCCAGGCTACTAGGGGGTAGAACAGGATTGAAACTCTCTTGTCAAGGGTTTGTGTGCTAACTTTCCATCAGACAGCTCTCTCTTGCCTTGGCCACTTGCATAGCTTATGGTTTTCTGTAAGGACAAGGATGATCATAGGAACTGTAGGACAGGAAGTAGTAGGGGAGCCCAAGGACACTTCTGATTCAGATTGAAGTTCAAAGCACATTCAATCTCACCTTGATAACTAGGTTCTGCTGTGCCAGATGACTATATTTTCCTTCATGGCAATTCTGTCCCAGAAAGTTGTAGCTGGCAGATTTTGTGGGAAGATAAGAACACTAGGTGTCTGAGGTTCTAAGTTGATGTAACAGTTCCTGAGGTGTTGCTTATGAAAAATTACCCTTCCATCAGAGTCTGTGTCTTAAGCCAATGAGGAAATAGTTGCTTGTGAAAACCATGTGGGAAACTTGCCATGCAAACCTCTTGAAGGTGATAAGCTTCATATCATATGGCGCTCCTTTATTATGTCACCAATCATGTTGTGATAACAATGACACCTGGTACCTCTGTCATTTCTCCTTTGTATGACATTGTTTTAAGAATGGGTAATTCTTATATCCTTGGGTCTTTAAGATTATCCCATGAAAAAGGTGGCACTAAATTAGCAGAGTGTACCACTTGGCACAATAAAGTGGAAATTTCTGGTATTTTGGAGACTCAGGTTATAATGACATTTTGCTGGGGTAGAGAGGTGAAAGAATGTTTTGCTGAAAGAGACACAGGTGAAAGGATGTTCTTCTATAGCAAACACATGAAACGACACATGATGTTTAGAAAGAATATAAATATGACCCCATAGACAGTGGGAACTTGAGAACTGATTTGCTTTGCTCTGCCTCACTAGTCTTTGCTGATGACATGCATGTATTGGTTTGCCTTACATTGCTTTGCTGAACTTCGCTTGTGGTGACTTCATAGAGAGAGACTTGCCAAAGAACTTCTTGTGAAATTCCTGTGGCTTCTTTCTGCTTCCACGAATTGAGGCCAATTGGCAAGCCTCATGGTTTCTTCTGAATTGAACTGCCTTTGCTGGTTCATGTGTGGTGTCTGTTGAGTGGACTGGACTGCAGCTGCTGATTCATATTTGGTGTTTACTGAGGACAATAAAGATTGAAATTGCCCCAAAGAACTATTTCTAAACAGGTCCACTTCTCCTATATCCTAATAACCTTTCTTTTCCACTTACCTCTGGTGGATGATTGGCTACATGGGAGGTTGAGCTCTTATTAAAGTACATTGTTAAAAATATATGCCTACAGCACAATGCCCTCATATTGAAGGTTTGAAAACAGGGCTGGCCCTGTAATTTTAGAGCAGATGTACCGAAACGTATAGACACATCTGCCTCTAGCACACATGGACAGAGTAGAAAGAATAAGACACTAGAGTAATAAATGACATCATGACAGCAATAACAAACAGCAGTAATAATAACAGTAGAGCTTATAGTGGCACAACAACCCCCCCTCAAGTTGATCATGTGTAAATCACATTGGCCAGTGATTCTTGTCTTGTTGTCATTTGTTGTCTTTTAAGGTTTACAGTAATTCATATTGTCTATATTATTTTTATTTCTGTCTTTTCCCTTGTTATGGATATGCATTTGTATACAAGTTTATGTAGAGCCCAGAGTTGGTCAGAGGGCAATGTCGTGTTCCTTCCTCAATTGCTCTCCATTTTATATTTTGAGGCAGAGTCTGTCACTGAGTTGGGTAGACCAGTTGGACAGTAAGCACAGGGATTTTCCTTTCTCCACCTATTTCCCTAGTGTAGGGATTATAGCTGTGTAACTCTTCATCCACTATTTTGAGTTTTGTGACCCAGAATACAAGTGCTAATGTTTTTGAGACAAACACTTCACTACCTCCCCAGACTCCATTTTTATAGATGTAGAGGCCATGGCTATGGGCTGTGATGCCCTTTAGCCTGAGGTGAATCTCAGCTTCATGTGCTGGCTATAGTGCCTTGAGAAAGTAGTGCTACTAATTTTGAATGAAAACATTTAATCTGGAATAAAAGAAGGCCCCTACCATTTTTGTTTCAGAATATTGTGTGTGACACACGATGCAGTAGTTATTATGTGCATTGTGCCATAATGCAGCATCGTAAGCACAGGGCTGCAATGGCTAGGTTTCCTTGTCAACTTGACACAGCCTAAAGTTACCTGAGAAGGGAGTCTTAATTGTGGGATTGCCTAGCTCTGATTGCCCTGTGGGCCTGTCTTTTGGAGAGTGTCTTGATTGATGATTGACATGAGAGAACCCAGCCTACTACAGGAAGTACTCTTCTCTGAGCAGATTGTTGTTCTGGGTTATGTAAGAAAGCCAGCTAAGCATTGTTCTTCCATGATTACTGCTTCAAGTTCCTGCTTCAGTTCCTGTCCTGATTTCCCAATATTCTGTGACCTGTATGTGTAAGCTGAATAAACCCTTAGTCCTCACAAGTTGCTTTTGGTCATGGTATCTGTCACAGCACATAAACTAGAACAAATGATATGTAGTCATAAGCAGTACAATAAGATTTATTGCTCAGTGTTCAGAAGCGTTTGGCATTGGCTAAGTAGGTTTGTTGATCTTGCCTGCCCTTACCCGTGGGTCTTAGGATCAGCTTCTCATTGTCTTGGGTCCTTTGGGTAACTAAATTCTGCTCCAGCTATCTCTTATCTTGCAGAAGTCTTGTCTGTATCTGAATATCACGTCATTGTTCTAGAATGCAAATAGAAATGGGTGGATGTTTCTCATCTCTTAGCTTGTTTTATGGTCATGTCCATTGGCTAAAGTAATTCTTCTGACCAAACATGCAGAGCCAAAGCATAGGGTCAGTCACTTTTCTCTGAGATGGATGAGTGAAGAACAGAGGCCAGTTTTGCTAATAATTTAACAGAATTGAATTACTTTCTTATATGCATATTGAGTTATCCCAAATCCTTGAAGAAATCATTTTGAAAATGCTTAGCATGTGCTACAAGATCTGTAATGGAGATTTCCTAACAGAAAGGAAACTCTGCCAAGGTAAACTATGAAGTACCCCAAAGGATAAACATCAAAGGAGGGTTTGACCACCATCACCCAGCTTTCTCTTTTTATTTATAGTTTCTAAAATATTTGGGGGGGGGGGTGTTATAGTCTCACTTTGTTTTTTTAAGGGAATAAAATTTCACAAAGTTCCAAAGTGGCTAATGAGTCTGTTTCTCTACAACCATGGTAACTACAGGGTTTTGAATTCCTCCCAATGAATCCCATTCCAGTCTCAAGTTCTCTTGGCCCCTTTACATGTTATTGTTTCTTTTCCCCTCTCCTCTCCTCTCCT
>NW_021604732.1:3405430-3423925 GCF_004785775.1 Grammomys surdaster
CCTCTCCTCTCCTCTCCTCTCCTCTCCTCTCCTCTCCTCTCCTCTCCTCTCCTCTCCTCTCTTTTCCCTTTCCCTTCCCTTTCCCTCTCCCCTTTCCCTCCCCTTCCCCATCTCATCCCTCCTTCCATTCTCAAGTTCACTTTGGACCTTTACATGTTATTGTCTCTCCTCTCCTCTCTCCTCCCTTTCTCTTCTCTCCCCCTCCTCTCCCTCCTCTCTTTCCTTCTTTCCTCCCATCTTTGCCTTCCTTCCTTCCTTCCTTCCTTCCTTCCTTCCTTCCTTCCTTCCTCCCTTCCTCCCTTCCTCCCTTCCTCCCTCCCTCCCTCCCTCCCTCCCTTCCTCCCTTCCTCCCTTCCTCCCTTCCTCCCTTCCTCCCTTCCTCCCTTCCTCCCTTCCTCCCTTCCTTCTCAGTATTGACAGGTACCTTCAGTGTAATAACTGTCTTAACATTCCTTTGGGCAATCCCACAGATCCTAGGATAGAAGCAGCTCACCTCAAGCCTGAATTTGGCCTGCTGCCTCTTGGCACGCCCTGCCTGTCAGCTCCTGTGGGTTGATTGTGGAGCAACAGGACCTCTGAACTGTAATTTCTTTTCTGAGGTTGAGGAGTCTGGTTTCTCAGCGAGTGTGTGTGTCTCTGTGAGAGCTGCCACTGTGTGCGGCGACGGATGATGACAGGTTGGTTTAATGCAGCTCTTGCCAAGATTAAGGGGTTGTCAGACAAGTATCATGGGAGACTGAGGGATTGCTCTCTGAAAAGTCATTCTGAATTCCTAACTAACTTAGCAGGCGCTTGTGTGGGGGTGGGTGGGTTTTTCATCTGAGCAGCTGCAAAGCAGCTACTGGGGTGCCTCTAACTTGGGGGTTATGGGTCCCAGGAGGGTCCAGAGCTGGACAGCAGAGGATCCATCAGCCTTGTAGAGCTGCATGTAAAAGTATATTCTCATTAGCTTATTAGTACAAGACTGTTTTGATATTTTATTTATTTATTCATTTATGTGTGTGTGTGTGTGTGTGTGTGATTTGTATGTGTAAGTATAGATATGCTAGTGTCATGATGTAGATGCCAGAGTATAACCTTCAGGAACTGGTTCTCATCTTTCACCTTGACAAGGGAGAGACTTTCATTGTTTTTGCAGCTGAACTGCATACTACTTGTTAGCTGGCCCTGGGGCTTCTGGGCAATTCACCTGTCTCCACCTCACCCTTCACTATAATAATGATGTGATTGCTGATACAAGCCACCTTACCTAGCTTTTGTGAGTATGGGGGATGGCACTCAGATGGCTTTTACTTACTGAGTCATCTTGATAGACCCCTTTTGTCCTTAGTAGAGGTACACACTGTTTATCAGACTCTGAAGCATTCATGATCTCTGAATACTGGGTTACCTCCTTCTGCTCCATTTCACTCAGTATTACAGGCAAGGCTCTTCAGGCAGCGTCAAGGATCCCGTTTGATTTTAAAGAACTCCAGATATAACGTCTAGCTGTAGAATTACTCCTTAGTGATAAAGCTATACCTATTTTTCCATCTGTGCATTCCAGTATGCATAGAGAGTGTCTGTTTTAGATTACAGACAGACCATCGGGATGCGGCTCACAAAGGTTCTGTTTCTTGGAGTACCAGCACTCATGGAGAATAAGGAGAGAGAGCTGAATATTCTCACACGGCTCAACATACTAGCAGACCATGAGAAATGCTCCATGCTCAAGTGTTCACCTATAGACTCAGAAACATTTGTTCAATCCTTTTCATCTGATAGACCCAGTGCTGGGGTGTAGGGGATATTCCAGAGTTGCAGTTGGGTGCTGTCTCTGCTTGTACTGAATTCACAGTCAAATGGGGCACACAGATGCATGACGGAGCCATTACTATATACTGTGGCATATTAAGAGAGAGTAAGTGGAAATCAGAGAGGATACAGAGAATAGTGTGTTCTATTTAGCACTTAGGAGTCAGAGACAGCAAGGCACAGACACCACTTCTAATTATATCAAGAGAGAGGGCCAATGCAGAAAGCCATTGCCCAACACCATAGGCCCCGTGAATGTAGTTCCTGTTAGAAGAAACCACAATTTCTTGGATTGGTTTTAGCTATTACTTATCAATAAGCGCTTGTATTTGGTGAGGGCAGACTGAGTGGAGACTAGGATTAATCGTCCAAGTCAGGGTTGAGGTGTAGCTCAGAGGTAGCTAGCTTGCCTGAAATCCTAGGCTTGGTCCCTATTATGGTCACAAACAACAGAGTGGCAAACAAATAACCAATTCAACTCATGAGCTTCAAACTACAAATCTTAGGCTTTTTGCTTACTGTGAAATCTTGGCCAAGTGACCTCACCTCTCTGAATCTCACCTGTGAAACAGGATTAATGGTACCTGCCTTGTATACATCTTAGGGTCTTGAGAGTAGCCTAAGGCAGAGAATGCTGGTACTTGCCAAAGGTCTCTCTGGTTTCATTTTAACCAGAAATTTCTTCTCCTCAGTCTCCCAACCTCTACAAATCGTAGGAAACCATATTTAACCTCTCTTACCATGTCTGACTTCTTTACATTGGTAGATTGGTTTTTGTTTTACCCTGGCATGTTGCCTACCTGGAACCCACCTCAGCTTCACATTCTGTATTTTATTCCTCACCGCACAGTCCTGAAAACTCTTGCCATCCATTAGTCTGGGTGTGTCTATGAGAACATTTCTGGAAGAGATGGATTAGCATGCTAGATTTGGGTCCAGAAACCCAAGCTTATTGTTGTCTAGTAGAGAGATTGGATGCAACAGATAGAAGATGTAACAGAGATCACATTAAGTGACTAGTTTTTTTATTCTTTGTGGACATGTAAGAAGATGACATTTCCTAGCTTGCCTTGAAGTTATACTGGGTCGTTTTACCACGCATAATAGGAGGGGTGTATAAGTGATATATGCTGTTTCTAGAAAGCCTTAAGCATCCTGTGCACTCCAACAGCCTCCTTCACAGCTATAGGGACCACATTCTAGATGACGTACAAACAGACAATGGATTGCAATGTGGAGGAGAAGAAACTTTATGCTAACATGTAAGACACATCTGTTGTAGCAACTCAGGGTGGACTTCATAGGGGTTAAATATTCATGCATCCTCTGTAGGTGTTAAACCATCATGTATCACTATCTTATTTTCTTCCTGATTCTCATGCTTGGCAATTGTCATTTTCTTCTAATTTCTCTCATTGTACCTCTTGCAGTCATGAGAGAGTTCCATTCAAACAAGCTTTAGAAATGCAGGGACTTTTTCATCTGGGAGTGAAGGTGGTAGGGTTAAGTGGGAGATTCGTCAGGTCAAGACTTTAGATACTCTGGATCTTGTTTGGCAACTTGCAGCTTGTGGAGACTGGTATAGAAATATTCAAAAGAAAGCTGGAGAGACTGGAGATATGGTTGAACAGCTAAGAACCCTATTGCTATTTCAGAGGACTGGAGTTTGATTTTCAGTATCTATATCAGGGCTTATATTTATCTGTGCCTAGAGCAACAGGGATCTGATCCCCTTCTGGCCTTTGTGGGTGACTACACACACACACACACACACACACAAGAAAACTGGAGTGGAAATATTTAATAGATCTTCAGTAGGGGCAATTAAAATAATAATGATAATGAGATTAGACTGCATTATGAGACATCTCAAGGGGAAAAAAAACAGTAGGATGAATGGAAGGACAGACAGATAAGTAGGTTTAAGGGACTAATTGGGAATGTTTTCTCAGGAAACTATGGGGGATGAGCAGTCCAAGCATAGGCTACATGTAAGTTAGAGTCATGGAGGTTGCTTTATCCTGAATCTGATGATGTAGCTCTCAGTTCAAGGCTAAAAAACCTTATTTTTGGGGAGAGTGGAATTGTTCTTATATGTCCTTGAGTCCAGAGGATCTCTGATGTCTAAGCATAGAAGGAGAGAGAGAGAGAGAGAAAGAGAGAGAGAGAGAGAGAGAGAGAGAGAGAGAGAGAGAGAGAAAGGAAGAGAAGGAAAGAGAGAGAAAGAGAGAGGGAGGGAGGAGAAGAGAAGGGAGGGAGAGCTGGAAAGAGGAGAGAGATGGAATATGAATTTTTTTCCCTCTGCTCTTTTCTCTTGTCTAATTAGATGACACTCACCCACATTAGGGGAGGGTGAAATTTTCTCATGTTGCTCTTTGATTCAAGTGACAATCTCTAAAACAATCATCCTCACAGATTACCCAGAAATAATATTTTACCATCCGTTTTGGAGTTTCTTGATTGATCTGAAATTAAGCCTAGCAGCAGCATGTAGTGAAAGTACCTGCTATATGTTTGATGTGGTACAAAGTACCATATTATATGTTTTTACATATTACATGTTTTTTTGTCCTTCCCAACATGTCTAGGAGTAGATTCTTTTATATATGGGGTGACAGAAGAAGGATTCTTGGCCAGTTTCCATAATGGGGACTTGATGCAAATTAATAAATATTTTTATGATAAACTGATTGCAGAGGTGATTCCCTATGAATAATTGAATTCCTCATGCAATAAAGAAACAATGAAATTCTAAAGGAAGAACTGTCTGGTGTGAAAATGCTGTTGCTTTAGGGATTCAGGTCATTCTAATGGACAAGTGAGAAATGTGGGACTTCTGTTGTATTTTTGATGGTGAGTTATTCATGCAACCCTTTTCCAATGCCATCAATACAACCCGTAGCTCCTGATACTGGAAAGAGCAATGCATCTATCCTGTGTTGATTCACCATTGAGGAAACCCAAGTTTGAAACTGAAGCTGCCACCACAAAAATCAAAGCCATAAATCACAAATATTCAAATTCTTCCTTCTGTTCTGATGCACTCACCTTTGCCATTTCAGGACCCAGGGAGGAGAACTTGGTTTAACATCTTCTAAGTTTTCTCCTCTGACCAGACTTATGCTCTCAGTATTCCTGGGATACCTTGTAGTTGGGCATAGCTGTGGAGAGAGTTGGGGGAAAAATCAATCAGTATCAGTCAAATGCCCAAGAGATGGGGACAACTAGAAATGACCAACTAGATGGAGACAACTAACCATTACATGAGAAGATTCTGGAAAGTCGGGCAACACACATATGCAAGGCAAGAAGAGGTATGAAGGTCACTCTGTCCTGAAATATTTGCTGCAAACACACGCTTTGATTTTCTGTTTGGAGATTTGAGTTCAATGACATTTTGATTAATGTAATTCTTCTTCTGACTTCAGGAGAAGTAGCTTTTATTTAGGGCCATGAGCTAGGTGCCTTCCTCAGTTCAAGTTCCAAATTCCAACAGGGGCCTAATATTGGCTGTGACAAGGATGAATAGCTGCTCATGAGAAATGAGTTCCATTCTTTGCAAAGTGTGCAGCTAGCCCAGCGAGATGTTGTTTAGCTGAGGACTACAGTTCCCAGAACCCCTTGTACCCACTTGTTCTCTCATGTCTAGGTGCCCCTAGGAATAAGTGATGAGCAACGCTAGTGGCTGAAATTTCCAAGAATTCAATGTATCTTTTCTGTTTCCTTTTCCCCCATTTGTTGTCTAAACAAGCCTTTGAGGTTTTAGACCTCGCTGTGGGTTTAGTTACAAAATGGCCGTTATCTGGGATCTAAATCAGTACACAGAAAAAATATTCTCTAACTAAAAAAACCCATCCTTGCTTGTGCCAAGGCAAACAAATTTATGTTTTGTAAAGACATTGAAATATTGTGACTTATTGGGAATAGCAGCTAGCTTACTCCAATTAATACATCCACCAATTTGTAATAATCCACTTATCTAATTAGATTATCATAATAGCTAATCATGATTATCATCGTGTATAGGCAAAAGGAAGTGATCATTGCTATCTGATCTGGATACTCAGGATTGAAACTCAGTGCTCCAGAGAAGTAGTCTCGAGCCTGTTATAAAATAAGCAGAAACTATGACAAATAATTTAATATTTTTTTGGCATGACAGATGCCAGACCCAAATGAAGACAATGAAATTAATAGGTATAGACCAGAACACAACTCTAGGAAAGCTGTTCTCAAATTGATAGACAGGATCCAGGCATTATAAAGAGTCTTAACACATACAAAGTTAAAGGCCATTTACAATGGATTGTAACAAGAGTTGTAATTACTTTTCTATGCTGAATACCTATGCTGCATTACTGAAACAAACTATTAAATATTTATAAAGTACCTGCTGTGTATACATGTATGATTCCCCTTTCATTCATTTAACCACTTAACATTTTTGTATCATATGTATGTATGTATGTATGTATGTATGTATGTATGTATGTGGGTCTCAGGGATTGAACTCAGGTCATCAGGCTTGGTAGGAGGCTCCTTTACCTGCTGAGCTATCTTTGTGGTTTTCACTCAACAACCTTAGGCACATATGTTACAGAGATTCTTCTTCTTCGTTCTGTCTTCTCCTAAATAGTCATGATTGATCCTCTCCCATAGGCAGGAGATAGTACTACATCAGTATTGAGAAAGTGAAGACATGTTCAAGCCACCACATAAAAAAGGAACTATAACAGCTGGGACATTATGATTACAGTAACATATGCTTATCAAGAGAATGACTATGCATACCAGTTTATTATTATTCTTTATTTTTATTATCTATTATTATAGTATTTATTATAGTTATATATTATATATTATTATAGCATTTATCATATGTTATTATAGTATTTATTATAGTTTATTATTATTATTTATTATCACATTCCCTCTTGAAGTCTCATAGACCTGGCCTTGGTTACCTTTTTATAACAGAGTTCCCCGGTTCTACCCATTCTTCACTTGTGAACAACTGTTTTCAAAACTTGTGATCCAGCTTGCTTTTCCTGTTTTGTAGAACCAGTCATGAAGCAAACTTCTAGAACAGAAAAGACCTGGGATTGGATCACCAAATCCCTATTTTCTTTTTGCCTCCTGTATTCTAG
This sequence comes from Grammomys surdaster, assembly GCF_004785775.1. Lineage (NCBI taxonomy): Eukaryota > Metazoa > Chordata > Mammalia > Rodentia > Muridae > Grammomys > Grammomys surdaster. Next base: position 3,412,372 of record NW_021604732.1, read on the forward strand.
GGCTCCCTGTTCAGGCTTATAAGTCTCTGGAAACATTCTTATTACAGAGCTGTACTGTCCAGGATGGTATCTAGTAGCCAAGTGTGCTCACCGCTTCTTTTATTTACTTAGATTAACTGAAGTCTCTACTACATCAACCAAAGTCTATTAACACCAATGCAGCATGTTCTATTGGTCATTGCTGCTCTAAAGCAGCAGGAATTTGGAGGGGGGATTTATTTAGAAGAAAGAGCTTATCTCTGTATAGAAACAATGCTTCAGTATCTAGGTATATGTTTATTTATTTATTTATTTATTTACTACACTATCCCTGGAGCCTTATAGCAGGGCAATTACATTTTGTGTCTTTGTACTGCTAATAGTGAGTGCTCAGTACACACTTGTGGATGTTTGTTAAGAAAATGGAGGTAGCCGAATTTTCAGGATAATATCCATGGGTAATTGCATTGTGTTGGGTGTCCGTATTCATCAAGTTCCCCCGTCCTATCAATGGTGAGGACTGTTCCTACAGACGGAGCCAAGTGAAGTGTTACCAACCAGGGAAGGGACATGTACGGTTTGATATTATCTGAATTTCCTTGAGAATATTGGGTGCCTGGTTAATCTGCTAAGTTATTCTTTTAGTTTGTTTTGTAGTGCTGTGTATTGACCCCAGGGCATGGTGTATGCTAGACAATTCCTTTGCCACTGAGCTATACTCCTAACCCTAAGTTACTCTGAATCACCCGTTGGGTAAGCTATTTTAGGATCTATACTGAATCAGTAGATACTATTTATTTAATGCAAAAAAAACCCCTTAGTGCTATCAAACTGACATTCTTACTTCCTGACATCTACCCTTTCCCTCCTAAAGAGAGCAAGCTCTTTAAGGGCAATGCCTTTGTTCAGCCTATACTGTCGGCTCCTGGAACAGTGTCTTACACATTGTAGCTTAAAGGAGTCCCCGAGGGGCTGGAGAGTTGGCTTATTGGTTAAGAACACTAGCTGTTCTTTCTGAGGACTTGGGTTCAATCTCCAGCATCCAGATGGCTGCTAACAACAGCCTGTAACTTCAGTTCCAGGAGCTCTGACTTCCTCTTCTGGCTTCTACTGGCATTGCACACATACAGGGAACAGACGTGCATGCAATCAAAACATCAATACACATAGAATAAAAATAATAAATAGCACAAAAAGGACGCTTGAAAGAAATGAACCTCTAATAATAAGGAACTGTCTAGAAGAAGACATTTTGCAGGCAGAGAGTCAGTTTAGAAGGGTCTCAGACAATCTTTTCAAAAGGTCCATTGGCTTTGCCCATGCACATCATGGCACATGAGGCCAGCCCTGATCAAGAATATGCCTGTGTTTGCAATGTAAGTCCCTATGGGACTGTAGGTACACACAAGGCATAATGCTAAACGGCTTATATCTTATGACATTTATTTGCCCGCATGAAGAACCGCAGGGCAGCATCTCTCATCAGGAAGGAAGCAGATTTGCCAGAGAGGAAGCCAGCTATCACGCACTCGCTATATTTGTATGATTTATGTATTTATTGGATATCCCCACCACTTACCGACCTCTGGGCATTTTGATACATTTGATAGACAAAAGGCAGACACTGCCATTGTGGATTACAAGGTGGAGAGGTACCAGGATCCATAAATCCCAAAGCACTTTATAAAATCACAAATACTACAGAAGCTGTGATTGGGCTTTTGGAGAAACCAGACACCAGAAAGGAACATTCCAACGACTGGAGCTTTATTTTGGCTCTGGTCTGACTTTCAGTCTGTTTGTCCGTCTTTCTCAGCCTTGCTTTATTCATCTCTACAGTGGACATACTGATAGGAATAATTGCCCCCGTGGATGGAGGAGCCAATGCTCACGGCTGCTTTTGAATTGTAGAGTCTGGAATTATCACAGGGTGGCACTCAAACCAATACTGAATTTTGTATCTGGATGAAGTTGGATTTCTTCTTTTTAGGATGTGTAGCTGCAGCTGAGGTCGAGCCAGTACTGTGTACTGCCAGCTTCCCCAAAGTTGATTCACAAGACTCCCCTTGGTAATAGCTTCAGTCAGATTACTGTTTGCTTAGAATTTCTTTTCCTAAGATTGCTAAGAAGTTTGAATTTAACCTTTGGCTTCACATTCTAATTAACAGAGATTAAAAAATATTGTAATACTACCAATCATTATCATTTATTAAATTCTAATTTTATTTGCTATGCTTTTATGTGTCCTGGGAAACCCTGTGAGGTGTTTTTATGATCACCTGCATTTTATGAATGAAAGAACATAGGTTTGGACAGAGTACATAACTTGACTGATGTGACATAGGCAATAACTAGTCAAGTCTTTGCTTTTTATCTAATCTCTCCTCTGTGTGTGTGGGTGGGGTGAGGGGGATGGAGAAAGGTGGGGATGGAGAAGAGGAGGAGAGAGAGGGAGGGGAGGACTCACAGACACCTCAGCTCTCACTCCATTGAGCTCCTGCTTATGTGGTAGGTGGTTTACTCACTGAGTCAGAGTTATTCCTTCACCCCAGTCCCATCACTGCCTCCATACACAAAAATCTCTCACGCTCTTGATTCTGGTTGAATGGCATTTTGGTGAGCTGTTATGAGCAATGTGTGTGTTGTGTGGAGAGAAGTGCATTTCTGCTCGATAATTTTGCTTCTACACTGATAACTTCTATCTCAGCATCCTTCCTCTCAGCTCCTTGGTCTTCCATCTCTAGCCGGGAAATGACAGTTTACTGGCAGTTGATTAGATAATCTGAGGTATTCTGTATTTTTAGCATTTCTCATTTCAGTCTTTGTGGCACAGTTAAATATATAAATGCAGTTCATCTTGGCAACATAACTACTTATTTTGGGGGCTTTAGTGGATATTGCATAAATTGCATAAATCTTTTTTATCTGTACGACCAACTTTTTCTATCATTTAGACATGCCAAGAGCCTCCAACTGGATTTCTGCTTGTGTTCTTGCCCTGATGAATAATTTACCACACATAAAACCATTTCCTCTTAGGTTAAGCATCTAGAGGATTTTACTAGGCAGCATCTACCTTTCTTTCCCCTTCTCTCCTCCAACCAAGCCTTAGTTATTACTCCACTGCAACTGTCTTGTTAAGGTCCCAAGAGTACACCAGCTTGCTAAATAAACAGTTGACAGTTAAGTCCATTTTATTGTATGGGTGTGGTGGGGGGAGAGGAGGGATGCCTGTGGAGACAAGAGGTCAACTTTGGGTGTTCCTTGGGTGTCATGCAGCTTGTCTTTTCTTAAGTCAGACTCTTTGACTTTCCTGGAGTTCATCAAGTTGGGCCTAGGCTGGCTGGTAGAGAGCCCCAGGAATCCACATGTCCCAGGGCTGGGATTACAAGCGTGTGAAACCATGCCTGGCTTTTTTTTTTCCCCACATAAAATCTGGGAGTCAAACTTGGGTCTTTGTGCTTATAAGGCAAGCACTTTATTAACTGAGTTGTTTCCTCGACCCCAATCTCTGTCTTATTCGGACTGCAGCACCTGTCAATCATTGAAACATCCTTCTTGAAACATGTCCCAGGACCTGTGTTATGCCAGAGTGTCCTGGTGTCTCTCTCCTTTTCCTGCTTACTCCTCAGTTGGTTACAGAGCTCTTTCTTTAGCTCTCCCATCTTTTCTCACAGCTTTCACTAGATAAGCTCATCAATTCCCATCCATGGTTTTAATGTTATCTCTATCTTATTAATTGGAAAAGTTGTATTTCTAAAGTCAAGTTTTCTTTTGAGCTCCAGACTCATAAAGCTGACCTTGTCATAGGTCCATTGTGCTGCCTGATAACCACCTCTAATTTAACATGGCGGAATAAGTGACCGTGTCTTCATCTATTGTTCCTATCTGAAAACAAATCATCACTGTTGACTTACTATCCCAAAATTTAGGAGTTGACCCCTCCCTCTCCCCCCCGTTGCTCATTTGTTCACATTCCCACATTTCACATCCCCATCAACAAGTCCCCATGGGACCTATTTTATCATTATTATTATTATTATTATTATTATTATTATTATTCACTTTACATCTTGTTCACTGCCCCCCTCCAGGTCATCCTCTCCCATAATCCTCCCCCATCCTCCCTCCCTTTCTCCTTGGAGAGGATGGTCCCACCCTATCACATCAAGTCTCTTTGGGGCTAGGCACATCCTCTCCCACTGAGGACAGACAAAGCAGTCCAGCTAGAGGAACATATCCCATGGGCAATGAATAGCTTTTGGGATAGCCAGTTGTTCAGGACCCACATGAAGATGAAACTGTAGCTCTGCTACATTTGTGCAAGGAGGTATTTGTCCAAACTCTGTATATTCTTTGGTGGTTCCGTCTCTGAGATCCCCAAGGGTGTAGGTTAGTTGACTCTATTGGTCTTCCTGTGGAGTTCCTATTCCCTTCCAGTCCTGAAATTCTTATTCTTCCATAAGAGTCTCCAGGCTCCATCCACTGTTTAGCTGTGGGTTTCTGCATCTATCTGAGTCAGCTGCTGGGTATAGCCTCTCAGAGGACAGCCATGCATGTCTGCAAGCATAACAGAGTATCATCAATAGTGTCAGGGACTGGTGGTTGTCCATGGGATGAGTCTCAAGTTTGGCCAATTATTGGTTGGCCATTCCCTCAGTCCCTGTTCCATCCCCTGTCCCTGTATTTCTTGTAGACAGGATACATTTTGGGTTAAAAGTTTTATGGGTGAGTTGGTGTCCCTATCACTCTGTTAAGGTTCCTGCATGGCTACAGAAGTGGCATCTTCCATATCCTCAGTGCTGTGAGTTACAGCTAAGGACACACCCATTGATTCTTAGGTCCCTCCCTTATCCTATGTCTCTGTCTCATCCTAGAGATGCCCACCTCTTTCCCACCCCTGTCAGTCAGTGCAGATTTCCATTCATTCTCATAGCCATCTGGCCATCCCTCCTGTCCCTCCCTACACCTAATCCTGAATCCCCATTCCTCTTCCCATCCCTACTTCCACCCAGTTCCTTCCCTCAATCTGCCTCTTATGACTATTTCATTCCCCCTTCTAAGTGAGATTCAAGCATCCTTGTTTATGCCTTCCTTCTTGTTTAGCTTCTTTGGGTCTGTAGAGTGTAGCATGGGTATCCTTTATGGCTAATATCCACTTATAAGTGAGTACATACCATGCATGTCCTTTTGGGACTGGGTTACCTTACTCAGGATGATAGTCTCAAGATCCATCCATTTTTCGGCAAAATTCATGATGTCTTTGTTTCTAATGGTTGAGTAGTATCCCATTGTGTAGATTTCCCTCAACTGAAAAATAAAAAAAGTGTGGTACATCTAGGTTGTTTCCAGTTTCTGAGCTATTATGAATGAATAAAGCTGCTATGAACATAGCTGAGCAAGTGTCTTTGTGAGATGGTAGAACATCTTTTGGGTATATACCCAGGAGTGGTATAGCTGGGTCTTGAGGTAGAACTATTCCCAGTTTTCTGAAAAACTGCCAAACTGATTTCCAGAGTGGCTGTACAAGTTTACACTCCCACCAGCAATTAAGGAGTGTTTCTCTTGCTCCAAATCCTGGCCAGTGTGAAGCAGGATAACTATAGGGCCAGAGAATATAGACTAGTGTGTTACCATTGACTTTTGAATGCTTCTTGAGAATGAGGAAGTACATGGCTCTTCAGGAATGGCTTTGGAATTATAAGGATGTATTGTCACCAATAGCACTGAGTAGTGGCTTCAAGGTCAAGTGAGCTCGCCCTTGGAGCTCATGGGGCTGACACAGCCAAAGGCCTCAGACTACTATATAGTCTTCACCTCACCTGAACTTCTTAACACTTCTCTGTGTCTGGGGGATTTAGGAGAATCTGGAAGTGATGATCCAGCTACATGCTTCAAGAACACCACATCCGGAATGAATCACCCTTCACTCCCTTTAACAGAAATCATCAGGGGAAGCTGATTGCTCTCTTAGCCATACCACACTTTGATTCATTTATACTTAAGTGATGAAAGTGATTTCCCCCTTTAAATGGATACAAGCCCAGAAGGGGCTTAGGGAGCTGTAAAGGTGAGTACTGACTCCTTGGACACACTCCTGGTTGAATTCTTAAATGGCCCACTCAATTACGAGTAATATTTCATTGACTTGTATGCCTGATAGCTCCCTAGCCAGTAGTGTTTTCTAAATGGTCCTGAGACAAGACTTTGGGCTTTGAAAACAGCCCCCTTCATCACCTTTCTGTCTGGAGTGTATTGGCCCAGCTCAGCCTGAAGCAGCTGTATCCTTTGAGGAAAATAGTCACAGTCTCCAACAGAGCTGTCTTGAACTGGTCGCTTCTTTTGTCAAGGGAATGGGTATTCTTACACAGTCTGGTCTGGGATCATGCATTGGCATCATTTACATGGTTCCTGATGATTTTATATGAGGAGAAGAAAACTATTGGATTTAAAATCAAATTCATTAATTCTCCAGAGGTTTGGAAAGATAGGATGGGTGGGCTCAGAGTTCTAGTCTACTCTTTTCATAAGGCTCCATGTTGGGGCATGCTACAAATAAGCCTGAACATGCTAAGCAGTTGTTTTGTTTTCTGTTTGTTAAAGCTTTTTTTTTTTAAGACATCTGGATGACCTAATGGGAAGGTGCATGCAGGTGTCTGTGTGTACTATTCTCTAGGGGTTGTAGGTGATGGTGGAAATTCCCTTAATGACTATAAGAGTCACCCAAAGTAGACGAACTCTATCCAGAAAACTGGCTTGATTTGAACTGATACGAAGTAAATGATCGGCCTTCATGGTAAGCGTGCTAAGTAGAGAAAGATCAACTACCCTCGTATGACTCCACCTTTGTAAGTTAGTGGCTACACACCATCTGTGGCAAATAAAAAGTTTGGAAAGTAGCTGTTCATGTGAAAAAAATATGAAAAAATATGGTAGTCTTGAAATACCGTGAACTACAGCAACAATGGGTACAGTAAAGAGAGGAAAGTGGAGTATGCTGAAACACATTTGTAACCCAGTGCTGTGCAGGCAGAGATGAGCCCTCTCCTGGGATCGCTGGCCAGCTATTCAAGCCTACTGGGCAAGTCCCAGCCCAGTCATTTAGATACTCCTTGTCTCAAAACAAGACAAAACAAAACTCAACCCGACAAACACTGGACAGCTCCTGACGAGCACTGCCCGAAGCTTCCTGCTAGACTTCATATGCTCACACACATGTGAGCTTGTATCTGTACCCACACCTCCACAACCTCCAAGTAGGATACTCCTTATAGAAATCCTTCTGATGATGTCAATACCCTTTACATCCACAGATTCATTCAGTCCTCGCAGCAACACTGAGACCTCTCACCAATGAGGAAACTGTGGTATGGACATTAACTCGTTGCCAAGGCTACACAGCTGGAAGGAGCAAAGCCTAGATTTGAAGCAAGCTATCTAATTTCAGTGTCCTCTTCAGGAATAGACCACTGACCTTATAATAACATATTTCTTGTCTAAGGTTGAATCCCTGCATCTTCCAGAAGATCAGCAGCTTGTAGATAGTTGAGCAGCTCTACAGCTTGGATAGAATTGCTTTTAAAGACATTGATTTTTATGCAAATGCCAGTTTTTACAATGGCTGCTGATGCTGCTACCACCACCTGTGGTAACAATTACCTGTGTATAGTAGATACCAGGCGAGCCTTTTATGTAAGCTCCCCAGAATAGTTCTATTTTCCCAAATACAAACACAGATGAACAAGAAGGTGATTCTTTACATCTTTTGAAACCATCCTGTTAGAAGTAAGCATGACAATGGTCTCAAGAGATAACCTCTTGTCTTGACCATGAAACAGTAGCAGGTCATTGTCTATCAAAATATTAGTCACAGAGTTAGGGGTAGTGGCACACACCCACTATTCCAGCACACTGGAGACTGAAGCAGGAGGCCTGTGAGCTCAAGGCCAGTCTGGTCTGTGGAGATGGTTCAAAGCTAGCTTGACATGTACAGCTTGACCCTATCATAAGCAGAAAATAAAAATACTCAGTGTTTCTCAATATTAAAACTGCAATGCTGGTAGTAACCAAAATGGGAGTTTGAGAAATATACAGATGATAAATATATACTGAAGAATATAAATAACATGAAGTGTTATATTGTGTAAAGGGGCTCAGAGCAATGTTCCCTAATAGTCAAGTCTTGATAGATACTTGCTGTATTACTTGCTCACAATATTTTGAGGATATCATTATTCATGTCTATATTTCTAAAGATACACCAGAACAGTGATCAGTAAGTAGCAAGTGCTGTTTCTCTAGTAGATGATGAAGCTGGATATTCAGAAATATTTTCTCATCACAGAATATCTATGCTCCAATCCCTAATTTACCAGCTGCCTTCTTCTGGTTTATATCCATGAGCAACAACAAATAAACAAACCAACAAACCAACAAAAAGCCAGAGAAGTCAACCTCAGGCTAGTGAAGGAAGCAGTAATTTCTTGAGAGCTCAAAATGAGGACTATGTATGATCCTAATGGTTGTTGTTAACTGACTCAAGAACTCAGGTTCTCTCAGAGGAAGGAAGGTATAGAGAAGTCAACTTCAGGCTAGTGAAGGAAGCAGTAATTTCTTGAGAGTTTAAAATGAGGACTATGTATGGTCCTAATGGTTGTCATTAACTGACTCAAGAACTCAGGTTCTCTCAGAGGAAGGAAGGTATGTCATGCAGCCATGCTCCAGTTAGTAAGAAATAGTTTAGGGAATGTAGAAAGCTCCGTGGGTTCTGTTTGAAACATAGACAGGGTTATCAGAGAGAGGTGAGGTAGACTTCAGGTATCTGGCTTCTAGCTCTCTAGTTCTTCCAACTTCCACTTCTCACTCTACTTCTTCAGGATTTACAGCTCTGAGCTAGAGTTACAAGAGAACCGTGAATACGGGTCTTAAGGGCAAAGAGTTCATATCTGGGGTCAGCTTCCCTGTCTGTCACTCTAAGGTTGACCTTTTCCACTTTTGCTACATTTTCAAAAGTCTATAGATTGTACCATCTGTTTTCTATTTGCTAAAGAGGAATGAAAACAATCTAATCTAGCTTTCCAAAATACTTAGCTTTAAAAGGAAAAGTAGTTCTTTCTCTCTGTCTTTTCATTGAAATACTGGCTAACAAATAGTGCTTATTTACCATCACACACTATGCAAGTCTCTGTCCAGATAATGCATCTGCTTTTGTCCTGGCACTTGCTGTCATAACACAAACTCTTTTCTTGGGTTAGCTGTTAGAGATTGAGAAGAGTTAAGGATACGAGCTGAGGCAGGTAATTTTCTAAAGAAATGTGCCTTATGCGGTTTCCCTTTGTTCAGTATTTTTGTTAGCTTTTCATTTGGCTCGTCACAGAACCAAAAAGTAGAGGAAAAATGGGCAATGCATATTTTTGGAACCCCAAGAAGTGACAGGAAACCTCTGAAAGCAAAATTATATATGTGTGTGTGTGTTTATGTATATAAATATATATAGTATACCTTCTTAGAATCAGAGTTGGAGCTGGTGTCTTAGAACAGGTGGCCTGTAAATGTGGCTTCCCCTTTCATACACAGGCAAGTGAAGGCCCATGTGGCAGTCATTACTGCCTATATCACAGTTGCCTAGTGGATTCCTGGAAGCACTCAAAGATTCTACTAGATCATCTCCAGAGACTTCCAGTACCCATCATCCCAGGAATGAAATATACAGTAGCATCTGTCAGTGTCTGAGGACATGGATTAAATTATTCCTGTCTCCATTACCAGGGCAGCAGAAGCCAGGGCTTACATGGCTTGGGTATGAAATGTTTAGTGGTTGTGCTTACCCAAGAGGAGAGCAGAGGCAGAGCCTAGAACCAGAGTTAACATGGCTTGGGAAGCCATGAGCCCATCACCTATGTTCACCTGTAGGAAGCCAAACAGATCTGTGTGAATGGTGGCCCACGACACGGTTTCAGTCTCAACAAATCCATGTTGATTTCCTGTTTATCTCCTGAACAGACTTCCCTAAAGCATGCATCTACATTTGGCTAAACTAAAAGAAATATATTTTTAGTTATGTGTATGTGTGTGGCCATGTGCATTTGCATACAAATACCTAGAAGAGGGTATTGGATCCCCTGGAGATGGAGTTACAGGCAGTTGGGAGCCACCTAATGTGGGTGTTAGGAACCCAACTCAGGTCTCTCTAAAAGAAATATATGCACTCTTAACCACTGAGCCTTCTATCTAGCCCTTACCTACCTTTCTTTCCTTCTTTCTTTCTTTCTTTCTTTCTTTCTTTCTTTCTTTCTTTCTTCCTTCCTTCCTTCCTTCCTTCCTTCCTTCCTTCCTTCCTTCCTTTCTTTCTTTCTTTTTCTTTCTTTCTTTCTTTCTTTCTTTCTTCCCTCCTTTCTCTCACTCTTTCTTCTCTCACTCTTTCTTCTCTCTCTCTCTCTCTCTCTCTCTCTCTCCTTCTTTCTTTCTTTGTATTTGAATTCTCACCAACTATCAATATTAAGCCTGAGTCTCAAGTCAGCTATTTTGGTAAAATTATGTCCTTGGTACATATTAATTGCTTAATAAGTGATCATGAGTGATTGGATAAACTAAGGAATTTAACTCAGGAGTTCATTCACTTACAATGTCATTTCTCCTGCATTCTGGATTTAACATTTGGAATTGCATATAGAACATCCTTTTCTGAAAGTCTGTGGTAGACTAAATAATGGCTGCCCCCGGCCCACTGGCGGCTTTGTCTCTGGAGCCTGTAACTATAACTATTATATAAATAAAGGCATTGGAGATGTACTTATGTTAATAAGGATCTTGAGGTGAGAAAGATGATTCAGGGTTATTTGGGTGGGCCTGATTTCATCACAAATATCCTTACAAGAAGGATGCAAGAGGAATTACCGGCAGAGATAGAATTGAGGAACTGCAGAGGGAGAGAATTCTGTAAGAACTGGAGTGGAGATTGGTGTGGTGCAGTCCAAGCCAAGAAGCACAGCTAACCTCCGGAGTTTGGAAGAAGTCAGGGAAGGATCCTCTCAGAGGGCCCAGTCCTGCAAACACTTTGCCTTTATCCTCTTAAGACTATCTAAGCGTCTGATCTCTAGAACTGAAAGAGGTTGAATTGAATTGAAGCTCTTGATTGCTGTGGTTGGTTACAGCAGCAGTCAGAGGCGAATGTAATTTACAACAGGAATTTACATGCCCCCTGAACAAAATCACCATTATCTTTCCCCCAATTCATCCTGGCTCAGGGCTGGCTCATCCCTGCAGTGTCCTGCATACACTAGTGAACTCGGAGACTTCCTTGGTTTTTCTTAATGTTGACCCTTGTTGTCAAGATCGCTGTTAGTATTCCTTCTAGGCTCCGCCCAACAGTTAGACCTGGCTTCCTATAAAAGGGAGTGTTTGGCTCCTCCTCCTCTCTCTCTCTTATGCTCTTGATTCTCTTACTCTCTTTGTCTTTTCTCTCTCTTACCCTCTTCTCTCTCTAACCTCTCTTCCCTCTCTCCCTTTCCTCCTCCCTCTGCTTCCCACTCCCCCACTCTTTCCACATGTTCCTGGCCAGCTTTTTCTCTTCTCT
>NW_021604732.1:3424025-3570746 GCF_004785775.1 Grammomys surdaster
CCCCTCCCCTCCCCTCCCCTCCCCTCCCCTCCCCTCCCCTCCTCTCCTTTCCTCCACTCTCCACTCTCCACTCTCTCTCCCCTCTCTCCCCCCTCCCCCCTTTCCCCTCTCCCCCCTCCTCTCTCCCCTCTCCCCTCTCTCCTGTCTCTCTTCTCTCCTCTCTCCCCTCTCTCCCATCTCTCTTCCCCTCTCCCCTCTCTCCCCTCTCTCCCCTCTCTCCCCTCTCTTCTCTCTCCCCCCTCCCCCTTTCCCCTCTCCCCCCTCTTCTCTCATCTCTCCCTCATCTCCTCTCCTCTTCCTCTCTCTACCCCCTTCTCTGACTTTTTCTGTCCCTATGCCCTTCTCAACTCCCCTTCCCATGCCCTAAATAGACTCTTTTCTATATTATTGTCTCATAACTGCAAGGTTTCTCAAGCCTCTTGTTTCTATTTGTGTTTGTGATATTATCTCTCATTTTTAGAATGCTGCCTGGTAGACAGTAGTTTCTCACTAAATGTTAGCTTTCTTTTCTATTATCTTAAAATGCTCCATCTTGTATTGAATATTGACATCTCCATGGACTGGGCAGCATCTTTTGCAAGTTTTCAACATAGGTCTGGAGCCTGCAGTCACTGTCACATGGCAAACTAACATATGACCTTTGTTCTTACCACTGTCAAATTATTGGGAAACTTTAGTACTGATAATAATCACCGGTTTCGAATTCAGGTAGAATTTGGTTTATCTCCACACTCTGTATTAATCTAGTTTGTAATTTTTTCTGTAAAGATGCTTGATTCATATTTTAGCTTGAAAACGTTTTAATTACTGCATTATTAATTGTGTAAAATAGTGGTCCTCATTGTGACATTTCACAGGTATGGATACCAGCCCTTTACACTTCAGTTTCCTCACCTACAAAGTGAGAATAATGGTAGGACTCATTCTGGGATCTATTCCCCAGTAACAAATAGAGAAGGTATAAAGGTATAAAGTGCCTCTCGTGATTTGTCTGGGGGCAACACGTTAAGGTCTCTTATTAGCCAATAAGAAGGGTATGGGTTGTGTATACTGGCATAGGGGCATTATCAGAAAAGAAGGACAAAGAATGAGGCTGGGGCCAGGCAGAGGCAGACATTTTGCATTCCGTAATGGAGTACAATTTGGAAACGCTCGCCTCGTGCAGCCCTCAGCTGCCTGTGATATTCATCTGAATCTTGTTCCGTTGGCCTATGGGGTATTTTCAAATACAAATTAGGTTGGCCAGAATTCCTTTTCTGCACCAACTCTCCTGGGTGCAACTTAGAGGTTATTAAGATGCCTAATAAAAGGAGAGAGCACATTTAATAACATTACCATCAGCTCCACGGAGCTGAGCTATGCGGGCCCATGGTGCTCCAGAGCCTGCAGCCTCTCCCCCCCAAACCCCCGCCCCCGACTGGTGCACTTGCTTAGAAGAGACCCTATAATTATCCACATTTAAAAAGCACCATTAAATCCATCGAGGCAGTCACGTCCGTTTGCAGGGTCTTTCTCCTCACATTACTCGAGAGACCTGGACCTTGCTCCTTTTGGTGGAGAAGAGGAGAATAGGTGGAGGTTCTGGGACTAATGTGATGGCTGGTTGAATATACAAAACGGCAGGTCTGCTGAATGCCACTGTCATTCCTGCGGGAGCTTTACTGCCTTGCATTTTATGTATTTATGTAACAAACCTTCCCCGGGCACTTGACAGCTTTTGCTCACATTGTCTGCTTGCCTCAGGATGACTGAGGCAGCAGATCAGTGGTTCTTAGCTGGATTCGGGGCCATCTGGAGATGTTTTGAGTTGTCACAAATGGAGTGGGGAGGTGTTCCTCACGTCTAGCTGGTGGAGGACGGGGATTCCAGTCACCCTGCTTATACGGCAGACCATTATAACAATTATAACAGTGAATTGTGCAGTCAGAGTGTCAGGAATCCTGAGTAGCATTTTTCCCCCCACTAATTTTGAAATGGGGCCTGTGGAGAAATGGTTCAGTACAGTAGTCTTGCTGTCCTTCCAGAGGACCAGGGTTTGGTTTCCAGCACTCATTTCCTGTGACTCGGACCCCATGTATCTCCAGCTCTAGGAGATCCTATGCTCTCTCCAGACACTTCACCCATGTGCCATTCATCCACACCAACGTAGACAAATGCACATGAATAAAAAAAAAACATAGTAAAAATAAAGAAAGAAATGAGGGACAAGGAGCTCAGAAAGGTTGTGACGTTTCTCTAGAGTCACAAATCGCAGAGGGACTCAGAGCCTGACATCTTACATAGCTGCATTGCCTCCTGCCATCTCCCTCTGCCTCTGCTTTGCAGCTGGGTCTCTTCCTCTGCCAGGCCAGCTGCTGGTTCTTAGGAGCCATACACAATTAGGCTTCCTGGCACCCAGATGATGTTTACTTCAGTGGGAGAAATTTCCTATAAAATAACTATGTAAGGATACCCATTGCCCAGTATGCGACTGTTGCACATGTTGAAAGAGTCATGCACAAGAATGGAGCCTACCTTCTGCTTTTGGCTACATAAAACTCGAGGAGTGCACTCTTTCCCAGTCAGCTAATGTCAGGAGTAGTTTCAAAAGTATTTGGTTTAATAAATAGTCCTTGAGGATGGGGAGATGGCTCAGTTGATAAGTTGTTTCTTGCACTGGCATCAATACTTGAGTTTGGACCCCCAGAATCCATGTAAAACGTCTAGAAGTGTGCTTGTAATCCCAGTGCTGGAGAGGAAAAAAAGGAGGAGCCTCGGAGTAGCTTGGCCATCCAGTCTTTCTGGATTGATGAGCTCCAGGTTTGGTGAGAGCCCTGTTTTAAAAAAGAGTAATCGAAGACACCTGATATAAATATCTGGCCTCCAACAGGTGTGTACACATGTGAATTCACCTGCCCCGAAATCTGTACAGTACGTGCATACATGGGTCCCGGTTGTTCTAGAGGCAATGGTATAGGAGAGGGGCCTTAGGAAGTTGCAGACAGAGAGTCATTCGGGGCTCTGGTACCCTGCCCTGTGTAGCCTCAGGATCTGGCAAACATGTGTTCTGTCTCCGAGGGCCATTGTTCCTTATTTTCTGCTCACTCAGTTGGCTACAGCCTTCTTTTAAAAAGCATCTCCATCTTCTTCGTCTGTCTTTTAGGTTACTCATATCTACAGGAAGTATGATCAGCTGTGTATACAATTAATTTTTGTGGCCATGTTATAGGAAGTTAAATAAGAGACAGGCAAAATTCATTTGAATTATCTACTTTATTGAACTCAATGTATCCAATATTAATATACTATTTCAATATATAATTGTAACAATTATATGAATAAAGAGTTTAACCATTTTCTTCGAGCAAAGGCCTTCAGAGCTTGTGTGTGCTTGACAATCACAACACGTCTCAGTTTCAATGCTAAATTTTTGTCATAGTGAAATAGAGCCACATGTCAACAAAATTGTAGTGAATAGGAACATATGTTGATTTGAAAATCGAAGTTTAAATGAGTTTAAATTAAATTCAGAAGTTTGGTTCCTTGGCTTTAGAAGCTACATTTTAAATGTGCCCAACAACTTCATGATCTAAATCGTTTAAGATTTATATTAATGTTTAATCTAGATATTAATGTTTAATCTAGATCAGCTCAGATTTTTATTAAGCTGGAATCGCTTGTTAGTTTGTCCTTTATTCCCCACTAGATCAAAACCTTATTAAAGTCAGGAATGATAGTTTGCTAGATTATGTTTGCTGTTGTCTTCTGCAGATCTTGGCAAGCAAAGGGCATGCGATAATATCTGTTTATTGAGATATCATGCCGAATCCTGCCTCAGTCTATAACCCAGATAATTTGGTTCGTCTCTAATAAAAGGAGAGGCCTGGAACTTTGGAAAGCTTGCTCTGCTGAAGTGTTATGTGATCAAAGAGACACATGGCCACACACAATTAAGGAATGCAGGGTGTCTCGCCAGTGGCAGGTGTCTTCACAAAGAGCTGTTCGGAGCCTGAAGGTTTTGGTGTATTGAGATTTCCTGGGTGAAGAATCCTTCATGTCTCATCTTCTCTGCAGCCCTTTTCTTGGAATTCGAGAGGGAATGGCTGGATGGCCCTAGGTCCTTCCATCTGGGTCATTTTTCTGGTTTAGTTTAGGGAGACTGTCTCCAGGACTGGTGACAGTGCATGTGGTTTCCCTTTTCATTCTGTCAGCTGTGTCCCCGACATAGAAGTGAGTCCAGAATAACACGTTCTGTCCTCAGCTGATAGAAGGACATTTTACCTCCACCATAGCAGTTGTTCACATATTGTGAAGCTGTGGTTTTTCTAATACCAGCTCATCTCAGAATATTATAAAACACACTACTTTCTTGACTTAAAAAGATATAGTGATAGATGCTGGAGAGATGGATCAGAGGGTAGGAGCACTTGCTGTTCTTGCAGAAGACCAGGCTCTACTCCTAGCACCCACATAGTGGTTTACAACCGTCCATAATTCCAGTTTTAGGTGATACAATGCCCTCCTTTGAGCTCTACAAGTTCCAGGTGTGGACTTGGTGTGCATACATACATTTAGGCAAAATACTCACATAGGAAATCTAAAAGAACTTTTTAAGAAAGAATGCTGTGTCAACATGTGATGAACTCTTTTCTGAATGGCCAGTAAAGTTCAATGGAAAAATAATACCCCACTTACATTATGGATGGGGTATTAAGCCATATAAGTTGGCTAATATTCAACCATTTTAGATATAAAGATGACAATTTCATGTTGCCCGTCTGCTGCTTATTAAGAATCTCAGTCGTCCCATACCAGTGAGAATAAATCTTAAAGCAGAATTACCTTCCCAAAAAAGAATAATTTGAAAACACACAGAAAAACATGAATTGTATCTATCTTGGACCCTCTTACTTCATAATCATGAATTTATCCTAGAACCTTAAAGAATAAATTCCATGAGATATAGGGATAGCATCAACTATTGTGCTATTGTTAGTAGTAAAACATAGAGGTTATCTAAGCTTCAAGTTAATGTATCTTTATACTAGAATATTACCAAGTCATTAAAACAATGGCAAAACATTGTTATAGAGTAATGTTGACAGCACAGTTTTAAAAGAATGGATTTCAATGTTAGTATGTGTGATGTTGAAATCTTGTAGAAAATACAAATTTTCTTTTCAGAGTCCATAATAATAAGTTTCATTATGACATATAATAAATCTTTATATGTAAATATAACTAGATAAAATATATTTAGTATGGTCTACATAAATGTATATCAGTGAAAGTTTAATCTGGATAGAGGAAGGTTGGCTTACATGGGGAATCATGCTTAAATTGTCCTTAGAATGTAATTTCAGTTGTATAATAGAAATTTCCTCTTGTTCATAATTTGAAGGCAAGAAAAGTTGGGTAGATAGGGAGTGGAAACAAGTTTGTTTATTTGTCTTAATTCTCAGGTTTTGACTCATGTTCTTTCTGAATTTTACCTATGGAAGAAATTTCCCAGCTGACTTTATAACCTTGGAAGGAAATTTTAAGTTGTTCTAATTTCTTTCTTTTTTTTTTTCTAATTTCTAACATGTATTTGATTACCACGCCTGATTTTCAGCTAAGCTTTCAGCGTCTGTCTACCCGTACCTTGTCTCGTCCACTTACTGAGTGTCTGTGGCCATGTGTTCATTAGCCTTCTTAAGACTTTCTCCTTGGTGATAAAGAAAAAAAACTGAGCTCCCAGAGGACACGTAGGTTCTACTGGTAATGAACACAAAGAGAAACTGACATTATTTCCCTTGGACCAGACATCATCTTTGCATGACATCATCCTTCATATTAGATTCTTCCATTCCTGATTCGTCCATCTGATTCCCTTCCAAATGGCAACCAGATGTGAATGGACACATAGAGCAGTGTGGTCATTGAGAACAGGTTGTGGTGTTAGAGTTCCTAAGACTGATGTCTATTCCATCACTTTCTCTGAAATGTGGGAAATCCGCCTATCTTTTCCATGCCTCAGTTTTGCCATCTGCAAAACAAGAACAGTGACAGTCCCCTCCCGCCACAGGCTTATGTAAGGATTCACTGAGACAATTCAGATGAAGTTGCATAGCCGTGATGTCTGTTGCCCTTTACAGAGATGGCACATGGTAGAGCATCTGCTCTTAACCCTCATGGTCAGTAGAGGACACATCTGGATTAAGAACTGTGAGCAGGATAGTATCATGCTTGCCCTAGTGCTACGTGAAGCAATGAAAGGGACAAAACTGCCCCTAATCCAACCCAGCCCCAAACCACAAATGTCAACAGATATTTTATAGCATGAAAGGTGCCAATGAACATGTCACATACTCCTTTGAAAATAAATGAAGCCACATAGGGACTTTAAAGTGAAAAATAGGACCTGGGCTGTTTATGGATCTCCTCTGGCTCCAGTTTATGGTGTTAAAAAGCGCTGCAACAGGAAGAGGCATGGTAGGAGGAGCCTATGAGGGATGTGAGAGGTCATCTAATAGCACCTCACTGAGCAAGCTCCAGCCCCAGCTGCTGGGTATTACAGGAAGGGGTAATAAAAAGTCCTGGTTTTATTCCTTTTGAAAGCTGCAGCTCAAAGATGTGCACCCACTCCATTTCATTCGTTTCTTTGCTTCTCCTCTGGACAAGAATGGACTCTGCTTTTCCCGGTTTGGTTCACACTTGTCAGCTTCTAAGATTGGATAAAGGCAGTGGCCAGATCCCCAGAGGGTTCCAGGCTTGTTTCTTGAAAGTCAGATCGGAGGTGCCTTGGGGAATCAGAACAGTGTGCTCACTTGTAGGCTATTTAGTGGTTCTGGTGCATTGATTCTATTTAATGTTTCTCCTCTCTTCTAAGGGATCTCATTTTGCAGGGGAAATTCATTGAAGACCTCAATACATAAAGCATTCAAGGACATGAATTGACGAGAGATTGGCTCCTGGTTTAACTGTTCCTTCTGTCAGAGCTCATTCTCATGGCCCTCCATAGAGCTACGTGCCCTGTGGGGTATCACTTGAATATGTGTCCTTTGGTCCTGTCTTAGTCAGGGTTTCTATTTCTGCACAAAACATCATGACCAAGATGCAAGTTGGGGAGGAAAGGGTTTATTCAGCTTACACTTCCACATTGCTGTTCATCACCAAAGGATGTCAGGACTGGAACTCAAGCAGGTCAGGAAGCAGGAGCTGATGCAGAGGCCATGGAGGGATGTTACTGTCTTGCATCCCCTGGCTTGCTCAGCTTGCTTTCTTATAGAATAACCCAAGACTACCAGCCCAGGGATGGCACCACCCACAAGCCCCGCCCCCCATCACTAACTGAGAAAATGCCTTACAGCTGGATCTCATGGAGGCATTTCCTCAACTGAAGCTCCTTTTTCTGTGATAACTCCAGCTTATGTCAAGTTGACACAAAACCAGCCAGTACAGGTTCCCTCCATTGCCATGAGAGTGTGTATGTATGTATGTATGCTTAAGTATGTGCTCATGTGGAAGCCCATGGCTACATCAGGAATTGCCCTTGATAGCTCTTCTGCCTTATCCAGTGAGGCAGGATCTCTCTATCAAACCCAGAGCCTTCAAATATGGCTAGTCTTGCTCTCCAAGTTGCTCTGAGTTTCTGCCAGTCTCAGCCTTCTCAGGTTGGAATTACAGGCTGCCTGACAAGTCTCTCTGGCATTTACATAGGATCTAGGGAACTGATCTTGACTTAAAGCTTGCACAAGAAGTGATTTATTCACTGAACAAACTACATTTGTACATTGTCCCCCTTGAGAATTAATGCCCAAATGTTCTAGGTGAATCTGTCATGCTCTAGAATCTGAGAACCAGGGCCATCTCACAGTGCATTCATTTTATACACAAGACCAATACCATCAGTGAGAAGTCATACCAATACCATAAGCAAAGAGGATACATTGCCTGTGATCACATAGCTAGTTAGCAATGGGGCCAAGGTTGGCTAACATGCATGGCTCCTGGCTTCCACCATCTTTCTCAGACAGGCTCCACTGTTGTAAGCTGCAGTCTCTCTGGCTAATCTCTGTAGAAGGAAGCAGGAAAAGTGAGAAGCCTTCTCCATGGTTCAGAGCACAGAGGAAAAAAAGCATGAGAAGCTAGCCTCAGGATAGTCTAACTGGACAGAAGGCAGGAACTAGGGATCTTCTTCAGTGTACCACCACAGTGGATTAATTAACTTTTGCTCGTTTTTAGTCTGTGCCTTCCATCAGTGAAATCTTCTGAGACAGTGTCTGCTTGGCTCAGCCTGGATAAGGAGCCCTCCTTGGCCAGGGACCACAGGAAAGACCAATAAAGACCTTATGCAGTTAATGTGGGGGACTTGAGGTGATGCTGTTAGCATAAAATGGCATATGGTTGCACACTGCAGCCCTTTTACTGTTCTTCCAGCTTTTCGGTTAGGGTCAATGCTTCACTGAAACTAATTCAATTGACATGAAGGGGTTAAGGTAAATTCTGTGGCTTAACTATCAGCCAAATGACATTTTAACAGCCTTTTTAGCATAGCCTGGCTGGGCTGAGACCTTCCTTGCAAAATGCCTTAATCCCTGGCCTCTAAATAGAGAGTTATTTTCAATTTCTTCAGTTCCTAATGTTTTAAATGGAACTACTGTTCCCCTCAGAGCATCCAGTGGCTGGCTGGCGATCTTTATTGATATATATATAAATTACCCCAATCCTCTCTGCTGCCTACAGATCCAATCATATTGAACTAATGTGCATATAAATAAAAACCTGGAAGTGTGGTTTATGGCAATAAGTAGTGCAGTCGAAGTTTATACCATTCTTCAAAGACACCTTGATACATTGCTGATAATTTTCATAATGTCTTTAAAGAGGCAGTGTGTCAACTTGAGGCCGAGCAATCCAGAGGGTGAATGGAAAAATCTGATTCCTAAGCTTCTGATTGACCAAGAATCTATCCTACCAGAAGGATGCCCATCCCAGAGTATGTGGGGATGGCAGGGTGAGCATCTTTTCCCAAAGCCACCGTGTTGTAAAGAAAGAGGCTGGAAAAAATGTTCAAGAGCTGGGCTAGGATTGCTATGTCCTCCTCTTGTGATCCATGTCCTGTGATCAGTGCTGATGGAACCCCAGCTCCAAGGGAGTCACAGGAGGTTTGAAACAGAACAGTTACAGTCTATTTTTGCTCAAATAAAGGTCTTTTACCATGCAATTATGGTTTAGATCTAAAGTGCCCCCCCCCAAGGCTTGGTCCCCAGCTGGTAGATTTAATCATTGAGAAGCAATTGGATCTTGAGCGCTGGCTCTAATCAATGGATTAATCTATTGATGCACTCATTACTGGAAGATGAGGGCGTGGTCAGAGGAAGTAGGTCACTGGGGGCATGCCTCTCTGGGATGTTTCTTGTCCCTGGCCCTTTGTGTCTCATTGTGTTTCCCACCATCATCAGGCGAGGGGACTCTGTTCTCCCATGTGTTTTTACCACCATGGTGTTCTGCTTTATCATAGGCCTGGAGAAAAGAAGCAAGCCCACTATTTCAGGAACTTCTGAAATAATGAGCCATGATCCATCTTTCCTTTCTTTCATTGATTTTCTCATGCATTTGTCACAGTGAAAGAAAGATACATATCTGCTAGGTGTCTCACCCTGGATGGATGCAGCTAGATCCTCCTAGGAACAATTGTCCACGTATTGGACTTCCCACATTTGCCTTTCTCCAATTTACCCTGTGCACAGTTGGAACCCACCTTTCTCTTAGGACGAACCTGGATGTGGCTGTTTTGTGTAATCTCCCTTTAAAGGACACCTCATCCAGCAAATCTTAAGGCAAAGCCATGCCCATTGCTTTAGTCTTAGTAAATTGGAGGCTCTTTACGTTGCCTGTTTCCACCATCCTGACCTTTAACATTTTTATTTATTTAATTGTGTTCATGCCTGTGTGTGTGAGTACATGCATGCATGCCAAGGTGTGTGTGCTACAGTATATGAGGAAGCCAGAGGATAACCCACAGAGGGAGTGGTCACTTCTTATTCCATGTGGATCTGGGATCAAGATCCTGCCATCAGGTTTGGTGACAAGTCCTCTTATCCACTGAGCCATGTGGATAAAATCATTTTGATTCTCCATTCTTTCACTTCTATTATAAATGTTGTTTTCTGTGCCTGGCAGGAAGTTTATGTAACATAATATTGATTCTCTGCTTGTTATGTTATTATCTTTTAAAATATTTTTATTTGTATGTATGCATATGTATTTGTGAAGTGTATGAGTGCGCACACACTCTCTCTCTCTTCCTCTCTCTCTCTCCCCTCCCGTGTGTGTGTGTGTGTGTGTGTGTGTGTGTATGTGCCTGCACCTGTGTAGGACAGAAAAAGATGATGTACCACTAGGGGTTGGGTTTATAAGTGATTATGGGTTACCTGATATGGATTCTGGGATCCAAATCTGTATCCTCTGGAAAAGTATCTAGCTCTCTTAAGCCCTAAGCCATCTTGCCATTTCTCTAGGAAAGAGCATCTTCCTATGTTCTTTTTTTTTTTCTATCTAGAAAATTCCCCTGTACATTTGCCCCAGTTCTCCACTTTTCCTTACTCCAAGATTAAATTCTTGTCATTTCTGAGTCAGCCCCAATTCTGAGCTAAAGTGGGGCCTCTTTGGTTATACTCATTTACTTTCTGATTGGAAACCATCTTCCATCATCAGGCCTTTACTGGATATTTGACTTAGTGTCATACTGAGTTTCATAACTCTCTTCTTCTCAGTTTAAGTGTGCCTTGAACTATTTCTTCTTTGGATTCTCCAAACTCTCGCTGTGCATACTTACAATAGGTACTCCATGTTCATCTGTTGCATGCATGAATGAATGTATAACATGTGAAATTGTGTGTATGTGTATGTATATATGTATGTGTGTGTAAATTAATGATGGCTTAAACTTTGGTATGCTGAGTCAGTGCCTGTTATTAATTTCTTCTGTCATTCAGGAGAATATAGGTCCTTGGAAGACTTTTAATGTCATCTTAGAATCTCATCTAATGTTTAGTGCATTGTGGCAATGAAGTATACAGGCATCCAGGAATGGTAGCTGGCTTGTGATCACCATTCTTTCACCATAGCAGACATTGCTAATGGATCACAGGTCTTTATTCCTTCCTGGACTTAGACCAGATATCAGAATTGGGTCAAGCACATTTTTCCTCCTGGGGAAAGTTGTGATCCATAAAAACTATTCTTTTTGAGGCTGCTAATGTACAGAAGTGATGCCTTGGACCTCCCCAGCAGCAGGAGAGAACTAGATGAGACTTGAAGAGTTTCTCCCATTTAGGATCCCAGTGGGATATTATCAAGAAGGGCTTTGCAAAGTTTTCTCCTGGGAGTTTGGGGGCTATGGCAACAACAGAGAGGACACTGCATCACATTCTGAGCAGTGCTTTGCACTTGGCAAAGCACTTTCATGCTCATGTTCCAACTTCATCTTCATAGCAGCAGCCCTGCCTGGCAAAGCCGAGCAGGCATTAGAATCAGAAAAGAATAGCGATTTATTTTGGAAAACCATAAGAATCCTAGAGACTCTGTCCAACCTTCTGTTTTTATACACAAAGACACTGAGAGTCTGTGAGGGGAACTTGTTCCAGGTAGGATACTTGAGGCTTAGGAACTCATATTTAGTTTCTTGATATCAATATGCCTAGCACATTCTTGATAAAGACTAGTTGCAAATGAAGTTAAATGCACAGATGCGTGTATGCATGACTATTTCATTCGATTTCCTGATATTATTCAATGTGCCTAGCACATAGTTGATAAAGACTAGTTGAAAACAGAGTTAAATGTACAATGCATATAGGTATGCATGCATGAATGAATGTAATCTCTTATTAGCCCAACCAGGACCACTGGAGGGTTATTTTTTATAAGGGGTATAAAACATTCCTCCTTAAATTTCTTGTAGCTCTTTGGTATATTTTATAGTATGTTTGAATATTTATTCATATATATAATATATCCTGTTCGTATTTATCCTCACTCTACACCTCCATCTTAAGAAAAAAAAACCTGTTGAATACAATTATTGCTGTCTAAATACTCATGGAGATGAGGGGATCACCCACTGGGTCATAGCAACCTACCAATCATCACCAACTCCCGCCAAAGCAAAATAACTTTCTCCTAGGAACCACTAACTGTCGGTAGCTCCTCAGAGAGGGGAGGGGCCTCAGGAGTCCTCTCTACCTTCATCCATGCTGGAATTTTTTAACATGCCTGACCTTGGGCAGGCAACCATAGGTACTCTGGGTTCATGTCTGCAAGAGGTATATCATGTCCATTAGGCAACCTTCTGAAGCACTCTCCCTGTCCCGTAGTTCTTATATGTTTTTCCTGCCTCTTCTTCTGAGGTGCTCCCCGAACCTTGGGTACTACAGATGTCTCATTGATGGCTGAACACTCATAGCCATAGGTGTGCAGCATTGCAAACAGTCATGAGTCTCTCTGAATGAACCACGACCCTCTACAATAAGAAGCTTCTCCGACCAATGTTGAGAGTAACACACACCTCTCAGCAGTAGAAGTAACAGAGACCAGGAAAGTCTTCTCTTTGTTAATTCCCATTGCATCTGGATTCACCTGGGAGTCTGGGCAGGTTCCAAATATGAATATTGTCTGGGGTTGGGCTCTGATTATAGGCTAAGACCTAAACTCCCATTTTAATGACAAATGCTGGTGGGGAGCCTTAAAGCTCCATGATAACTGAGTCTGCAGTGGAGAAGGAGGTGGTTAGTGGTGATCTTGAAATCTAGGCTCTTGAAGGTTTAACAGTCTTGGGAGGTTGATGTTTACCTCATCCAAATTATTCCAGTACCTGGGCTCTTGTATTTTAGGGTTGAATTAGCCTACCCTCCAATCTCCAAATATTATATTATTATTAAAACAGGGTCTTTCTTATTAAAAAAGAATTATTTATTCATTTTGCCTATATGAGTACACGCTAGCTGTCTTCAGACACACCAGAAGAGGGCATCAGGTCCCATTACAGATGGTGTGAGCTACCATGTGGTTGCTGGGAATTGAACTTAGGACCTCTGGAAGAGCAGTCAGTGCTCATAACCTCTGAGCTATCTCTTCATCAGAGAAGATACACTTAACCCTCAAGAGACTAGAGGCTCCAGGGAGTGGGGAGGTCTGGTGACGTGGGGGGGTGGGGATATCCTTGTGGAGATGGTGGGGGCAGGTATGGGATATGGAACAGTCAGAGGGTGGATAAAATCTGAAGTGTAAAAAAAAAGATTAAATAAAATTAAATAAAGTTAACAAACAAGCATTGGGCTTTGTTTGTAGTCTATCTTGGAGTCAACTTCTCAACACGCTGCACAATCCAGGCTTAGCCTAGAAATCAGAGCATCATAACACTTGTCTCAGTACCCTGGCTCCTAAAAGCACTCAGCCTGAGCTTTCCCAATTTCTTGCAGGGGACATGGTTTCCATTAGGCTAGCATTGTGAGAAAGTCTATCTTGGGCTGGCTTTAAGATATTGGAGTCTCACCAAAGTAAGAAGACTGTTCCTTCTTGGTCTGTGGTGTTTGGGAAGACAGCATGACTATTTTTTAAAGGGACTGGTACAAAGACACCTTTTCCTTTGTTCTTTCAGAAGTGAATGTTTACTCTTAGGCACTCTAGGAAAATAGTGTATTTAAAGCCCATCAGAAAACAACCGGGCACAAGACATTTACATGTGAGATGTTTAAAATGAGAATATATAGATCTAGTAGGAGTTAAAATGGTCCTGACTAAGGCATGCAAAAGCCAGTGAAGACATCACTATGAGATGCACAATATACACCTTGGCCAGTCTGCAAAGGAATGTTATCTGTATTATTTAATAGGTTCAACAATAACAGTGAATTTTAAAGCACTCCTGATAACTTATAAATCCTGGCTACTTATTTCTCATAAGAAGTATATGAAGAAGGAGCTATGACCATCATTTCAGTGCCTAATGTGGAGTACCAGGCTGATAAATTTGTCCTATGCTGAATTATAAGTACTAGTTGTTCCCGAAGATTTTGAGCAGGTGAACAGCGTAGCAGGGCTACTTTAGAGAGATGAATGTATCTGGTAGCAAGATGAATTTGGGGTGTGGCTTCATAGTAGGGAGATATATAATGTTTCCAGCCTATGATGGTTTGGTTGGGATAAGAACAGAGCAAACATTAGGTCCACCAAAGCTGGGTTTCACTTGTCCCCGATACCCCCCCTTTTTTTTTTAACCATTAACACCTTGGAGATGTCCATGGTGCCTGACACATAGCAGGTGAGCAATGATATTGATTGTGTGAATGGCAGTAGATGAGTTAATAATAATAATAATAATAATAATAATAATAATAAAGACATGTGACACCCTAGAAAACTTTGTTTCTACTTTTGCTAAGAAAAGAAATCCCTCCAGACAGAGATGGTACTTATCAGGAAGTTTTCAGTTACCTAAGAATCTATTTTCCGTTTCTGTGATATTGATGGGGACCGGCTTGTTTTCAAAGCCGGGCCTTACTCAAAAGCTGACTTTAAAATTCCTTTTCTTTTTCAGATCATTCATGTCACAAGTATTTATTGAGCATCTATAATATGCTCAGCATCATGATGGGCCCTGGGGGGAGAAGGCAAGTGAGGGAAAGAGTCCTGTGGTGCGTCGGCACCTCCTTCTCAGCTTTTATCTCTGGGTATCTCACAAGTTTACTTTTGAAATAAAGGTTCATTTTCATAGTGGAATTCTTAAGTGGGGAGTGAGGAGATGAATCCCGGCTTTTAGGAGCTGATTTTAGAACTTGGAGATGACTTCAACGTTCCTGCTCACCCTTGCTGATAGGCCCTATTAATATTCAAAAGCTGTCACTCCGGTTTTGTCTTTGTTCTTCCCTAGACTAGACTGCTGGCTGAGAGAACCTTGCTTGTCTGGGGTTAGTCTCCTCACATTGTGTGCGTGGGGGTGGGTAGGACAAAAGGAGCTGGGGCTCCAGGTTGTTAGGATTCTTTTCCTTTAAATGTTGGGAGTTTCTCCCCCCCCCGACCCCGCCCTTGTACTTTTCTTTGTATCCAACTTTAACCTCTGCCATTGTTGTTGTAAATAAAATTTGTTGTTGATGGGAGAAATCTCAGACCTGGGCCAGGCCTGTCATTAGTGGATAGTTGCAGAGGACACAGTGTGGATTTGTGGAAGGCTGAGGAAAAGCTTCAACGATGGCAATTGTTTAATGAACATCAGCTCCTTTTAGATTGACAGGTGTGTTGTCTCAGAACTAGTACATACTAAGGCTGTTTGATTATTGATGAGTGTCTGAGCCAGAGTCTGGGGACCCATATGATGACACAGTATGTACTGCAGTAACTGTTCAAAGGCTGGACCTCAGATGAAACATTCTGGGCAGGGAACTAGATACAGGTCAGTAAATGTTTCGGTTCTTCATCTCTGTCTGGTTCTCTCTCTCTCTCACCTTCTTTCCTCCTTCAATGGTTTCTTCTTATGCTTCTTTGTTTCCCTGTCCCTTCTCGATGCTCCTCTACCCCACTCTCTTGCCCTGGGGAGGGTATCTGCTTCCCATGCCCATTCTGACAGCTCTCACTCTTCTCTGCTAATCTTGGGCACCTCAAGACTCTCTCATAGCAGATGGCATTTAGTGACTTAGCACCCCTCCTGGTTCATGTGTCACCTCTAAATCCTCTGGTTGTCTTGGACTGATGAAAGCGGCTATAAGATTTTCAAGGCCACAGCCAAGTACATGTGACATCAGAGGACTCCAGGTAAAAAGGATATACTAACACGGGACTCTCCATGATCACCCCACTCCCCAGAGTACTCACTCTGGTTCTTGACATCAGAATAAGAACAAAGATTTTAATGAAAGAAAATCCAAAAATAGGTTCACACAGTGGACTCTAAAGGTTGAGCTGTGTCCCATTTGAATTTTTCTCCCATGTAAACTAAGGAGGCACATGCAAAGCTGCTTGCTCTGGCAGAGACAGACACAACCCATTATCATAATGCCAGCTCTGTTTTACCCTCCCCCCATTTGGTACCCATATTCTACTCTTCAGTATTTAGTTTTCTTTTATTCAACCTCTAAAGTTACTGTCTTGGTACTGGGTAGGGAACGAGACAGTCTTTCCTCCATTCCTGTTGATATTCAACTGTCTGCCTAAAGTGATTTTTCTTCTTCTTTTTTTATTTTTGTTCTTTTCTTTTTTCTTTTGTAATTTACCACCATTTGGACTGGTGGGTGTAGGGTGTGCTTGTGTGTGTGTGTGTGTGTGTGTGTGCTTATGTGTGCTTGTGTGTGTGCCTGTTCTAACCTTGAAGCACATTGAATGTCTCAGCTTGTGCATTAGACAGAAGACTGATAGGATAATGATGATGGAATGTTAAATGCTATCTATGTAAATCAGTTCCATCAATGGGTACAAGATTCAGCTACTTTAGGTCTATTTTTTTTTGACATACATTTTCATTTTTTAAGGGGAATGATCTTGGATTGTTACTAACCTACTTTAGGAGAATCTACATTAGCAGACACATTACTATTTTGCATAAAGTCATATTAAATTTTGGTATGATGTACAACATCATTTTCTTCCTAATGCTGCTTTTAACCTCCCCATAGTCTCTTTTCTATCTTTCTTTTGTGAGGGATAAGCTTCTGATAGGAAGATATGAAGATGTTTCCAGTGGCCTCATTTGACAGAAGAACTGATATTTTCACCGATTATTTGAGCTACGGTGTCATGTGAGTAGATTCTAAGAATGCAAATGTTTTCAGGGAAATCATCTTTAGGTTCAACAAGAACGCGGCTGCTGAGAGTCATAATTGTAATAGGATGTGATCTCATCGAGGACTGGCCTGTGTGCAAGGGTCGAAAGATGGCAAAAGATAAGAAGAGTGGAAGAGATGGAACAGTGAGAGAATATAGTAAGCCCAGAAGACTGAGATAGAAAGAACAAGAGAGGTTATAGAGAAAGGATGAGAAAAATCCAGATTAGATTGATAATCACTATTATTGGTGTTACTGAAGCTAACTCACCTTTCATTATCAGCTATAGCATACACAGAATAGAGGTGGCCTGAAGGGTTTCCCAGGTCCTTGACCTAAAAGGGGATAAAATCTGTTTTCTCTCCTCATTTTCCCATATCTCCCTCCCTTTCATCTCTTTGTATCTTTCTCTCCTCTTTTCTTTTTCACCTCCCCCTTACTTTATCCTCCTTTACTTCATCTCTATCTTCCCTACCTTCTCCTTTTATATATCTCCCCTAGTCTTCTTTCCTCTTTCCTTATTTTTGCCTCATACATTATAAACTCTTCTGTCCAGCTTCCCTCCTTCCCTTCTCTTGCTCTCATACTCTTCCGTCTCTGTTTTTCTCTCCCTCCTGTATCCCATTTCTCCATAACCTCTCTCCTAATTTCTTTCTCAACCCCTTCTCCAACTTGTCTTCCCTCTGCCCCGTCTCTAGCCCCCTCCCCTGTCTCTTTTACCACCTTTGACCTTTATACGTAGATCTGTGCCTTAGCTCCCTCTAGGTAGTGTGAGATATGACACAGGAAATTCCAGCACTACATATCCGTAGACTGATAACTCCAGAGGGAGCTACCTGATGGCTTCTGGTTCAGTCCATATTTTCATCAACCTAGTTGAGCTACTTATCCATTTCTTAAGTTTAATTCACTGTGCCAGGAAGGTTAGAGCTTGTCTTGGACACTTGGGTCCAGTGTCCAGACTCATTACTATTCTCCAGTTGTAACAGGGCTCAGGACAAAGTGCTGTGGGTAGGCAGCCTACCTTACCATAGTCATGGAGGACAGGAGCTGTTTTGGTAGGTGTTATCAACAGAAGAAGCAGGAAATAATTTCTGAGGGTGCAGAGGCATTAGATGTCTAGCACAGTCTCCAAGACGGGAATGAGACCTGTTTCCCTGTCACTACTGTGCTATGGCCATGTGATCAATGTACATCATCACATGACTGTGAAAGGACCATTTTTAGCTGGCCAATCCTTACCCTTTTGGTCTTAAAGATTTTTCTAGTTGGTTAAAAAAGACTCAATTGAAAATTTTTAATTCGATCTCTTCATACAATATGTTAGTATCATATTCTTTCTCGTGGATAACTAACCGTACAACTTCATGTTCTTTTCTCTCTCTCTTTAAAAAGAAAAATAAAACAACAAAAAATGAAAATCAAACCAAAACCAAAGAAACAAGCAAACAAAAAACAAAACCCAAAACAAAACCAAAAACCCAATAAGACAAAAACAAAACAAAACAGTAAAACAGACAAGCAAACAAACAAACAAACAAACACAAACCAAACCAAACCCATACAAAATAATGGAGTCCATTTTGTATTGGCCAACTACTTCTGGGGCTGGGGCCTGCCCTTTGTGATCAATATACCAACAAGCATCTCATTACATCACTTCATTAGAGGAAACTGATGTTTTTCTTTCTCAGCAGGTATCAGTTACAAATAGATTCTTGGTCAGAGGTGGGAGTTTGTGTCCACTTCCTCGTCTCCATTCTGGAATTTTTGGAAAAGATCACCATTTAATATCTCACATACTTCTTCCTGGCTGTCTTGTTATGAAGTCCATGACCACAGTGAAAGCACACATCCCACACAATCTGTGTATCTGCCCAGCTCCGTCTTCCTTCATAAGCTTCTTCTCATTCTAACTGCACTGACTCTATCCTGGATTCTCAAGTTCTATAGATGATGTGGGCCAAATCCTGTTTATCCACTGTACAACATGACATGGATAGACATATTTCAAAAAAAAATGAATAAAATCAACACATTGATAATTGATCACAGGAAGGAGTGAGAAGGGCCGAGGATGTAGCTTAGTTGGTAGGGTGATTGTCTAGAGTGTAGGAAGACCTGCGATTCAATCTCCAGCATTGTATAAACCAGCACTCGTGTTTGAGATCCCAGTGCCTGAGAAGTAGAGTCAGGAGGATTGGATGTTCAAGGTTATCCTCAGATACATAATGAATTTGAAGACAGCCTGGACTACAGGACATTCTGTTGGGGGGGTCAGAGAGAGAGAGAGAGAGGCAGGCAGAAAGGGAGAGAGACAGAGACAGAGACAGAGAGAGACAGAGAGACAGAGACACACAGAGAGACATAAACAGACACCGAGAAAGTCATACACCGAGAGAGACAGAGAGGGGGGAAGAAGGAAAGAAGGAAGGAGAGGCATATAGTATTGTAGTGGGAAGCTCAAGGAAAGCTCAAGGAATTGGACATAGGGACATTTATTTTCATGGTGCACAGATGATTTGGGGTGATCAGTGGATTAGACATGGTTTCTACCCCAAAGTGGCAAAGAGCAGAAGAATGAAGCCTAGTTTGGAGATCACTGTCTCTTGTGTTTCATTAGCATGCCAAGATTTAAGAGTGTAGATGGGGGTTTGTTTGGTTTGAAGTGGTTTAAGAGAGCCAGGTTTAAAGTGGAGGTGAGGCTAGCTCAGTTTCCCCAGGCCAGACAGAGCAAGGATTGCCGGTGACATGTACTTGTGGAGAAAGATCAGCCTAGGGTTTCTTCTCAGCAGCTTGTGGAGGACAGCATGGGGCTAGA
Source organism: Grammomys surdaster (assembly GCF_004785775.1). Taxonomy (NCBI): domain Eukaryota; kingdom Metazoa; phylum Chordata; class Mammalia; order Rodentia; family Muridae; genus Grammomys; species Grammomys surdaster. The sequence goes on from NW_021604732.1 coordinate 3,443,626, forward strand.
GAGGAAACAGGGCGGGGGGGGGGGCACCCCTGCAGGTGGTGCCGAGAACTTTGTCTCCTCCACCAGGCTGTTAGAGCAATTTTTGGCTGAGCCTGTGGCTTGAGCTGCCCATTTTGGATTTGGCTGGTGACTCCTCTGGGCAGGCTTTGTGCCTCTGCCTGTTTGCATTCGAATGCGACACATGGGCTCAGCAGTCAGCCAGGTGCCAACCATGTAATCCGACGCCATATGTTCCCAAGTCAGGAGAGGAGAGAGCAGATTGTTTGTGTGCATGTATGTGTGTGTGACTTTGGAAGTAGGTCAATTACATTCATCTGCATTTTTCTATCCTAGGGGTCACAGGTGCAAAATGATTCGTGACCTAGTTAGAGGGTCACTTATGGTCAAAATGACTAAGTGTGAATGTCTACCTATGTGATGGTACACAGAGCATATTCCTAGAATACTCTTCTAATCCACAGCTCAAAAAACGATGTTCCAGAGAATGTTCCTCGCTGGCAATACTTTAAAAATGAATTTAAAGTGATGTTCTGAAAGGAAATGGGTGTCACTCATATTACCAATGTCTTCCTCTGTCTAGATGTTGGTTCGTCTGTGCAATTTACCACGTAGGATAGCTGGAGTCAGCTGTGCCATTTCAGGGCTGCTTTTTGCTCTTCTAGTTCAGAAACAGTTCAAGCTTTTGCCTACAAAATAGAAAGTATTTGACTCGAGAGGCATTTAGACAATGCGAGTGGATGGCAGTCCTTCAGGTAGTTGACAGGGCCTGAGAGTTTGCTTGGAGCTGAGGCATCCTGATATATTTATAATCTAAATCTTAATCTCCTAGCGGCTCTGCTATCCGACCTCTTATTATCTGTTGCACAGTTAGGCAGTCCGATGAGCTCTGGCCCTTGTAAGTTTCCATCAGTTCTTCCTCTTTACCTCATTGTTGCCTCTAGAAGCTGACCAGCCTGGCTTCCGTGCCCACCCCACAGCTCCCTATGCTTCGGTATTCTCTTGAGTTTGGCTAGTAAGGAGCCTAACTAAAGAGATTGGGAGGATAACGGAAGGGAAGTAAACTTGAACTAGATTAGACAGTTTGGGGGATAAATCCATCCCCTGAAGTCATCAAGCTATTCTCTCTGAGAAAGCTGCTAGGCAGCTCAGATTCTTGAAGCCTTATTGGCACAGTAGAGATGGTTTTGTCTGCTTCTTGGGTAACAATGAGGAGAGTTAGATAACACATACACACACATTACTTGCCAGTATTAAGCAGTGTAGAAGCACAGCTTTCTTTGTCCTCTGCGTCTTATCATCACTCTGATGAGGGCTATGTTGCCTCTGTAATCTAGTCTCTGGTGGGGTTGGTATCTAGACACCTCTATCACCTGAGCTTACTGGAGGTTACCTGACTCTAATGGGTTCTGCACCATGGCTCCTTTGATCCTTTACTTTGGAAAGTATGCCTTTCCCTCAAGAAGAACAGGATCTATCTATCTATCTATGTATCTATGTATCTATGTATCTATGTATCTATGTATCTATGTATCTATGTATCTATGTATCTATGTATCTATGTATCTATCTATCTATCTATCTATCTATCTATCTATCTATCCATCCATCCATCCTTAAGATAGTTTCCATTAAGCTAGAGGTGGTTTTAAATTTTGTGAAATGCTCTTTTGTCAGTTTTCTTGGCATTCACATTTTCTCCTTTGACCTACTGCTACAGTGGTATTAATAGACTTATATTATTATTAATAGATTTTTATAACATTGAACTATTTGTTAATTCTTGGAATGACTCAATTTGTTTCATATATTGTTGTGTACTCATTGTTAACATTTTGTTGATATTTTTTATATTAATATATGAAAACAGATTTCTCTATAACTTTTACTTTTATACTATTTTAGTATCAAAATTTTAATTCTTAATTGATTTCTTTTCAATTTATCAGAGCTCTATGCCGCAAATTAAAGTCTCAAATTGTTTCTTTATATGGACATCTAATACTTCTTTTGTTTCTATTTTTATCACCTTAAAAAAAAATGGTGAATATCCTTGCTAATGTACCCTGTTCTTAGGTCTCAGATCATTTAACATTTATTAATAAAAACTCTGGGACACCTTGAATACAGGAAATCCAATTACATTTCTGCACGGTGCCTTTTAATGCCTGGAGCTTACATTTTGTGTTTGTGTGAATGATGTTTGCCATGTCTATGGTACACGGTAAGTACCATAAATATGTCTGATATTGCTCACCACTAAATCAAGGATTTGTAGAACACTAAGAAGTGTTTCTCCAACTTCTACCTCACTGATAAAGAGAACGACCTCATTACATGGAGAAGGTTTTTGTCTTGTTGAATGTTTGTGTAAGCTGAGATACCAAATTCATTAGTCAGAACTGGGGCTGAATTGAGTTTTTTTTTTCCATAATTTGAAAAGAAAAAATGTGTTGGAAATTGAAGTGGTAGAGGAGGGGAAAACACACAGGAGTTATAAAGGCAGAAATCTGCAACAGGGACATGGAGACAGAAGCTCTGGAACTATCCCTGAGATGGGAAGCACATACATTGCTTCAGAGAAATGGAGTTTCAAATGAAATGCTTTCTAATGGGAGTGTTCTCCATGACTACAAAGATTTGTGATCTGTGTCCTCTGCTTTCTCCCTCTCAGGGTGTACAGATGCCACTGCACACCTGATTGGAAGGATGAAGGGGAATCTGGAATGGGTAGGGTTCTGCAGGATCCTGGTCCTGCTAAGGGAATGAGGGGGGAAAGGGAGAGGAAGAGAAGGCCTTTTCTGAGGATCTTAGTGATACGATTCTTTGGATGAAGGCCTTTCCTCGTGGTCTTCAATGAAACAGCTTGTATGTGCTTTTATTTGGAGTGGGCTTGTACACATACACTTTTTTTCAGGGCAAACCAGAGGTATATATGGATCTTGGGGAATGGGAAGGAATTTCAGGGTAAATGAACATCATTGGCTAACTGTTTAAAGTTTAAAGTTCTGTGAATGCCTCATTTGTTTGGAGAGGCGTTCCAGGAGTCCCAGGTACTTGCTGGATGGGTTCTTATCAGGAAGAAGAGGAAGTCTGTGGTCTGCCAAGGACTACTCAACTCTCCCCAGGTAGAAGGTGTGGGGAGACATGATCCCCAGAAGGGGAAGCCGTTCTGGTAAAGAGAGTCTTCCATTTTGCACTGATCTCAAAGGAGCTATCTGGTTATAGTAGGCTGCAGCCTTAATTGGCAGGGTTTCCCCACAGTTTCTTGTATGACTCGGAAGTTACTTGATCAACCACATTCAGTATTATTTTCAATAGAATATGGAAAAGGACACTACTGTTTTCATAAGGTTGTTATGAGCGCCGTGTGTGTCTGCATGCATGCACACATGTGGGTGCACATGAATCCTTGAGCACATGCATGGTCAGTCTTCTTTAGTTGTGAGTCCAGTGATCATGGATTCTGCATCTAGAGAATCAACCAACATCAAATTCACAAATAATGCTTTTTGTCACTATTTCCTATTATAGCAATTTACACAGTGCTTATATTGTATACTTTATATCAAGTAATCTGCAGGTGATTTAAAGTCTATGAGAGGCCCGGCCTGGGCTCTATGAAAATATTATTTATTTTATATAAGGGACTTGTGGATCCATGGCTTTTGGTGTCCACAATAGGGATCTTGGAGACACTTCCTCATGGATATTAAGGAATATGGCATATGTGTATGTGTTACTATAATTTAGTATGAATTATTATTTTTTTAAAAAAATGAAGATATTGAAAAGAAGTGGGGCATATGATAGGACTCAGAGGGATAATCACACGACTGATCTGTTCCATGTGTTTTAGACGCCTGTGAAGAACCCTCTATGATCCTTATACATTTATATACATTCACCAAGCAGAGAGGAAGCAGAGGCTTCATTAAAACCTATGGTCTCTATCTACTAAGTCATTTTCCTTTCTCAAATATCAGTGACACAGCCCATGGAGACTGCTCTTGTCTTTACCACATTGTAGTTTGAGCACGATCTGAGCTGAATTCTGTGGCTAGGTCTTGCTCATCATGAGAATAAAATGCATACCCTCAGTCCATTACTGTTCATATTTGCCTTGTAGTGGGGACCTGACCCAGTAAGAATGCAGCAAAAAGGATTTTCCATTTCTTCAGTGGAGTGCCTCTTCTTTTACCTCCTTGCTGGGAGGAGTCAAGGAGAGACACTCGCTTTGTGTTTTAAAGCCAATCAGATGCTCTGGTGTGAGGCCCTAGATTAGAAAGAAAATGGCTATTTTGATTTCTACCCTGTTCCTTTCATGCTGCAGCCTTCTTGGTCCCTTTTGAATTTCCCTAGTTCTCCTGTGGCATAAAATGAGTCAGAATGGCAAATGAAACATGCAGAAGACATAAATTCTGGGCATAAAAGATATATCAAATCTACATCTATCAATTGGCTTTATGCTATCTGAGCTGCCCCCAGGGTGTCAGTGGATCAGGTGAATGGATTTCTGCCACTGTGGGTAATTCCATAAGGTAATAGGGCGGACCCTAATGCAGTGGAGAGGCAATATTCTCTCAGTTATATATCACGGTTTAAAAGGGGGATTTGTATATTTTGATTTTGTGAGTCAATGAAGTTGAGTCCCCAAGGCACGCTTGGAGCTCAGCTGCTCTGAGACCATGCAGACATGCTGGCTCAAGGCCAGAAGTATGATCTAAAAAAAAAAAAAAAAAAGAAAAGAAAAAAGAAGAAAACGAATCTACCTAGACACCAGAGACCAGGCCGAGTGAGGATCAGTCCTGTGGCCCCAGAGAAAGCTCAGGATAGAGAAAATTACCATATAAATATTATACGTTCCTTTCTATTTAATTGGCCAAGTTAACTATTATACCGAAGGGCAAATTTGTCTAGCCAAATGGGGGGAGGGGGAGAAGATCAAGCTGTTTGATTGACTGATAATACTCTAGCAGAATAGCTCAGTCTATTATTTTTGCTGACTATGATGATATAGCTTTGAGATGATGGAGTCAGAGAAGTAAGTGGGAGGGAGCCAGAAGGAATAGCTAAAACCCATTGAGCTGACATTTTATTTCCCAAGTACTTGTCTTAGCTTTTTTCTCGCCTCAGCTTCTTTTGTTCTTTCCATACCCTGTCAGCTAGAAAGTTACTTCCATTTTTATGGTCGAAGAAGTTACAGCATAGAAAGGTTAAGCAACTTTCCCAAGACCCACCAAATTATTGGTAAGGAAGTAATTTGAAGCCCCTCTTAACCACCCCAACCGGAGGAAAAAGTCTTTCCCAATTTGGAGTGTGATTTTTTAGGCTCCATGGAGTCTGATAATGTAAATTCAGGAAAGTTTGGTGAAAAACAGGAGTGTTACAAGTTTGTGTCCAAAGCAAGATGGAGCTCCTAGATATACCAGCATGGGACGGCCTCTACAGTTTTGCAAAATTTGTACACAGTACAGAGAAACGAGTTTTGACCCTCCTTTAGATAAATTTTTTTTTGTTAGCAAAATCCATGTTTGGATGGGAGCCCAAGTGCAGTTGTTAGATGTCTGATGAGCTGGTTTAGATTTAAGAGATTTCAAGAGTCCAAAAATAGGGCCCAAGGTAGGACACTGACTTCAATTTGATTGAGGTAGAGCTGGGCTAAGCAGGCCTTATCTCTGCGAGCCCAGGGCCCAGCACACATTATGCATGTGGTGATAAGAAGGATTCAGTAAATGGGTTTCTAATATCCAACTCACTCTTCCAACCAGAAGTTGCTTTTATTCTGTCACCGCTATTCCATGCAGACATTTATTTTAGGGTCAACTAATCTTAATCCCAGATACCTGGTGCAGGTCTGATTGGGCGTAAGGGGTTTTTAATGCCACTAGCCTGTGATTGGGTCAGCAATGGGCATGTGACCAGAGAGTTGCCAATGGGAGTTGAGAGGAAACGGAGGCCTGAAGGACAAGGGTTCTATGGAAATCCTGCTTTGTTTTTTAAATTATTATTATTTGTGAAATAAATCCCAGAAAGAGAGCATCCTTCTCTTCCTTCTGGAACTTGTTCCCATGTGACATTATATATCACAGTGCTTGGAGCTGTAAATTTCTCAAAGCACCAATTACCATCAGCTCTACAGGAGAAGGGTTAATTGATCACAACAAATAGTTCAGAGAAAGGTCAGTTCCAGTTCCAGGGTTGGTTAATTCCTTTCATGCAAACACTCTATGTATTCCTTTGTTTCTTCATGGGAACCAGATGCCTATAGAAGCTCCATGACACATCTTACTTAGCTAATGGCAGAGACAGAAGACTGGGCAATATCCTGCCTTGGGCTTCTTTATATGAATAGGTAAAATACTTCAGGAAGGGTAGGGGCTGACTTCTTACATTGCCAAGATTTTGTGGCATGCACATTCTTTAACCAGCTGTGGGCAGGCCGATGGATTCAACCAATCTTGGCCAGGTCATTAATCATCTATGATTGGAAGGGGAGAGGGAAGTACACTGAGCTCTGATTCATGAACAGAGATGATCTTTGTGTTAAGATACAAGGAGAAAGACGGTGTGACAGTTGGCTAGAAAGCCAAAGCCTCCATCCTTTGTTGCCAGCAGTTTGTGTGTGGATGAAGTCAGTTCTAAAGATGGCAGAATGAGTCTGAGAGCCACTCCAGTGTTCTCCTTGCTTGAATCTGGAATGGTGACATCTTAAAAAGTTGCAGATAAATTGTCTTTGATACACTGAGTTATAGTTTAAATACAGGATTCACACGTGGTAAGGAACACTGCAGAATAAGCTCTTTAGCTCTCCCAAGTTCTTCTCATTCTTTCAAGAACAGCCCAGCTTAGCCACAGAAAGCCACACTTGTTGGCCACTCAGTTTTTCAATTAATTTCTAGAAGCCCACTTATTTTTAGGATTTTTAGGATTGCAAGGGACCTAAAGGCCCTGGAGTCTAATCTCTCATTTGAACCCTGATGAACTACATTGGAAGTTGTAGCAAGGGATGCTTTGTACAATTTGGATAAGGTCCTGGGAGTGTATATGAGGGTATCTGTAACTCTTCTATCACACAAATAAAGGAGAACCAGGTTCACACTTCAATAATTTATTTAAATTTCCATACGCATGCATGAAAGAGTACTGGTCTTACAACTATATTGGTTTTCAACAGAAAATACCTTGATGAAATTTCATGAACTATACTTCAGTGACCAGAGGGAAACTTTCCAGTACTGAGAAGCTCCTTTATGCTCTCACCAGATGTTAACTTCCAAAGCAACCCACATCTTTAACATCTTTAATTCTTATATATTATTTATTCTGTTTCTTCCCCCAGCCCCACCGTGTGTGTGTGTATGTGTGTGTATTCATATACTCTAACCTGTGTTTGTCACAGTGCACATGTGGTCACAGGACAGTTTGTATGTGTTGCTTTTTATCTTTCAACCATGTGGGTCCTGGAGATGGAACATGGGTCACCAGGCCTGGCAGGAAGTGCCTTTACCTGTTAGACCATCTTTCTGGCCTCATTATTCCCACTGTCGATGCTATCTATGATTTTGCCCCTGTTTGAACTTCATTCACCTAAGCAGAATCACACTTCGTGTCTAGCTTTATTCTGTCCGTGTAACACTGGTGAGATTTAGCAGTATTTTTGTGTGGGGTTCTGGCTGGATCATATTCATAGATGTGTAGTCTTCCAATGCTTGAACTTCTCATAGTTTGGTGATGCAAAGTCTCTTGGCTTTCACTTAGCGCTATTCATCACAATGCTCCTACAAACAGTTCTGAGCAAGTGTTCGATGTACATTTCTTTGCTCACCTTTGGGGGACTCTTGAGACCGCACTAGAATTGTTGTGATAGGAATTGGATGTCTTAGCTTCAGTATCTACTGCTAAGTAATTTCCCAAAGTGTTTATCTGACCTCGGAAGAATCTGCTTTCCCCTTTAAAGGACAAAAGCCTGTGGGAATGACTAACAACTCCAATATTTTGTGGGAGTTGTTGTGTCAGGGTTTCTGGAGTCAGAACCAGCTTGTTAATAAATACATACATTCAGCATATCTCAACAGAGCACATATACACCATGTATCTGGGTGCCACAAATGCTAAGCCTTCCTGGACAAAATGGAATAATGAATAGGGAAACTTTTAATCTACAATCATATCAGTAACCCTGTATTTATAAATTGATAAATGCTATAGTGGAATGGTGCAGGGTACCATAGAACAACAGACTCAAGGCCTTCTGAGGAGAAACATTAAAAAAAAAAAAAAAAGAACCTATCTCTAACCGAAATAGCCTTAATTGTGCCCTGTCAGGTTGGGGCCTAATTAATCACTGAGTGTAGTGTGGTATTGATGAATTGCCTGGGTGCTCTTTTACTGGTATAAATCTTTGATTTAGTGATTGCTGCTCTCTGATTCATACCTTACCTACCCCCGTGATCAATATGCATGATGGATGGCTGGTTTTCAAGAGCCACCCACGTGGAAATGCAGCTTCACATACACAGCATGCGTGTATATGAGTTAGTACCCAAGACAGATTCCTGACAACGAGGCAGAGGGTGAGGTAATTCTATGTCTGAGGGAGGAGGGAGAGATGAGAGATGAAGTTGCACAGACATCTGAGAAAATAAAGCACTAAAACCAGAGGACCCTTCCTCCACATGGACTCTTTGTCTACTCCCTCCCTCTTTTAAGTCTTCCAGCTCAAGGATCTGACGTTGCTTGAGGGAGGCTATCTCTCCCAGGCACAGGAGAAATTCTTTGCAGTGTCAACACCATATGTAATTTACTAGTTATGAATGTCTTTGCTTTCTGACAGAGCTCTTATTGCTGAGTTGAGCATGGGGGTAAGTTGTGGTTTTCAGAAGCAGGGACTCTGTCTGCTGGGTGTTGACTGCTCCAGTCGATAAATCCTGGTCTGTTTATTTAGTGCCGACCATCTTCTAAACCCTGAGCTAGGCACTGAAAATATACTGGTGAGAAAGACATTACTTTGACCCACAAGGAATATTTTCTTTAGAAGGAGATAGGGTTGGGGATCTACTAGTCTTCACTTGGCTTCCTAGCATGTATGAAATACTGAATGTCTCTTTGGTCTTGGTGAGACTCCTTGCTTCTTGTGTATCTGGCCTTCCTTCTCACCATCCCTCCCCCATTTCCCTCCTCATCTCATGTATAGATACATCTCGTCATTCAGCTTACTCATCTGCCAAACTTTGACCTCTCAGACTGATGAGGCCAATGCATATGTATGTCCCGGACTAGAAAGGAAACAGATCAAGATTCTTCATTGTTGTCCTCTGTATGCGATGCTGGAATGATATCATGAGCTGCTATATGGACGTGGGGTACTTTAAATTTCCAACAGCTTTTGTCCAGAAGACATAATCGAAGATATGTTAAAAATGCTTCTTATTGTATTTTTGTTTTTCTTAGCAAGAAGTAGGGGAAAACATAGAGATGTTTTGATTGGAATTACAGTAAAAAAAAAAAGTTATTGAGAATGATCAAAAGTTTCTCTTTAGAATTGTGGTGAAAATGAGTCTATCTAAAACAATCATGTAGGTTTGTACTACTGTGAAGATAAATTTATATCATATTATTGAATGAAATAAAAGGTCAAAGAATAGTGTACTGACTTAGGATTTCTGGTATATCGTAGGCAGCTAAATGAATATTTGTTCAAAACTTAGAGATGAGTTTTTATAGGTCCCTATCAGCAAAAGCAAGTATATGAACATCTCTCCTTAAAACAAAAGGCTGGCAAGGCTGCTCAGCAGACAGAAGTCCTCACTACATAAGTCTGTGACACGCATCTAATCTTTGGAACCCACATAGATGTGGAAGCAAGAAATGACCCGACAAAGTTGTCCCCTGACTTTTATACATGTGCCATGAGTACTGAGCTCCTCTTCAAGTCAAACTCTCTCTCTCTCTCTCTCTCTCTCTCTCTCTCTCTCTCTCTCTCTTTCTCTGTCTGTCTCTTTCTGTCTCTGTTTCTCTCTCACAGAAATAATAATTAAAGTAAACAAAGCTAAAATGATAAAGTACGTATAGGCTAGCTGTGATGGCATATGCCTATAGTTCCAGTATTTAGAAGGTGAGGTTGGAGAGTTTGAGGCTATCCTGGGCTACATGCCTCGTTCCAAGCCAGCCTGAGCTACATGGTCAGAGTCTGTCTCTGAAACATGAAGAAAACATGTGATGGAATGAATTAATGAATGAGAAAGAAAGGAAAGGAAGGAAAAAGAAGTATTTAACACTGGAAATGTAGGTCAGTAGAAAGCACTTGCCTATCCCTGTGAGTAAATACCAAAGATGAAATATATTATAAAATAGCATATTTCCCACATAATTTGATATTTTTATTTAAACTTTATTTATTTGCACATTCCTGCCTAATAGAAGCTGTTTCCATTTTATTTATTATTAATATTAATTTTCTGTTTTTTTGCTTGTAGCCCAGGCTGACCAGGGCATTGTATAGCTCAGACTGGCTTTGATTTCTTGACCCTCCTGTCTCAGTGTCCCACATATCGGGATCCCAGACGTGTACTACCACTGTTTCCTGTTTTAAGCAACATTATTCTGAATCAGAACAGCTCTCCTCTGTTCTGAGGGAGGCTGCAAAGTTCTCTTTCCTGGGATTTGCTCTTCCTTAGTCTGGGAGAGAATTGAGAGTTACCGATGCTGGGCAGCTGCTGGAGTTCCTGCAGTGCCCAGAGGCTCGATGCAGTGGAGACTCCCCTGGAGAAATCTGAGTGAATCTGCTTTCTTCTCCCGGGAAGGGGCTTGGTTTCCCTCCTTTGAAACGAGGGGAAGCTGGTTATTACCTCTGTGGCTTTCCCTGCGTTCTCTGTCCCATCGCACCCAGGCAGATTTCTTGTTTTATCTGACACCCAGTGGAGCTCTGTTGAGTAGAGTCCCTCTCTTCACCACTCTCATCCATTTAATTGATAAAAAATTAATAATCTAATTTTAGGGATGGGAATTCTCACACCATTCTCTGAGGCTCTCCTTCACCAAGAGTCTCAGAGTTGCCCATGCACATAGGCAGCTGAAGTAAAAGGCAGTTTTTTCTACTGGATGAGCATCTTTGATTGGAGGGCAGGGTAACATGGGTCCCTCTGGAAACTAGGAGGCTGTGAGAAAATTGGTAGGTTAAAAGAAAATCACATCCATTCCCTATGTACGTGTGGCTATACTTGTGAATTTGTCAACCTGCTTACTTATTTTATCCTTGGATTACATACATGGGACAAGATGCCATTGGTTTTCATTTCATAACATGAACTTTGAATCCAACTAGCCAGCCTGCCTTTGCTGGCTATGGAACCTTTCTTTGGCTTTCACATTTTTTACCTGGGGAACTGGATTAATCAGGCAGCCTATCTTCTAGGCTTACTGTGACCCTCAGTATGCTTGCCATGCCAGGGTCTCAAATCCTGCTCAGAAAGCATCAGGTGCAATGCTGGTGACTGTTATTTGTAACTAAACATTGGGGCTCAGTTCAGAAGAGGCTGAGCAAAGCTGGATGCAGCAGTGCCTGGCGGGCTGTGTTTCTTCATGAGGTGTGTATGTTTAAGAAGGGAGACTTTCTTTAAAACTTTGCTCATTAAAGGCAACCATGTAAGCAGCAGGATGTAAGCTCCATTTCTCAGAAAGTCTGTGCACATACAGAAATTTTGCATTATCAAGCTGCCTTATCTCAGTCACAATCTGAGGGACAAATTTTAATATTTAAGTAGTCAAAATCAGATTTTTACTTAGATCAAAGTAGCCTTTTCCCATGTCAAAAAGAATTCTAGGTATTTCAATATGCCTTGGAATTGGCAGGTTAGCATAGCCTAAAATGATGCAGTGATTTGAATTAGACTCTCATTTATTTTTAAATGTAAGTTCATGAAGCGATGAAAAGTTATTTGTAAGTATTTGTAAGTATCATGTAGCTCCTTTAGTACAGAGTAAGCCCATAGTAATTCCTTGCTTTTTAACTCTCACACACCATTTATAGCCTGGCTCTTAGTGTAGAGGAGATACCTAACACATGTTGAATGAATGATAGGACAGGTTTATGTGCGTCTGCATGTGCTTTTGTGTGTGCCTGTGTGTACACATGCCCGTGCATGTATGAGGGTGTGGGTGTGAGTGTGGTGGGGTAGTTAAGAAGAAAGACGTTATCATTAACCACAAGAATTTCCTGTCAGTTCGCTTTTTCTCCCACAAAGACAATAAAAATCAGTGTATTTGATCTGTGCTTCACATTTGTTTCTTTCCCAACAGGACCTTATAGTGTAGATACAAGGGCTCACTGAACTGGACTAGACTAGATAGAGGGATAAAAAGCACAACAGATTGCTGTTGTTTCTTATGGGGAGTTGGGGGTACCAAGAAGCACCAGCTCCTTTATTACCTCTGTGAGTGTCCCATGATTTTTGTGCATAGAAGTTGAATAGAAAGCAAACCATGTCAAGAAGAGTGTCTCATGCTCCCAGCTTCTTGCCAAACACTCTTGTGTTTTATTTAAGAAGGTCACTTCTCAATGGACCATTTGGATTTTGTGGCTGTCACACCCTTTCTGCTCCCAGGCTCTGCTTCCTCAGCTACAGAAGGAGCCCAGCGTGCAATGGTCCTGGTGACAATATTTATCAAGCCTGTTGTCAAACAGTGATGGAAGCAAGCTTAGAGAAACAAGTGTGTCCCTTCTAAGCTTCAGTTCTCCAGACAGGCATCCCGAATGACGCTGCAAGCTCAGTCTCATTTGGAGTTTCAAGACATAGTTTCCAATGTTTTCTACTGTCATCCTCCCCAAACCATTGGCTTGTCTGAAGCTCAAAGCCTCTATGTCTGAAAGAGTGGGTCTGGGTAACTGGAGAGAGGCAGGTAGCAGGATGGGAGTGTGTTTGTTGAGATGAGCATCTGTGAAGAAAGATGGATCCTCACTGGTTTCATGGAGGAAGATCTTCCGTCCTCCAATTTCCCAAGAGGATCCACACTCATTGTAACACAGAGAGAGTGCTTCAATGAAAAAAAAAAAAAGCTAAGAGTAGCCAAGCAATGAATGAGAAGCAATTCCAGATGTTCTCACTTCCCTACTCCAATAGATAGTGTGAAGTGGTCTGATTCTGGATGATGAAGCCTCTAAAATGCATAGAAAATGCCGAGGGTCCCCCGACACAGTCAGGGACAGAGTTTCCAGCCAGTGTGGCTGTCTTGACAGCTGTGAAAGCAATGGCTACATAAACTTTCTCAAGGAGGGAGAGAAATAGAATGTGAGAGACGCTCTTGCAGTAAGAAAAACATAATAAATCCAAGTGCTACACACAGCCTGGGGGTTTTATGGCCATAGCCAGGCATGAAGGAATGACTGGGCTTAACTAAAGCTGTTAATTACCTGGGTGAGATCAAAAGCCAAAGTAAGGGAATATATTTATGATGCACCTTACATGATGTACTTCAACTCCTTACTTTTTTTTATTAATTGGTTTGATTAAATAGATTTAAAGAGCCCAGGCAAAGCCTTTTAAATCATATTCCATATTGATCTAATGAAATAGTCAATAAATTTACCAACATAGCCCTTTTCCTTTACATGGTCTGCAGGAAAATGCTTTGGTGAATGGCTATAACTCAACTCCAAACCTTGCTGCTGTCCCACAGTGACTCATAGAGATCCAGGGGATGCTGGGAAAATCTTTTAGGCCATTTGTGGGAGTGCTTGAATCAGTGGTTTAACACCTATTTCCAGGCTACTCACCACCTTCTAGCCACCCCCACCTCCAGTCCTTCATTGCTTCATGGCACCCTTCCTTTAAGCCAGCCAGCCAGGGCTGGGTGTCTTGTCAGACCTTTTTGCTTATCTATTGCCCACCCCATCTACGACCATGCCCACTCTTAGCTGCATCCCTCCAGTCTTATTTCAGAGCCCCTGGCTTTTATGTATTTGTCCATTTTGTTATGTAAATATTGACAAAATGAGGCTCATAAACACAATCAGATGTGCTCAGGTAAAGAACAATTCTGCAATGGGGCTCTTTTAGCCTCTCCATAAATCTGGACTCAATCATGGGCAAGTTTCCTAAAATAGCTTTTATTGTGCCCCTTGTTTGACCTCCTAGAGCAAGTAGTAAAGGAAGCCGAGATGAGAGGTGAGTAAGGAGGAGGAGGAGGGGTATTTTATGGGAGTCTCTGAGACCCTGACATTTCCTTATATTCTTTCCCTAAGTGTTAAACAAGCAGAGTGCCATTGTGGCAGGCCTTAGCATTTACTGAAGCTGTCTCCAAGCCCTGAGTTCTAACACAGTGAACTGTAACAGATATCAGGGCTTAAACTTAGACCTGATTTCGAAGTATGTCCCTTGTAACCAATACCTGGGTGTTAGCCATGGTTATGCCACCAACTCATCTGAGCACGTGGAAAATGAGGCACCTACCTGCCTCCCAGCCATCCTAGCCATTTTGTTCTGTACTTTGTTTTCTGTCCATAAATACATGTTGCCTGTCTTGAGGTAAGAGTTCTTGGATTGTCTTCTAATTTAAGGGCTCCCGAATCATGGGTTACTCTTTGTTAAACAAGCTTCAACTTCAGCTGTCTAAGGATTTTACTCTTGTATTATGGTTATTGATCCCAAAGGCAGGCTAAAAAGAGTTCTGGAGACCAGACCTCTTTGCCCTTTGATATCAAATTAGGACAGATGTAACATGATTAACCTGAAAAACCCTTAACGAATTCACAGAAGGTTGCGTTACTAATGCTGTTGACTGTAGGTAATTCTTGCTTGTGTTGTCTGTTTTCTGTTTTGATAACAAAATACCTGAGACCAGCAGATAACTTATAAATGATAGCAATGTGTTTTACTCACATCTCTGGAACTTGAAAACTCCAGTGGTATGGTTCTGTCATCTCACATGGTCCCTCTTGCCTCACAAACACATGGCAGATGGTGTCATGTGACTGAGACAGAGCAAATTTTCCTGCTTGCGTCTCTCTCATTTCAGGAAGCCATTACAGCATGCCTACGCCCACAGCTAGAACTACCTGTAAATGCCATAAACATAGGAACTTGGGAATTAAGTCTCCCAAACAGAATGTTTTAGTGGATATATGAAGCCCTATTTGACCCTGAAAAAAAAAAAAAAGGAAGGAGAGCCAAGGAGCTTTGTAGTTGTGAAGAACTTCAGTGGTTATTCTTCAGATTACTGTTCAGATTTCAGCTGTGACCAAAGGTTCGTCTGAGCTTGAAGAATGTCCTGGCTGCCTTTGGCTTTATCTTATTCTTAGGCCTCTTGTATCTTACTTTACTTGTGAATGTGAGATGGGGAACAAGACTCCCATCTTGGGGAAGTGGGGCTGGTGAAATGTGGCCAGATCTGGGTTCTACAGGAAAGGGGACTTGGCATTATGTCGCTGAGCTAGAGAAAGCCGCTGAATTTGCCTTCCCTACCAGGGCAGGCTGCAGAGCCACAGCAATGCCACAGATGAAATGCCCTTGTGAATTGGTGTGTTGAACTCACTCAGGGTGTCAGAGAAACCCCTGTAATTGAGGCTTTTCCCTCTCCTCCCTGCTCTCCAGCCTCATTCCATCTTCAATTATCTGGGTAATTTGGTCCTGAGGGCATACATTCCTTTATAACACAAATCCATTATGCAGAGAAGAGTCATCAGGAAACGACTCAGATTGCACCCCACACTCAGAGCCTAAGGTTTTGGAGCAGATCTGGTCTTCCGTTAAGCCAGCCCAGCTCTCCAGTTTCCGTGCAGGCCTGGAGGCTGGACATGTACAGCTCTCTTCCCACCATCATCCTTTGTTTAGCAAGAGCTGTCTGTAGGGAAGCCCCATGCTGAGGCTGGCTGGCTATGGCTTCTGCCCAAGGCCACTGTCATTGCCAGCTTTGGTTGGCCTGTGTCAATGCTTTCATTTCAGCCAGGGAGAGCTGCTGCCAGGCAAGCAGGCATATGCTTTCGCCTTGTCTAGCCATCTCCAGGAGCCAGGGACCCAGGCCTTTTAATTCATCTAAACCTCAGGCCTTCTGGTAGAGAACTGGTTTTCAGGACTGTGCCCTGCCTGGAGTTGTGTCTGTGTTGTGGAAGATCCATGAGCTGCCTGCCTGGAGGCCTACAGGGCTCTCAAGCCAAATGCAAATATTTCCAATTTAGGATTTGGAACAGGACATTTTTAGTGTGGTGGGCAAACACTTTTATCTGGTTTTATTCTTTCTGGTTTACTGGAGCTAAGTAGCTTTAGTTTGGTGCATATGGCACTTTGGTGGTTGTTGTCCAGAAGAAAAAGGATGTCTGGAGTGGGGATGGGAGATGCACAACCTAACAAGGGACCTAGATTTTAGACTCAGAGAGACAGGTGTCTACTGGTTGTCATTGTCTCTCTGCCCAATTATGTATCCATACCCAGACAACAGAGGTTCCCTGTGTCTGATTTCTGTCATCTCCCCATTTCCCAGGAGAGTATCACAATGTAGTAAGTGCTCACTAAGTACCCAGACCATGTGCACACAGGCTCACACGCTGCTCCAGACTTAGCAGCTTTGTGGCTTTCTGTGCTTTTTTAAACCATCGCTTTTCTGAGTTTGTTCCATTCAATTTGGTTGCAAAATGTGTGCGACCATGCAGAAGAGTGGTTGGCACAGCCCTGTGCTTCATAAATGTTGTCAACAGTAAGGTGAATTATTCAAGGGTAAAGATTCTTTTTCTATTTATTCAGCAACTATTTGCTGAAGATCAGATTAGTGCCAGCTACTGTTCTATGCAGGGGGTGGGATTTGAAGGGTCTGTAATATTATGGTTCTTATACTCTAGTGGCTAGTATGCTACAGGGATCTACCTGCTTCCAGTTCCTTAGTTCTGGGAATATTAGAATGTGCCACTATGCCTGATATTTTTCTTTTATTTTAAACATTGATTTTGGGGATCAAACTCACGGCTTCATGTCCGCAGAACACACATTTACTGACAGAGCTATCTCTCCAACCTCAAAGTTTTAAACTTGGTGTGTAATTGGTCCCCCCCCACATAATTGTTCACATAGTGTCATTTTCACTACTTTCTGAAGTATACACTTGTTACTATCACATCCATTCAGCAGGCTAGGCTTCCAACAAGGCAATTTGCCAGATCCAGCGGGTTTGTGAGTTATGGACAATTTAGGAATACCATTTTCAAACCTTGAAGCTTTTCTGCTTAGATTGTGTAGTGTCCCTAATTGTTTGAGCAGAAAGGGGACCCAGTCACTTTATCAGTACTGTGTATCTACACAAAATCTCCTGGGCTTGGATTTCTCCCCTTTCCCTTCTCCTTCCCCTTCCCTCCCTTCTTCTCTCCCCAGTTCTCTTCCCTTCCTCTCTCTCATGTCCCATCCTGTGTTCCTCCTCCCCTCCATTTGCCTTTCCCCTTCCCCGTTCTTCTTCCCCTTTCCCTCTCCTCCTCTCCCTCCTCCTCCTTCCCCTTTTCTCCCCTCCCCTTCCCACTTCCTTTTCCTCCCCACTTCCCATCCCTTCCTCTCCCTCCTCTGCCATCCTGTTCCTCCTCCCTTTCCCTTCATTTGCTTTCCCCCTTCGTCTTCCTTCCCCTTCCCCTCCCCTCTTTTTCCTCTCCTCTTTCCCCTTTCCTCCCCTCTCCTTCCTTTATTTCATTTTCTATCTTTTAACTTTTCTTCTATGAATTGAGTGTGTAATTGTTTCCCATCCCAATTACACACTGCCCTAAAGTTGAGTTTTATTCTTTTTGACAAACTGTCCATTTCCTACCTTGCACGTCAATTAATCAAACTTAAGTAGTCTTGAAATTCCCTTTGTGCTGCTAGAATTTGGAAGGTGTTGAAGTATCAGTCTTCCAGCTTTCAGCACCATTTCCCCCAGATATAAACCAGCTCTGCTAGAAAGTCTACTCTATTTGCCATGTGAGGGTGTCTATTTCCATGCCCAAGAGGGATGTGGTCCTTAATTGCATCTCTGTGTGGGACAAAGGAAAGAAAAGATGATCTTCAGAATAAAGTTCCCTGAAGACAATCTCATGTTAGCAATTTAGAGCTTAGAAATAACATGTAAGCTGCACATAGATCAAATGTGGGGTTGGATTTTGATGCTGGCAGTCACTGTCCTGTCCAAAGTCACAAAGACCAATATGTTATGTGCCGCATCTCTTGGAACTGCTGATTATCCTGCAAACCCTTGAGAAAAAGAATTTTTGACCCACTGAGCAGATAGTTAATGGATTGGAGATTTTATTACCTTTTCTTTTCCTTTTTTTTCCTTAAAGGCAACATTGATGATTCTTCTCTGACATTGTGGAAGGCACTGGAAAATGGGTGCAGAAGGATCCCGATGCTGTGAAGTACAGGCTCAGCATCAGTCTTGGTTAGGAGGAGAAATATATGATTTGGGTTTGTGCATTTGTTCTTTCTTTCTCTGGGACGATAAACTTCCACATTGGGTGAGCTTTATGACAGAAATGTAGTCCCTGTTGGGGGCTGAAAGGTCCCGTCTGGCTTGGTACCAACCATCAACTTCTTCTGCATCATACACTCTGTATTGCAATCTGTCCATGCTGATTAGGATGGTTCTTGACTAGGGATGGCTTACTTTTTTCTCCGTGGGATATTTGGCAGTGTTTAGAGATGTTTTTGATGGCTCTGGTTGGAGGTGATTCTGTCATGGGCAGTGAATGGGAAAAGGCTATATATGGTGCAGAATATTCTACTGCAACTGGGGTAATTTATAACAGAATGTGATTTGGTAAATGTTATTGATGCTAAGAAGCCCCATTTGAGTTAGCACAGAATTCCATGCTCCCTTGAAACTCATCTCCCCACTTCCTCACAAGCATCCCTGCTCCCTTCCGAGTCCTTTTCTTTCCTAGGTAGCTTTAAGCCTGGCCCAACATTTTACTTTTTGTCCTTTCAAATTCATTTGCTCTTTGCCTCCCTTCTCTAGAGTATCAGTTGTATGTATGAGTGACCCTGTCTGGTTTCTTTTGAGTTTCTCATTCTGCTGAAAACTAAGGCCCATTCTTGGCACATAGCACATACTTATACAGGTCTCTTCATAGATAGGGGAAAAAAGCAAGGTAGGAAGAAGAAAGGAAAGAGGGAGAAAAGGAAGGAGGGAAAGAGGGGATTACTGTCTGGCTAAGATAATGAAAAGACTAAGAAAACGTATGGACAGAAAAAAAATGTCCCAGTGCTCCAAAGATACAAAGCAGAAGATTCTGACTATGAACGCTGTTTTACCATCACATGCAGTTGGCCATAAAGAACACTTTTTTGGGGGGTGAGGGGACTTTGGTAATAATTCCTGAAGAATCATGGATACAGGCACTGCTCATGGATGTCAGGATGGTACTGAATGTTCAGAAGCCCTCCACAAGAGTTTGGGGTAGAATGTAACTGACTATCAGAGCTTGCTCTCAGTTTGAGTGCTGACAATTATCATTGAGATTCCGAGCTTCTTTTTGTGTTCTGAGATCCACAGGGCCATCCTCCACTCATTTTCTCAGTTCTGGTGGTTTTTGTTGTTCACTGTTTTCACACTGCCTGTGGAAACTGCTTTCTGAAGGTTACACAGTGACAGTCTTTTTTGTCTTATGCCATCATTTAGGAATGGTTCAACCGTATCTTAAAAGAGGATTCCAGTTAAAATGTTAAACTGTTGCTTGGACTATCAGTTGTTAAATAAAACAAATTCAGTGCAGGCTGGGTAGAGTGGTCCATACTTTTAATCCCAGCACTCAGGAGGCAGAGGCAGGTGGAGCTCTGTGAGTTCTAGCTGAGCCCCAGTCTACAATATGAATTCTAGGCCAGTCAGGGCTATATAGTGACACTTAATTTCAAAAAATAAAAATAAATACTATTGAGATACGGTTATTGTAGACACTGCAATGAAGATACTTGAATCCAGATTTGTTTACAGACAAGAGGACAGCAGTGACCTTACAACCATGATTTATTTGCATTCTTTTTGCCTCACAGTTGAGTGTGAGTGGCCCTGCAAGACATACTTCTCCCACGCAGAAAACATGTGTTTCAGAAAAGACTTGACTTTATCAATTTTGTCTCTGGCTTCCAACTGAGCCTTTAAAGTCTGGAACTTTCATCATCCTCCCATCCCCCACTCCCAACCTCTGTCTTTATCCCCTAATTACGTGAGCTTAACTTTCCTTGACCTACAGAGAGTCAAGAAAAATTGGCATATAAAGCCCTGTTGTACTTTGGTCTGACCTATGGGTCCTTTAAATGAAGCCTGAATACAGTGAGGGTGTTTGAGCTGCCAATGTTTGGACGCCCATAAGGCGCATAAATCTCTCCAAAACTGAAGGGGCCAAGAGTGTGGTGATTTCCAAGCTCCTTGGATTTGTGACACCTCAAGGTTTGATTTGCTAACACCTCCTTCCTCTCTTTTCAAGTAACAGCTGTGTTGTATGTTTATCCACACATTAAAGTCAGTCATTATTTATTCCCTTTCCTTAGCATTATTTTGAGGGTGAAAACAGTGTGAGGTACTTTCTTTCTAGAATTTTTAATATCTATGTAGGCTATGTTTTTTGGGGTTCATTAAGTTTCATTTCTCCCTATACATCTTTGGTCCCATTTTGGCTATAGCACGTCTAGCTAATTCACCATTGCCATCTTTGAACTGTTGTTTTAAATCTTGTGCGATACTTCGCTATATCCTGTCCTGTATTGCTCTTTTTTTTTTCTAGAATATTCTATATTGTGAGGTACATCACTTTCAGATTTCACCCAGGCTAGACCAAGAATAGATAATGCAAAATTATTTCAGATATCCTATGCTAGGGTAAGGACAATTTGGGTTTAGAATGAAGTATTTATTGGGTAACTTCATAAAGAGAGAAGCCCATTGTACCTAGGGGGAAGTAACATCTTGGAAAACGAAATTGGAGAGCAACAAGCAGTGCACTTTAGAACACTGTGATGTACCCAGAAACTCTCAGCTTAAGCTATTCCAGGTACATGTCTCTACTCTTTGATAATGGTGGAAGGATGAGTGTGATCATCCTGGCATCCTTAGTCTTTCTCTGGGTATCACCAGTACTCATGGACCTCCATCCCTCCTCTCCAGTGCTTCCCTCACAAGAAGAACGGGAGAGGACCTACTTCATAACAACATTTCATCCCTTAGATGGAGTGTCCAAACAATGGAAAGTTTTAGTTCTTTGCTCCTGCCCCTGAGTGTTACAATTTTGTTCCAGGTCATTGTTTGTTTGTTTGTTTGTTTGTCTCATTTCAAGGGCCTTGGAGAAAATATTGTAGTGTCTTTGAACTAGAGATATGTTTAAGAAATACCATATTATGTAACATGCTCAGGCTCTCTTTGAATCTGTAGTTGAGCAGTTGTTGGGAGTTTAGCTGCTGTATCCCTAGTGGCTTCATTCAGGATGAAGTTAGGTGACTCCTCCACTATTTAAAGGGTGGTCTTCCACTTACTTTCATTTGAACCCTAATTCCATGGCTCTGGGTACCTTCTCTTACTAGAAAGCTCAGTCGATAAATCCCTACCCTTAATACTCCCTAAGGGGCACTTCCTTATTCCTTGTATCACCTGCCCACTCTGGTTGGTCATAACTGGTCTGATTATCGATGGCCATATGGGCAAGCTCTCCAGGACTAAACTGGAAAAATCCAAGTGTGTCCTTGCCAAGTGTGAACTAAAAAGTTGGTGAGCCCCAGGTAGCTGCAAACAGTGACAGAAGCATGCTCCCAAGTTGAAGTGATGGCTATTTAGTTCAGAGCTACGTCCAAACAGAATTTAGGATGCAGCCAACACTCTAAGGAGAAGCATTGTTGATAGACAGAGGAGGTGTTGTAGACCTACAAAGAAAAACCAAACAGGTGAAAGAAACCACAAACCCTGCCTGTGTGAAATCTGTATTCAGCCTCTAGATGCAAGTCTATCTCCTATTTCTGCCCCATACTGAGAAGGTACACATACAATAAATTCCCACTTTTATGAGCCCTTAAGCAAGACTGTCCCTTGATACTAAGAAAACTGGATCCTATTACTCACCTAATGCCCAATAGCCATGTGATCAACACCTCCTGCCATGGGAACTCCTTGGTTTCTTAGTAGGATATAACTTCTAATGGCTGATCTTGTGTCTCCCCAAAAGAGGGGCCTACTAGGCAGGTTTGAAAGCATACAGCATCACCATTTTGCTTGAATAACCAATGCTAGTCCTTACTCATGGACAAGATCATGTTTCTTATGAAACAGCTCCAGCCTCAGCCACAATTCTCAGGCCTGATGAGCACTTCTCCATCAGCATTGGCCTAGCCTCTGTGACTGTGTTGAAGGAATGTCGTCAGAAGTGTTAGAGAATAAAACCCAAATGGTATCTCAGGCTTCTATGTGTTCTCTCAAAGGTTTGCCTTTCCTGGGAGAAGAATGTGCTCCAGGGAACTTGCTGGTCCCACAGGGATAACAGCTGAGTTAGAGCAGCTGAAGTTCGTTCATAGACCTACAGCCTTAGGTTGCCACTGTAGCAGACCTGTGGATTTGTGAGCCCTAGCATATGCTTATTGTGACATGTGAATGAGATTCTCTTGTTGGATAACTACAGCTGGCTAGCATCTGTATCCTGCAACTTTGGCCTTGTTTTGTATTTTCTCATGGTCTGATTGTCTTCTGTGGCTCTTTCTCTGATTCAATACTAGTTCTGACCCATTGGCTCTCAGTTTTTTTTAATTTTCAGTGTGTGCTTTCCTCATCCATATCTTACACATAGAAACAAATGTCCATTGGTCATTGACTTAGGATTTTCATTGCTGTGAACAGACACCATGACCAATGCAACTCGTATAAAGGATGACATTTAACTGGGGCTGGCTTACATGTTCAGAGATTCAGTCCATAATTATCAAGGTGGGAAGCATGGCAGCACCTAGGCTGGCATGGTGCTGGAGAAGGAGCTGAGAGTTCTACATCTTGTTCTGAAGAGAATGAGGAGAAAACTTGTCTTCCAGGCAGCGAGGAGAAGGGTCTCAAAGCCCACCCAAAAGTGACACACTTCCTCCAACAAGGCCACACCTACTCTAGCTAGGCCCCACCTCTTAATAGTGCCATTCCCTGGACCAAACTACCAGTCATCTCCTCAATGTTTTTAAAGGCTCCTTCAAAGCCATGTGTCCATATGCCATAACTCATTGCTCTCTTGTTGCCTTAACATGCTGCTTTTCCTTATCCTTGCTCAGGGGGCTAGCACTATCATTTGCTTAGCTGTACAAGCCAGAAATCAGAAATCAAGGTAAATCAAGGACTTTACCTTGACTATGTTCTAACCCCTTGACTTTATTATGTACTTGGTAACCCATTGCATGGATTTCTGTTTCTAAATGGGTTTCTGAAGTAACCACAATTCTGTCTCCAGTATTGATGACTATGGGATAAGCTATTGTCTATCCTCTTTCAGCTGGCAGTCACTTTTAGAAGAAGTCCTAGAATAGAGATTGTGGGTCTCTTGTGATCTCTCCTCTTGTCTCCTGATGAGATTTCCAGAACGTTTCTTTCTGATATGTGAACATGGCAAACATCTCCAATAGCATCTTTCCATTTCCTTCAGGACAGAGTCCAAACTTTTTACCTAGGCATGTAAATCTCTTTATGATCTCACCTCTTGGGCTTTTTGCCATAATGACCCAAATAGAGTGGTGCCCTCAACCCTGAAGGGAGTAACACATATGTGGATGCTGAGTTCTTGTATGGATCCAGAGTTTTGACTTAACAAGAGTAGTAAGGGAATAATAAAAAGACAGACACATGGACTCATGCATAGAATCTGAGATTGGGTAGACTGGGCTCTCTGTTAGAAACACACAGAAGCCAGAAGCTCAGTATGTTTATTATGTACAGTTGAACAGAAAGGCAGGTCTATTGCACACAGCTGAATCTGGAGGCAGATTTAACAACACTGTAGGACCAGTCTCTGTAGGGAAGAAGTCTTCAGGCTGTAACTATAGGGGTGCAGAGATAGCACAAAGACAGACAGTAGTGGACATTTTCAGTACACACCAACACCTTCACACTTGGACTGGCAGGGAAGGCTTGGCCATTAATCTGAGTCTAGCCCAGGAAGACTTTGTGCTTTCTATATGTCTAAGGTATTGCAGTCTTTGACATGATAGTGCCCATGTCAACAGCACATATACTCCCCACATATGGAAATGCACTTGGATTATAAACACTAAAAAAAGAGATGCTCTACTCATACAAGTGCCACCCAATAAGAGAGTTTGTTTCCTGATTCCCAACCCCAGTCAAAGCTAGAAGGTTACACTGAAGGGTAATGAGATCTGAAGAGGGAGTCACTCAGTGGCCAGGCAGGACTAAGACACCTTGTGCTTGAAAAATTAAAAGATCAGATTGGTAGAGCTAGAATAATATAGGTTCTAGGACTGGAGAGATGGCTCAGTGGTTAAGAACACTGGGTACTTTTGCAGAAAACCCAAATTCAGTTCCTAGCTACCACCTGCCATCTCACAACTGTCCTTAATTCCAGTTGCAGGAGATCTGTAGTTCTTCTCTGGCCTCAGCATGGGCCAGAATGTTGGTGGTGCATAGGCATATATGTAGGCAGAACACTCATACACGTAATAAATTTTAAAAAGAATGGAGGTCCTAATGGGAGACCCATAGACCTTATGGACCACATGAAAAAGTCTGGTCTCTATTAGAACAGAAATTGATGATCAATTATTAAGATGTTGATCAAGCCTCAAAACTATAATTACCTTGAATAATTTCTACTTGGGGGTTTCTTAAGACTTTTCACACCTTAGATTTATAGTTTTAAAAATGATTGCAGTAAATGACTCTGAAATGAATTTTATTGACTCTGAGTACACAGGTCAAGGGACCATCCAGAGGTCATTTAGACTATACTCCTGCCTTCAGGAAGAATCTTCAGTAAATCTCTCCTGAACAGTGGGTGTTTGTTGCCAAAGGTATTCACTGCAGAGAAGTAATCGCTGCTTTTGTTGACAGATTTAGAGATGTTTTCCCAAACACTATCTTAAAATACTATGATTAGATGTAATTTTGCAAAAATGAGTCTATAATGGCGGTGATTCACTTGCTGTTATCAGCTGAGGAGTATCTTGTATTTACAGTTTATTTAATTTACATTTGATTAATTTGCACTGAGTGCAAGCAGTTACTCTGTAATTATCTCTTTGTCTACAGCAGGATACATGCAAAATAATGTTTGGAAGATTGTGAAGTCAGAAGACGTTAGCATAGAAAGTGCCCCTGAAATAATCTCTTACATCTCCTTGCTCTGAAAGCACACCCGTTACTACTCCAGTTCTGAGGAGGTCCACAGTTCTGTATCCCCCACACACTCAAACACAAAACATCGCTTATCTCTCATTTCACAATTTAGGTTGCTGTAAACAGCAAGTTTTGTTTGTCTTGTTCTGCTAAATCCATCATCATTAGGCAAAGCTGTTCTTTTAAACATACTTTTCAGGAAATCATACACAGAGATATTCCACAAACTTCTCCCAGATAACAACTGTGCTCTAGGACTGGATGTATCTCAGTCGATAGAGTGCTTTCTGAGCATGCATAAAGTCCCAAGTTCAATTCCCTGGTGTCTCATAAACCCAGTGTGAAGGACTGAGCTTGTAATCCCAACTCTGAGGAAGTAGAAGCATGGCTCTGAGGGGTTCAAGGTCATCCTAGGATATACAGCAAATTTGTGGATAGCTTGAGGTTTATAAGATCCCATCTGGGAGGGTTGAGTGGAGGGAAGAAAGAGTCCTGGATTCTCTTTAGTCATATATCCCTTTAATTTTTCAGAATGTATTGCATGCTTAGGAAGTTGTATTTGGTGGCACTTCAATACACATTGGCCATGCATACTGTTAACCAGGGGTCAGCAAACTGTAGCCTTTGGGCCAAATCAAGTTTATCGCCTATATTTGTATAGTTTCTTGAGTTAAGAATGGCTTTAATCAATTTGAAATGTTGGAAAGCATTCAGAGGCAGAACAGTTGATGACATGGGGATATTGTATGAAATTCACATTTGGGAATCCATGAATAGTTTTATTGGGACACAACCACATCATTCATTTACATACAGTCTTTGAGTGCTTTTACCCTGCGTGGACACAGGATGCTGTGCAGTGGCGGCAGTCTGGTCTGCCGTGCCTTAGATATTTATTATCTGGCCCCTTACAGAGAATGTTTGCTGATCCCTAGCCTGACGTAATTGTGGTAATCTCATTTCCCTTGTGAATGATTGGTTTGAGAATGAGCATAAAACCATAATCCTGGGAAATGGAGACTCAGAAGTCTGATGGGGCTTCTGGGAAAGGTTTCTAGGCTTCTGAAGAAAGCATAGGAGAGACAGACAGTTTCTTCATTCTTTGTTGTTGCTACTGTTGGGTGAGAGAGTTGGTGCTATGACAGCCAGCTTGTGGCTATAGAGTCTCTATCTTGAAGATGAAAGCAGCTAATTATGGGGATGTGATGGGAACTGGTCTCTTCTTCACATGGATGCTGAATCCCAAGCCCCACCCTGCCTTTTGTGCATTAAGTTGTATTTGACTGTATATTTACTTAATATTTAAGTAATTTTGGTGGGGGGTAAAGTTTCTATTCGTTGGTGTTAAAACTTCCTAAATAGAACCCTGTGATGCATGAGCCTTTGTGCCTGGTGTTGAGAGTAAAGGCCAAATAAGCTAAAATAGCATCCCCATTTTCTCCTCGGTCTATTAGGGAGTGTAGTCTGTAAAACTGGTACAAGGAATGTTTGTGGCTGTCTTGGAGAGTCAGGGTAGACTTTGCAGAGGTGCTCATTTTTTAATCTGGAAAATTGGAGAGCGATCTGGATTCGATGAGACCAATTGACAGGGGACCAATCAGCATTTCGAGGAAAAGAGAAATCTGTATAAAAGGGCAAAGGACAACTGAAATAGGATGGTGTTTGCTGGTGTGGTTGCTGAAGAGAGGCTACTGTTACAGATGCTGTTGCAGAGGGAGGGCTACCTGGATTCCTCCTAAGATGGACTTTTTGTAACAACCATGATTAGTATCTGGAGAGAAAAAAAAAGTCTAAAAACCAGTGGTATGGCTGGAGAGGTCAACCAAAGGTTAAGAACACTTACTGTTCTTGCAGAGGACACAGGTTCAGTGTCCCTCACATGAGGCGGCCCACAACTGCCTATAACTTAAGTTCCTGGGGATCCAATGGCCTCTTTTAGCCTATACAGAAACACATCCTCCCTCCCTCCCTTCCTTCTTCTCTCCCTCCCTCCCTCCCTTCCTCCCTCCCTTCCTCCCTATCTCTCTCCCTCCTTCCCTCCCTCCCTTCTTCCCTCCCTCCTTCCCTCCCTTCCTCCCTAACACACACACACACACACACACACAGACATAATAAATAAATCTTTATAAAACAATGCCGACACTAAGGGATTGGTGTGAGTAGCCGGTGTCATTCATCGAGTTCTTGCTAGCTTAAGTTTGTATGTGTAAAATCTCACTCATTTCCATCATTGTTTAGTGAGAGGCTCATAAGATGAGATCTTATTTTTACCAAAGCTATATTTAACCAAGGCAGAATTGAGTTTAAAGGTCCATCCAGTTTCACCATAGTAAGTATAGAAGGGGGAGCACTTCTTTGGGCATTTTAATTCCACACCAATCTGCTAGAAGCATAAGGAAAATCTCTGAGCCCTGTGGTATAGAATGTGCTGGATTTCATTTATTGGATATCCATCAGATTCTGTGACTCTTGATCATCAAGCACAATGGCTTTCAGGAGCTACAATACACTTGCATTTCAGAGGGTCTTGTTTTCTATTTCTTAAAGAAACTACACATGTTAAAAGCGAATATGGAGATTTCATGTGTTAACTTGGTGTTGTCATTTGAACTTAGCCATAGCAATTGGGCACTTTTGGTAGCACAGTTTGTACAATAAGTCAAGTACCTACAATTTATGTAATCAATTACAATTTAATATATATGTTATTATAGATTTTACCTCACTGAGGGGCAGGGCCTTATGAGGACCACCTCCACATGAGGAAATGTTGATGGGCCCAGTTGAAGATCTTCTTTAAAGGCCGTGGATATGCAGCCTAATGTTCTGTTATGGTATAATACATATTAAGTGTGTGAACTGCACCCCACATATACATGTCCTAAAATGTAAGGATGCATCCAGAGATGAGTAAAGGAGAAAATATTCAGGGAAATTCCAGTTTCCCCTGGTTTACCAAATGAAAATTTTGAAGAACAAGGAGAAAAAGGAACACTTGTGATTCAGAGGTAAGGACAAGGAGCTGGATCCTACGAGAAGCAGAACAAAGGCGGAGTTGTCAAATGTCAGCTTGTCAAAGGCAATTAAGAGTAGTTTCAAACAAGTGAGGCTTATAGGAAAGTGAGTGGGAGGAAGGAGACACTCTTGGGGCCACAGGGGAAGAAAGTAACACAGGGCTAGGATGGGAGGTGATGTCAAACCTAGAAAAATCTCTGGCTGGTTCTAAACGGCACGGCCTGAGTTCTCAAATAGAGCAGGGACCAAGTGGGAGGAAGGGCAGGATACTGTGGTCATTCATGTAGAGCCTTGATGAAACACCCAGATAGTCGGTATTCAAGTCTCAGCAGTGAACAGGGCAGTGAACTGGCTCTTACACCCTTTCTTTGCCTTGTCTGTTACATGGATCTCAGCAGAGCCCTTGATCCTTGCAGAGCTGAAGGAAGGATGGGAGTGAAGTCATGCAAACCAAATGCTTCACCTTGTTCTACACACATAGCAAACTGTTCAGTAAATGCCAGTGATGTTGACATCACCACTGTCTGGGCAAGAGATTGCTAGTCAGTCTTCCATTCTCCTTACAGAGTCTTCCTACTACAATGCTTGCTTAAGATGAGCATTTGAAACTACCTGTTAAATGAACGAATAGCCTTTCCTAGAGTTATCATTATTATTATTTTGGTTCAACCACTTCTGCAGTTGATTTGCACGTTCTTCTGCAAGGGAGTATACGGTGGTGAGAATTTTAATGCATGAGTGGTTTGGACAACAGCCCTAAATGTCTTATTTTTACTACATATTATTATAGCTCTACATTCATGGTTAGGGGTCAGCTGCCATTTCCTGAGCTTTATAACATGCCTGTTTTAATTAACATCAAGCTAAATTTTGGCAAACAGGTGGTCAGCCCAGATGTGAATGTTATTTTTAAAAGTGCCTTATGGCTGTTAAATCTCTCTCTCTTTTTTTTTTAAAAAAAGCAAAACCTATATGAGTGTGGGCATGTGGTGGGGGAGGGGACAGCAGAGCAGTAAAATCTGAAATACTGATTATCTCAGGCTTTCCTTAGGCAAGCTTCAATGACGACAAGAGGCTTTCAGAATTATTAAAATATGTGTACATAGGCCATGGACTAATAAATTAAATGAAAGCCAGAATTACAATAAAAATGAGTTGGCCACACACTGGACAGATAAAAGAAAGTATAGAGAGGGTTACACATGCTCTGTATAGCTTAGAAAAATAAATGGCAGAGTATGAGAGTCAGGACACAGGAATGCACTACAGGCAGGTTTCTACTCTTAGAGATGCGATAGTATGTTTGTATGTGAACAGTGGTCACTAAACCCTTCATCCCCGTTTCTTACACATACCGTATTTATAAGCCCAGTCATTGTAATATAGGTTTAGATAAAGTGAATTTTCTCTCTTGGGGTTCTATTTTCTTCAAATTCAAGTGTTTGTGCCTGTGTGTGTGTGTGGCATGCTGGCTACAGTGCTATGTGGCAGTCTGAGAACAACCTTGGGTAGTTGATTCTCACCTTTCTACCTTGTTTTTTGAGGTACTGTTTCTCTTGTTATTTTTGCCACTGCACACCCCAGGCTGGCTGGCCTGTGAGAGTCTAGGCAATTCTCCTCTCTCAGCCGTGCATCTCCTGTATCCGTTTTGGGATTCCAGATATGCACTAACACATGCAGGTTTTTTTTTTTTTTTAACATAGATTCCACTGAGGACTTCAAGTTGTCAGGCTTGCCCGTTTGCCCACTCAGCCATCTCCCTGGAACTACTCTTATATTTTTAAACTAGACCATGAGACTCGTGGCATCTTCGTTGATACTCCTTTATCTTGGTGTAAGTTTCATGCCAGGACTGTGACTTTGACCTTCTGCATGTTTTTTCTCAAATCCTCATTTCTCTTTGTTATCCCTTCATCTATGTTATGGCTCTATCAGTCTGGGCCACAGTAGTAGAAACAGACTGGTCCAGCTGTACCCACTGATGCTGGACTCTAAATCACTGATCTATATATCACCTACAGCATTATTTATTTAAAATGAAATTTAAGCATATTCTTTTTCTGGTTAAAACATCTTATGCCATTTAGTCATCTTGCTGGATTAAGTAAAAACTCTTAATCATGGCTTACAAGGCCTGGAAACCTTGGCCGTACCTCTTACTCCTTCCATAACCTTCTGGATTTTTGTGATTTAAATGCTCTGGGTTTCTTTCTGCCTCCACATCCTCCACTGATACAGAAACTTGGCATATCCTGTCTCCACTCTTATTTCCTCATTATGCAATCACTTGGACCTAGGGTTTCATAGCCTGGGTACAGTTCTTTAGGGTGCAAAGGCATGCATGAATGCAGATATCCCTGGGAAAAGGAGCACACCCATCACACAATGATCTGAATGGCGTAATCTGTGAAGAACATCTTTGATACCGAGGAACACATAATTAGAATCAATTCACTAGTCATCAATTTCTAGCCAGGAGCATGGAATCCATAAAACATTTCCTAATTCTCTATGTGTGTCACCTCTCCAAACCCCATCTGCTTTATATAGTGTAGAATAAATATTATTATCATCCTCACTCTATACATGACTAATGGACACAAGGAAAAATTGAGAAATGCCTTTATGTATGCCCAGATATTATTCTCCTTCCCTCATTATAACTATATACCTGAGACACCCACATTTCAAAGAGAAAACATTTATTTTGGGTCAGGGTTCTGGAAGTTCTAGTCCAAGATTGAGAAATCTCAGTTGTGGGCCTCTATACTTAAATATGAGTAAGAGAGACAAAACCCAAGTACATGGGATGGAGGTTCTCAAATCCCTTTGGGGGATCTTGAGAAACCTAAGAACTTTATACTTGACCTTACCCTTGAAGATCCACAGCTTCCCCAATGGTCCTACTCTGGAATCCAAAGCTGTAATTTTCGGAAGTTACAGGGACACTCATCTAGACCACAGACTCTTGTTACTCATCGGTCTGGATCCAAATGGAAGCTCCATTTGGTTTTAAAATATATACATATTAAATTTTCTTATCAATGTCTTACATAGAATTTATTTTGATAATATTCTTTCTATTCTTTTTCATCTTTAAACTTCTTCTAGTTTTTTGCCACTTCTACCTAGCCAAATTCATACGTCCTTAAAATAAAAAAAAATCATAAAATAAATAGAAGGTTCAAAACAGTAAGACACAAAAATCCCCAAACAAAGCAAAAAGTACACAAAAATCATGGAGTCCATTTTTGTGTTGGTGAACTATTTCTGAACATGGAGCCTGTCCTGGATATGCCCAGTGATACTCCAATCAAGATACAGGTTTTGCTTTTCCCAGCAGATATCAATTGCTAATAGCTTCTTGGTGAAAGATAGGACTTATGTTCATGTTTCTCTGTGACTGTTCAACTCTTGTCTCTGTGGAAGAAGAAAATGTATACAAGAGCAGGGGCTTAGTTGCAAATTCTAATGACTAGCAAGGCTCAATCACATGCCCAGAGAGAAGCTTTGTTAATTGTTGACTTGGCATTAGAAGACAGTCCTCACACAAAGCTGGACTTAGCATCACCTTCTCAGTCTCTAGTCTTCTGTAGAACACGAAATGGCCTCCTTCTGGTAGAATTTCCCAAGGGAAGCTTCCAGCTCATTGGATGACACTGTCAAAAGAGCCAAATGGGCACATCCCGCCCACAGAGAAGGTAACTTCTCTTACCATGTTGATAGCAAGCACTCTGAAAGCCTGCTGGAATTAAATGGCAAAATTCATCACAACTAATTTCTATTTGTCATCTATTAAGCTACATTGTTTTGTCCTCAACGTCAGCTTAAATAATGAACCTCTTTGCCATGGATTAAATTAACCTCCACTCTATGTTCTTGTCATTGTCAAATGGAAGCTTCACTTGCACAAATGAGTGAGATTCATTAGTAACACAAACGCACAAGCTCCACTCTAGGAAAGGATAAAAGCCATTGAGACCCTGGCATAAATGCATGTCATGGATACTTGCCCCATTGTTATTTATGAAGCCTCTTATAATTTCTGGGATTATTTTCAGCCATGGCAATTAGCTCAGAATCCCTCAGGGGCAGTGATAGGGTGAAGTATGCCTCTGACAGGTGTGATGACCTGTCTCAAGGGGCTGGGACATTTGAGAACATGTGACGCCATCTGCAAACAGCCTGAGGTTCATGACATCAGCAGAGGCTTCAAATAATCTCTGCATGGGCAGCTATTCCCAAATACTCACCATCTGGACAGGAGGAGCCTTCTCATTCACATTGCTGAGGCATTCTGGAAAGCCATGCATGGCCTTTGCTTGTGGGTAGCATAGGTATAAGCAGTCATTACATCTGAATTCATTCCTACTTGTCAGCCAAAACATGTCTCGGCTGTTAAGATCCTAGTGTCTAAGTGGCCATTTATCTTGGTCACTTGTATTTCTCTTTACTACTTCACCCTCCCCATGGATCATTTTATTGCATGTTCATCTTTTCATTAGAGAACAGATTTTTTAAAATGATGATGCTCTCTGCCTTCATTCTCAGCGTGAACACATAGTTCCCTGCCCCCAAGTCCGATTAGCAAAGAGAGCCAGAAGTTTTAAAACAATGTATCTTATGACCCTAGTATTTATCTCCTAAGTAACTTGTTGCCGAATGAAGAATAGATGCTAAGTACCTGGTGCTAGAGGTTGTTTTGCTCTTAGCATAACTGTTTTTTGTCTACCTTTGGACAGCTGAAAGGGTCAAAGGGTCTCCTAAAGAGACAAGGGGAGTGGCCACCAAGCCCACATCAGTGCCACAGTTAGATCTCTACTGACCCTTTGTTCTCTGGCAATATCCTCTGCTTCTTTTGGCCTTGGAAGGGATGCTGCTTACCTAAGCCTGGCCCGCTGTTTATCTTCTCTCTGGATATAGCAGTTGGTCTAGATGTGGACATATACCCTACATCAGCTACATTTCTCTCTCTCCCTTCCCCTCTCCCTTCCTCCCTCCTTTGCTCTCCACCCCCTCTTTGAGAAAATGAAGCATGGAGTAGGCTTACTTGCTCTTTGTAAAATTGTAAGACCATGTGGGGCCAGCCTCTTGCTCATCGCCTTTCTGGTGAGGGCCACTGAAACTAACATTTGGGAAGAGGGCCTCAGTCTTAGTTGTGGCATTGACAAGGTCCACTCTCACACACATGTCCTAATTCCCTATGCTATGGCAAATGAGAAGTGTTGACATCTCCCTCTTTCTGGAGACAGGCAGGCTTTGATGCCTCCACACTGGGGAAACAAGCTCAACAAAGTGAGTCTGTTCTCAGGAAGGGGTGAATCAAGGTTGTGTGGAAGGAAAGGTATCAGGTACTTAGAGATTCTGGACTAAAAAAGCATCTTGAGGTACAAGGCGCAATTGGCACTCTCTTCTTTTGTCTGGGCATCAAGTTGTGAAAAGTTACTTTAAAACCTTATATTAAATTGATTTTCAGGATCATGGATGCTAGAAGATTGACAGCTCTGGGGCAAGCACCATCTCTCAAGGGTATATTTTACCAAGAGCTATGTGCTGAGGTTGCCCCTGCTACATTCTGGGCCTCTAAAGATATGACACCCCAGCACTCAGCCCAGGGAGGGAGGCAAATCCATGACTCATACAACTCCTCTTCTGTTTCTTCTGTCCATTGAAGGTTTCTGTGATTTGACCACATGCCTTTCATTGTATTAACAGAAGAGCATACATCTTGGGTTTCTGGGTCTCTGGTAGCTAAGGAGAATGAGGAAGTAGGTACAGGTTACCTTTGACCTCTGGTGGCTGACTTAGGCATGAATTGATTGTTTTTGCACAATAAGGATGAATGTAGTGTTTTACCAGAAAATACAAATACATCTGGGTTATTAAAAAAATAGAGGCAATGCAGACCTTCTCTGTTTCTTCAGGGTCACAGAATCTCATGATAGTTTTGTTTCTAGGCAAGGTCCTGAGGTGTACAAGATCTGAATGACTACTTCCATCTCCATTTCCACACTGAAGAATCTCCATGACAGTAATATGGAGATACAGAGATGTGTGAGACAGAAAAGCCCCATGAATCTATACATTGTTTTATGTAGGCCAGGAGTTACTGTTAACCTAACTATATGTTCAAGAGAGGACCACAACTGTGTGGGGACCTAAGGAGAGTGCAAGAGCAAAGGATATTGTTGAGTAGCTAGGGATTGTCATTGGTGATGGTGGTGGTGATGGTGCCTAACTTTAATCCCAGCATTCAGAAGGCAGAGGCAGGTGAATTTCTGTGGGTTCCAGGACAGCTAAGTCTACCCACAGATACCCTATCTCAAAAAACAAACAAACAAACAAACAAACACAATCAACAACTACAAAAATCTATCCTTTAGGGTGGGTGAGATGGCTAGGTGGGTAAGATACTTGGAGTGCAAGCCTGAATACTTGAGTCTAATTCTCAGAATCCATGTGATGATGGGGAGAACAGAATCCACAAAGTTGGCTTATGATCTTCACAGGTACATTATGGCACATGTGTGTGTATTCACAGACACACACACACACATGCGCACACACACACATCTATCTATCTATCTATCTATCTATCTATCTATCTATCTATCTAAAAATTTTAAGTCCATCTTTCAGTTGATTGATGGCTTTATACATCTAGATCTATATAAACATAAATCTAAATCCCAAATCTAAGAATTACCTTCCTAATCTATCCAGTTAGAGGAGGTTACAGAGGTTCTTGTGTGAGGTTGTGAGGTTGGAAGTCAAACAGTCATCACCTTGCAGCTCATACACATTGTCAACTGTTGATGGAACATCCTTTTACCATGAGACAGTAGCTAAACATGGATGCTTGTGGGTCTGCCTTAGTTTTGTGTACCTGTGACAGAAGAACCTAAGGGAGGAAAGATATGTTTTGCTGATTATCTGGAGGCATTTCAGTCCATTATAGCGAGTAAGGCTTATTGGGGTGACTCTCTCTGTGGCAGAAGGAATATAGAGTGGAGACACTTTACGTCATGACAGACTAATACAGAGGGCAAGTTCAAATAAAGGCTGGATATTTATCACCTTCAAAGTCCTCCCCCTCCCCAACCCCAAGCACCTGACCTAAGCTGGCCAGCTAGGCGCTACTTCCTAAAGGCTCTGGAGTCTACATTGAAATCTCTTCTAGTGCACATTCTCTTTGGCTAATGAAAGAGAGGGAGAAAGAAATGCATTGCTTAGAATTGTACAGTCACTGACAGGCCCTGTGACCTTTGAACAAGTCTGTGGATGTCTTAGGACATTGGCTTTCTCACCCATAACACACACACTACTCTTCTCCAAGGTTCGGTGTCAAACTCCCCGAAATAAAAATGTTGGTAGAAAGGAGCCATCATGGAAGTGGTGAAATTAAAGGATAAGAGAATCTGAGGGGGAGGGGTGGTGGTAGATTTGCTCTCTGCTGATGCAAGACTGCTTTAGAAAATGGAGAAGGCTTCAAATTTTTTCCCCCTGGTGTTCCTCCCTAGTGTTGATCTATGACTTCAAATTAGTGTGTGAATGACAAGATACTACAGAGAAGCATTAGGTGTTTTAGTTTTTCAAACAGACTTCAGGTACCCAGAGTGGGAGAGAGGGCAGAACTGGAGATCAGTGTTGGTCTAGAGAGATCCTGCTGCCTGCTGACTTTCCCTTGGGGAGCTCAGTGCAGGCTGAGAAGATGCATGACTCTGGGTGAGTCTGATCAATAAAGGGCATCCTTACTATAGCAACACAGTGTGGTGGCAGGGCTGCCCACAGATCACAGGCCCCTTTCTCTATACACTGTGGAGTGAGGAGCAGGCAATTAGAAGTTGCAGGCAGCTTCTTCTAGAGGTCAGAGGGATGACAGATGAGCAGACAGCTTTCCTGCTCTTCCATCCCAGAATGGGCACGGAAGACTTGTAGCTCATAGTTGGTAAGCCTTGGAATGAATGAACACACACACACACCTCACAGCAAAAGCTTAGGAATAAAAGCATGGAGAAGTCACCAAAAGGAGCAATTCTCCTAATAACAATGACAATAATGGCAACTATTATTGTTTGTGTGACTGTTTGATTGATGGATGACTCACCCTCTAGTCTCTTGTCTCCATTAGAGCAGAAAGGATAAGTGTTTCATCCAGTCCTATCCTGGATGTCTATGCCACATGTATTTGATGAATCAATGAATCCTTTGTTTATAGTGAGATAGACCCATATTGAAGATTTAGCATAGAGCCTCTTGTTCAGGGCTGGCAAGCATTCTGTAAGGTAATGCTATTGTTGCCTGTATTGTTTTCTTCTTCTGACAAAAAGAAGCTGTAAGAGTTTTGTAGGCAATAAAGCAGGGTCTTGTTATGGAGGGCAGCTCCATGCAATGTAGGGCGTTCAGTGGTACCTCTTGCTTCTTCACATTTGTTTAAGCTGTCTTTGCATTGCTGTGGCTCAAATACCTGTCAGGAGCACTGCCATTTAGAGATATATTTTGGCTCCAAGTTTGAAAAAGATCAAGGTCCTTTGTGACAGGGAAGGCAGACAGAGGTGACTCAGTGTATGGTGATGGTAGTCCATGCTGCTGACAGTTTACATCATGGCATACAGGAAGCAGAGAATGCAGGCCAACTTCAGGGAGCCGCCCTTGATATCTTATTTCCTTCATGCACACCCCTCTACAGCCTGGGTACTCAGCATTTAAATCATGAGCCTTTGGGAGGATGTTTCAGATCCAAGCACACACACACACACACACACACACACACACACCTCACAGCAAAATCTTAGTAATAAAAGCATGGAGAAGTCACCAAAGGAGTTTGAAGCATACACTCCTTTGTCCATCAGTGACCACCAGAATTCTCTATTGACGTCACTGAATGTCTTTTTTTAGGTAAAAAAAAGTTCCCATCAAGAGCACCTGTGCTAAAAGCAGACACAGCCTGTGGTGAACTATAGAGGATGGTATATTCTTCTTGTCCTTCATGTGTATATAAACGGGAGGAATATATTGCCATTTCTGTTGATGAAGTGTGGCTGTGGTTCTTTTGGAAGGCTTGTGGATTGTGTTCGTATGCGTATGCACAGAGTGTATGCAGACCGAGTTGTATCAAGTTTGGGCTCTGAGCTCATGACACATTATTATAAACTGGGTAGGTCCCTCAGGCAGAAATCTGGTGGCAGAGACAAGACTCCAAGGAGTCTGGGACATTGATGCTGTGAATTGGATTAGCTCCGACAAAAAAATTACATCGACCCTAAAATGATCATTGCAGGTAGCTTAATACATGGCTAGAACAAAGGACTAGGAGACTGTTAGACTCAGACATGAATACTCATGGATAAGTTGCTTCATTCCTGTGAACCTGTGTCACATCTTTAATGTCAGTAATTCTCAGTAGACCTGCACAGATGATGATCAGTTCAAGGCATCCAGGAGACAATGGCTACTCAGGGTATGTATGAAAGCAAAGGAGTAGGCCTAGCCAAAGACTCCCTGGTAGTGAACTCTTATCTCCATTGTGGGACCATGAAAGGATGGCTTGGTTTCTGGTAGAGCACTGGTTAGAGATAGCTGGAGACCCAACAGGTAGGTGTCCATGCCTGTGAAGGATGGTGTATATTTTGCTACGCTCCCAGACTTCAGGCTCCCTTCATGCTGTCTAAGACCTCCATTTGATCAGTGCCTTTCAGTCACATAGGGCAATGCCCCTACCAGCCCCTCCACAGGTAGAGGGTGTGACTACAGGCCTAAGCCTCAAGAGATTCCCATATTAATGAGTTACCTGAAGGCCAGAAGGCGTAGCCAATTAAGTATTCCTTCCCAGACCGTCTTCCTTACAATTAGTATTTAACCAAAGGCCCACCCTGGGGGTGGGGGTGGGAGATACAGCCAGATTCATCTACTTTCTGCCATGACAATAAACCTGTTAAAACCATGGACTTCCTCATGTCTTTGGGGCCTGCCGTGGAGAACCCTGGAGGGGGCCTCTGAATATCGAGCTGCTGCCTAATCTCCTGTGGAGGGCTTCTCTGTTCCAGCCATGGAGGCCACTGATTCAAGCAAGCTAGCAGAGGAGCCGACAAGGCTGAGTGAGTGCAGTATCCAAGAGTCTCCTTCCCATGGGGTGCCGTGGGGGCTTCCTTCTCTTCCCTCGTTTCTCTCATGTCTCTGTTCTTCCACGGTCCCCAGCTGCATCTGGGAGCCCAAGACAAAGACCACTGGCCTTCAGGTCCACTCAGGAGCCCTGTCCCTGCAGGACCTTCAGACTGAGAACTCTGCACGCTGGGGTTGGGGGGAGGGAGCCCAGCCCAGCTTCTGCCTGGTGCCTTGTGAAAGGAGCTCAGTCAAATTTCTGTGCTTCTGCTTCACAGAGCTGTGGTTCCAACCGCCTGGGGCAGCAGACACTCAGGAAGAACAACCCCACAGGATCCATGCCCACCCACGTGAGCGCTAACCGCCCTGCGCTCCATTTTGCTCTTTGTAATTTCTCACAGGCATCAAGCATCTGTGTGGCAGGCACTCTCCCATGAATGTACAAATATTAGTCCTTTCAATCCCTTAATAATCCTTGATAAAACATGGCCATGAACACAGAGCTCAATTCCAATGCCTTTTCTTCTTAGACATTGTTTACATTGTCAGGTAGACTCTTACATTAGCAAGGAAATCCTAACAAAGCCCGCGAATGTGCCTGTGTTTACGTTTATCTGAACAGTTAATGTATTGACTTTTGGGGCTCACATTGTTTTCCATTTTAGAAAACATAAGGTATAGAAGAGTTTCAGATTTGTTCTCTTAAGATTGTGGTGTGTGTGTGTGTGTGTGTGTGTGTGTGTGTGTGTCTACCTGTGGAGGATGGGAAAGGGCAGCAGATCCTTTGAACTGGAGTCATGGGCAGTTGTTAGCCTCCCAGTATAGGTGCTGGGAATCCAACCCGGGTCCTGTGCCACAGCAATGCATGCTTTTAAAGTGCTGAGCCATCTCCCCAAGCCCCAGAATTAGTCTTAAAGTAGATCGGGACCTCCGTGGTTCTCCTACAATATAATACACATTGCCTAATTTTCTTACTTAGAAGATAGATGCTTTCCATATGCACTCATCCATAAACCTAATTACGGAACATTCACTAGAGTATAATTTAGATGATTCTACTTTAAAAATGCATTCCTTCCATATTTATACTTCAGAAAACTTTATAATTTAAAATGTAACTATTATGCTTAATTCCTCAAAGGAAGACAATTGCTTTTTGGAAATTCTTTGATTTTTCTGGAGTCAATACTCTGTTCATTTTGCTTTGTGTTTAGTGCCTATTCTTTGGGTCTGTAGGTCCTTTAGTCTGGGGTTTGGTCTTGCAATTGTCGGTTTAAGCTACTGGTATTCATAGATGCATATTCTAATGTATTTCGCCTACTATTTTGATTCGAATTGTTACCACATCTTAAAATATCACATCACTCTCAAACACTCAGTGTACACAATTGTTTCCCAATTGCACACATATGTGCTAGATAGTAATATTAACAAAGTGATGCTTGTTTATTCAACATAATATATAATGTTCCTATTGTCGCATGAATGATTTCCACATGTCCCAGTTGGGTGTGCCCATTGTCAAGTAATGTGGTCTATTTTCTAATGTAACATATGGGGAAAATCATCCTTCTTTGCTTGTCTCATGGAACCTAGAAGAATATAAAATAGAGTAACAGTATTGAAGAATAATTATGCCAGCTATTGACTGGGTTACAAACCACTCCACACAGAGTTCTTGAACAACTCTCTTTTCTATCAGAACATGAGTCTTTGGTTCAGTAGTTTGGATTGGGTTCAGCTAAGTGGTTCTTGTGCTGATAACAGGGAACTAGGCACTCTTGCATGGCCTCATTGTGTTTGGTATTGTCTATTTTGGTGGTCTAGGATCTTCCAGTGTTCTTTTTAACTTCAAGTTGACTAATCTGGGTGTCTCCATATGATGAGGGATTATTCTAACAGAAGGATGGCAAAACTGGCAAGGCACCTGAAGACATAAATTCATATCTTCACAAGGCTGCTTGAATTTCATGAAGTAGAAAACCTAGGGTAGTCTCAAACCTACTGCAATCCTCTTGCTTCAA
Organism: Grammomys surdaster; assembly: GCF_004785775.1. Taxonomy (NCBI): domain Eukaryota; kingdom Metazoa; phylum Chordata; class Mammalia; order Rodentia; family Muridae; genus Grammomys; species Grammomys surdaster. The sequence continues at coordinate 3,484,077 of NW_021604732.1, forward strand.
CCCCTGAATGTTGAGATTATAGACATTGGTAGCCACACTCAGCTTTAAGATTCTATTTGTTTTTTAAAAAGTTTTATTTGTTTATTTATTTACTTAATTTATTTACTTTATTTATTTATTTATTTATTTATTTAACATGTTTGGGGTGTGGATGCATACCATGACATGTGTATGGCAGTCAGAGAGTATACCACAGGAATTATTTTCTCCTTTGATCACGTGGGTCTCTGGAATTGAACTCAGGCTCTGTAGATGATCCAAGGTTCCATTGTCTGATATGAGTTATAGAATGCTAGAAGTTGCGTAATTTTGATGTTGCCTCCAAATAAACTTAAATGAATGCTATTAATACATTAACTTTCTAAACAAGAGAATTAAGTCCATAGAGGTTGGATTATGGCCCCTTTAGCAGATGGGTCTGTTGGTCTTCTTCACAGATGTAACAAGTGAGGTTCTTCTCAGACCCAGGTGACAACTCAATACCAAAAAAGGAAATAAATGGTGCCTGTAGCCCTGTCCTAGTGTTTCTTCTAGTATATTCTAGACTGATAACAGAGAAGCCAACACTCAGTAGTGCATTTTCCAAATTCTTAGGCTGTATTAAGAGACTACATGCTTACCTAATAGACTTTAATTTCACAGAGAATTTTTAAAATCATGATTCCTATACATAAACATAAAAATTCTCAATATCTCAGCTCCAAGAGCTTTTATTTATAAGTTACAACATTATTACCATTCTTTTCTTCATTCATTGGTATGTCTTATTTTTCTCATATTTTTATAGATAAATAGTAAAAAAAAAGATGCTTTTTCTCTTTTTCTTGTCTTATACATCTTGTGGAAGGTGCACATAGATTTTAGAGACCTGCAGAATAATATAATGGCCATTCATGAGCATTTTGGCACAGAAGGTGTGCCAAAGACAGAGGCAACCAATACTCTGGATCTGTGCAGTAGCTATTTCAGATCAAGCAAAAACACAAAAATAACTATATTAACTATTGTCTCAAGGCAAGGAACACAAATAATTTCTGTGAAACTTCCACGTGAAGAAAGCTAAGAACTCTGTGTGTTCTGGTTGGTCTTTACTTAGTTCTATGTGACTTTGTTTACTGAGGTGGAAACTGAGGGCTAATTAAACACAAGACAACCCAGAGTTGTTGAGAGAATAACACAAATGAGTGGTAAGACATGTACAGCCCACTGAAAGCACCAATGACTGTCAGTCATTGCTGTGTATCAACACCAAATGATTGTTTATTGTTGTGGCTTGAATAGGAATATTCCCCAAAGGTTTATGTATGTAAGCACATGGTCCCTCCCTGGTAGAGCTGTTTGGAAAGGTTATGGAACCTTTAGGAGACAGAAACTTCCAGGAGGAAGCTTGCAACTAGCGATGGGCTTGAAGTTGTAGAGCCTGCCCTCACTTTCTGGAATCTCTCCTTGTTTTTGTTATTGGTGTGTGTGTGTGTGTGTGTGTGTGTGAAATGTGATCACTCATCTTCCTCAATACTACAGTGGTGGTAGTCTTGTGTTCTTCCTACCATGTTTTCCCATCATGATGGACTGTATTTGCCATGAAACTTTAAGCCAAAGCAAACCTGTTCTTTTCTAAGTTTCTTTTTGCCATGGTAGCCTATCATAGCAATAGAAAAGTAACTGATACAGTTGTGGTTCTTTGATATGGTGGCCTAAGTTCCCAGACCAGCTTTGTGGTCATCAGTAAGGAGTTCTCAATTAATGAACAATCTCCCATGGATGTGGGATAGGGAGACAACACTAGGACCTTTATGAAAGGAGAAGATCTTCCCGCTTTTGTCTCACAAATCATTTGTTTGAGTCATGGCCTCTTTTTTTTGTCATCATCTGGAGGTATTCTTAATAACTTCGTGTATCTCTGGGTTGAGAGACTTCATGACTTTGTTCATGTAGTGGCTTTGTATGAGCTTTCAGCTATGCTCCGCTGAATGTTTCATTCTTCTTTGCATAGAAAATCTAAAGCCACAGTTGACCATCCAGCCAACCCTTTCTTTGATAGATGGTGAAACTGAAGCCCAAGAGCATTTGTTAATATTACTATTATTAATTGGATGAACTAACTATAGGGTTGGAGGAAGCTTAATTATAGGATACACAAAAATAGAGTGGATGAATGAATTATGTTTTAAGGAAAGGTAAGTGAGGGGGTGATTGAGTTAGAAAATGTAAACTGAGAAAGCAGTTTCATTTGGGCATAAATGTTAGCACTCAACTTATGAGTAGGACACAAGGAAATCATATCTGCATAGTCCTGATTTGCTTATTTTAATACGAGACAGGATCATGATGGCTTGGCCTTTAAACTTGTGTCAATCCTCCTGCCTCAGCATTTAATTCTTTAGAAATATAGACTATGCCTAGTTGAATGGCTTATCCCATCTAGTAAAATGTAACATGATTAGACATAACCATGACAGGATATGTATCTCAGTGATAGTTTGCTCAGCATACAAGAGGCCCTAGGATTAATCTCTAATATGCACATATTTGAGTATATACACAGAGACACAGACACACAGACATAGACAGACTGAAAGACAGACAAGACACACACACACACACACACACACACACACACCATTGTTTCATACCTTAACTTTAACTCAATGGCAATTTTTCCTTGAGATTATTTGTCAGAAGCAGCATTGTTTTGATGGCTGTGATTTTTATGAAATATTCTACATGCAGCATTTTAAATTCTAATTTATCAGTTCTGAGACCATTATCTAAATCATATTCCATAAAACAATGGTATAACACCAAGGTATTTAATAGTAGATCACATATAAGTTAGGAACAACATTTTCTGAATACTAGGTATGACATAGAAATATGGGCAATGATTCTCAAGGAGTGAATAGTTCATAATTCTTGAGTGTAGCATTGACCATCCATCCTGGGCTTTCAATTGAAGTTATATGATAAGTAGATAAGTATTGAGGCTATAATTCAAAGGCTATTTTATGTTGTTGACTGAAAGATAATCATACATTTAAGAATGGGATATGAATACATTGGAATTAAAGGTTTAAGTTTTTCTAATAATGAATTACTTTCAGTCATTCCCCCATCTTCACTCCACACCTGCACCACACTTTCATATGGGAAGACAGGTAAGATAGTGTTCTTAACACTATCTGTCACATTACTTATGCAGGTACTGGGGCCAAATTCAAGCTATCAGTGTACTCTGAAGAATAATATACTGCCATGTTCAAATCACAATCATTCCGCTAAAACAAATGCTAATTGCTAATCACCTCTGGGTGAATATGCCTCCACCCAGATTTCACACACACACACACACACACACACACACACACACACACACACACGAGAGAGAGAGAGAGAGAGAAACACTTTGAAAACATAATGTTCCTCTCAAAAATCATTGACATATATGGATATAAAGTCCATAGAAAAATACAGTAGAAAAGACCCCAAGACTTCAGATTTGGGAATTATCAGACAAACAAAGTACAGTAACAATTTTAATTGTTTAAATTAGTAAAGGCACAAGTTAACATACGAGGGCTAAATAACAGTCTATAAATTGTTGGGAAAAAGATAACACTTTTTTTTTTTTTTGCTTTTTGTTTTAAAAAGAATCTTGCTATGGGGTTCAGCAGAACTATTGATTTCCATGCCTTAGCTTCATTAATGCCAGGATTACCGTCATGTGCCACCACGTTCAGTTTCAAGTGCATTTTTAAACAAACAAACAAAACACAGGTAAACTCAACTGTAACAACAAAACAATTATTGAAGCACAAACTTAGTAGGTGGGTGGACTTCCAGTTTAGAAACAGTTAAAAAGAGAATTCATTTGCTGGAAGGTAATGTTGGAGAAATTACTTGGTATGCAACTCAGAAAGAATAAATAACAATCTTTAAACTAGTCTAAATGAAGAACATGAGGGAGGAAGGCATATTTAAGGAGGTAATGACTGAAAATGCTCTTGAAGTAATAGAAGACATGACCTTTGAAATTAAGTAAAATCATGCTGAATAAGATAAAAATAAATTATGATTAATCACCCAGTAGCAAACTTTTGTAAGAGTAAAGGAGAAATTTTAAAGCAAGTAGTAAAAATCCCCAAATCATCTGAAATGTACTCTGACTCAATGATGTTTAGCTTATAATATCAGTGTGGCCAGAATGATATCCTGAGAGATTAAATAAATCTGTTAACCTGGATCTATATATGCAAAGGAAGCTCTTTCTAGAAGGATGATGTAAGTAAGCTTGTTGACGAACAAAATGTATGTGAGTGTGCCTGTGTGTGGGTGTATGCATTTGCATGCAGTGACCGTGGAGGCCAGAAAAACGTGTTGAACTCCTCAGAGCTAGAGTTAACTGGTGGTGGAAAACTGACAGATATGGGTGTCGGGAATTGAGCTTAGGTCTTCTGTAGAGCAATATGTTCTTTTAACTACTGCCTCATCTCTTTAGTCCCTGTCATTAACAAAATAACTTTGTTTCTCTCAACAGATATTTCAACTATCTGGAGTAACCCAAAGTAATTTATAAAGGGGAGAACGCTGCAGGAAGGAAAATTGTGATGGCACATCACCGTTTTTACAACCCAACAACCTTAAGTAGCTTAATAATAGAATGATTGAAGTCAGACCTTGTAGCTTTGTTGATCTATCTAAGAAACACATTAGGAAAAGAGGAATTTATTTTGGCTCACAGCTGTGAGGCTCCAGTCTGTATTCGGTCATTCTTATAGAACTTCTTGGTGACAGGAGCAAAGGTGCATATCTCCTAGTGATCAGGAAGCAGAGTGACAAGGAGAGGCCTATGCCTGGGGATACTCTTCACTCCCTTCATTGAGTGCCAGAGCTACTTCCTCCAGCCAGGCTCTACCTCTCACAGTTCTACCACTTCCATGTAGTCTATTCAGATTACTCATCTGTGGATTAAGCCTTTGAGGAAAGCAGAGAGCCCTGTGACCTAATCTCGTTTGGAAAAGTCCTCCCAGACATGCTCAGTGGTTTATTCTCCTAATTTTCCCACACACTGCAGGCCAGACAAGCTGACAATCAAAGTTAACCACTAGAGAAGAGTCTCATTCATTACAAAGACACAGGTAATGCTTATGAAAACTGATATTTTTCTAGGCCTAAAATAAGTTCCAAGCAATTTTAAGTAATGCCACATTAAGAAAATTAGGATAATATAGATATTGACTCATATAGAACAATAGCCACACACTATAGAATGAGAAAATGAGCCTTTCCCCCAAATATCTCATATATAGAAACAAACTGAGAAGCATAATTCTAAATAATTCTTTGGTTAAAAATGTATATTATGCTAGAAATCACAAGATTCTTTAACCTGAATAGGACTAAAGATAATATCAAGCTCTGTGGTATTTTTATTTTTAAAACCATGCTTTATTTTATGGCTAGCAAAGCAATTTGCATATTAAATCACACTGTAATTGAATGATATGATATATTTCAAAGCAGAGTTTTTATTTAAAAAAATCATGTTTTCTAAGTTGGCCAATATGGCAAATTTATTAAACAATTGTGGTATATGTGAAATTTGATGCTAGAGGAAAATTTAAAGATCAGTTTGCTTAGGGTAGCACCAAACAAAGGCTAGCATTTCAATTAAGCGAACCATGACCTAAAAAAGAATAGGAGCTAGTAACTAGTAATGATGACTTCCCTAAGTGCTAGATATGGCTGTTGTTGCCAGAGCTGGTTACTTATTGTTTCTGCTTCTCCGCAAATGCTGAGCTGGTGTTTCTCAGCCCTTGGAGAAATGTGTGACCATGGAGTTTCCCGTGGCTCATGAAGTGGGAATAGGAGACTGTGTTTTCTTTTTTGGATGAAGAATTGACTGGATTCCCCTTTCCTCTTCCTTGCTGACTGACAAAAGTCCAGAAGTGTTTGTTGACTTTACTAGCTTGCTGGAGCCAATCCTTTAAGCCCCTGTCATAGACAAGCAATGTGGCCAAGAACTATGTGATGTTGCTTGTGACCTGGGGCCTGTCTGTTGCAGCAGCAGCTGCATCTAGTCCAGGCAGTGCTATTTACTCACAAGCAGAACTGGAATTCCTGGAGATAGTTTTGATTGTCTCAACAGGTTGGCAAAGTGCTGCTGACAAGTGGGCGAGGGCCAGAATTAATACTAAATATTCTACAATGGGTTGGTGTCTTACTTACTGTCCTATTGCTATGAAGAGATACCATGACCAAGGCAACTCTTATAAAAGAAAGCATTTAGTTAGGGGCTTGTTTGAAGTTTTTGAGGTTAGTTTATTATTATGCTGATAGGTATAGTACTGGAGAAGTAGCTGAAAACTTTACATACCCTGATCCATGTGTAGGCAGAGAGACACTGAGCCTGGCATGGGCTTTTGAAACCTCAAAGCCCACTCATAATGACACACCTTCTCCAACAAAGCCACACCCATTCCAAAAGGCCACACCTCCTAATCCTTCTCAAACAAGTCCATTAATTAGGGACCAAGCAATCAAACATGAGCCTATTCTCATTCAAATCACCAGAGTGGGATACATATACATGAGGATTATTTCACACAAACTATGGCTAGTGGCAGGTTGATAAAACTTGACTTAATATATTTAATCTGATAAAATTCTGCACTGAAGGAATAGAAAAATGGTCTTTACTTGAAGAAAGTGACACAGGAAAAAACTCACTAAACAAACAAACAAACAAACAAAAACAAGCCAGACATTGAGTCACATGATTCTTAACATTTTCTCTTCTAATGGATTCCCCACTAATTTCTCTGAAAATATCCAGTCTTCCTACATGTCTTCTCTCCATTGATATGAGGAAAAGGCCAAGTTAGAGCTCATGCTCAGACTGCAATGCTAAGGAAAAGTTATCACTTCATTCATTCAAGATTCAAGTGTCTGTGAGGACTCCCACCCTAAATATTTCTGGATACTTCTCTCTATTGAAGTCTGGTGGCTCTTAAATGGCCAGTGGTTATAGCTGCTTCTCTTTCTTTTTCTTTCCTTGTCCACTTTCCTGTGCTGCAGCAATGGAGAGACAGCAGAAGCCACTTGGACTCTCCTGATTTTTCTCTTCCCATGGGACAGTTAGGTTCTAGGTTACCCTACGGCAGTGATTCCCAACCTTCCTAAATGTGTCTCTTTAATATAATTCCTCATATTGTGATGACCCTCCAACCATAAAATTATTTTGTTGCTACTTCATAACTGTAATTTTTCAACCGTTATAAATTATAATGTAAATTTCAATGTTTCCTGGTGGTCTTAGGTGACCGCTGTGAATGAGTTGTTTGACCCCCTGAGGGGTCATAACCCACAGGTTGAGAACAGCTGCCTTACGAACTACAACCAAGATCAACTTGATGTCAGACATAGAAAAAAGCCATGGCCCCTTTCCCCACCAGTTTTTGGCTATATGAATTTAATCTATGTCTGCTATGTAGGTTAGGTCATAGCCATGTCCTGTGCACTGAGGTTTGATGCCTATGTCTGTACTAATAATGATGTTTGACTTCTGTCTGTCATTATTCTTTAGGTGCATTCATCCCGCCCTCACTGGGTGGGTGTCTGTAGTTTGGAGCAAGGTAGTTTAAGACTTCTTGCTGATAGTATAGATGCAGGCAAAATAAACTTAATTTTAAATGGATTTTAGCCACATAAGGCTCCATTTTAGCTAATAGGAGCCCATGTTTGATATCAGTGGCATTTATTCCCTTCCCTGATTCATTCGAGATGGGTCAGTCATTTTGAGCACTTACTTCTTTTTATGAGTGTATGTATTTTACTTGAATTATGTCATGTGTTTCTCAGAAATGCAATTTTAAAGCCATTATTATTATCCTTATTGAGTATACAAGGACCATGGAGAGAAGAGGGTTTAAGAAACTTATTGGTGCACATGAAAGCTGTAAACTAGACCATGTCACTCGCCTCCGCAGACTGTTCTTTTAACACTTAAGCAATCTTACGGTCCCAGGTCTTATATTATAATCATCTCATTTTTCTTTCATGGTAATAGATGAGAAACATGGGTGAAATAAAGATACCTTCTAAGAGGGACTCAGGGGCTCTACCCTCCTGTGCTGAACTGTTTGTTACAACCAGATTCAGAGAGCAGGAAACTCATTGCCTTCAGTTGTGGGCCCACCAAAGACCCTGGCTTGCTTCAGTGGACTCTTTCAATCCAGTAGCTACAAAGATGGCCTTGGTTAAACTATATGAGTCACAAAACAAATTTCTCCAAAAACATGAACCCAAGGAAGGGGCTCATAGGAATTCAGGGGAATGTGTGTGTGTGTGTGTGTGTGTGTTCAGCATACTTACATACATGTATGAAACCGTCAAACAACAAAACTTGATAAAAATATACTATATGAAAAATATCTGTTTTCAATAAAAGAAAGAAAGAAAGAAAAGGAAACAAAAAGATGCCTTTTAGGAAAAACCCAACGGTGCCATTCACTCTGGTGTGTGCTTCCTGGGTCTTAGGAGGAGCAATTTGAGACACTGGGTATCAGGATGTATCTTCCATCTTAAGAAGTCCAAGTGGGAAATTGACCTAGTGTAGTCTGCAGTGCCTGTTTCTCCGGTGGTGAATACAAAGCCTTTGGTAGACCCCCAGGGGACTTCACATAGAAGAGCAAGTATGTCGGGCTGATTTGGGAAATTGGTGCTGTAAGCTCCTCAGAATCACAAACCTAAGGTTTCCTTAATTAGAGAGGTGGCCCTCCAATCAATATTCTTGCAGTGCCTTCCTCTGCCATCCCCCTTGCTTTCCAGCCAGCCACTCGGGAGTTTGAGCTGATGACTGTGCAATTCTCCTGGGGCCTGTGCAAGGTTGAGAGAGAGAGAGAGAGAGAGAGAGAGAGAGAGAGAGAGAGAGAGAGAGAGAGAGAGAGAGAATAATTTGTTGGCCTGTTCTATAGGGCTACGAAGGCACAGGACCACAGTCATCAAAGCCAGTTTCGTTCTCCCAATTGTAGATTCAGGATGTGTACCCTGAGGTTCACTAAGAGTAACGCAGGAAACCGCAGATACTCAGGGCCATTGTGTGGACATTGTTAGAAATTTAAATCTGTTTTCTTTGATGACAAGAGAATATCTTCAAGTAACTAACTTTTCTGTCATGAGCTCTGAACTCTGCTCACCTGTCTGTAACCTGCTTCTGAGAAATATGCAAGAATTTGAGGGAAAAGGAAGGATTTTTTTTCCTATTAATGTGAAGATCTGAAATGAATTGGACTCTTTTGCATTTCTACTTCTCCCCCAAGAAACAGGGCAAAGAAAATAAAGTTCAACAACAGCAGAAGTGTTTTCTTATCATTTTGAGAATACAGTGCTGAGGATGTGTAGGGCTCATACACCCACTGGGCTAGTCACGAGATACAGCTACAGTATTCATAATTTACAGAGGAAAATGGAGGATTTGAGTGGCAAAGCCAATTGTCCACTGTCTTGGATGCTTTGGAGGCTTTGAACTCTGGCCTCATGGACTATGGAGTTTCTTCTCTGAAGCATTGATTTGAATCACATTCATAAAATTTGCTATTCCCACTTTAGATTTGATTGATCCGAATTCTCTCATAATTCTTGTCTCCACTGTTACAGAATAGAACTGATTTGTCTCAAGGCATGGTTAAAAGGGTTCATCTAGACTGTGTTGACAAGGATAATGTAATTATAGCTATTTGGGAGAGTGTTCAGACCTCCCCAAAGTAAATATTAGTGAGGAAAGATAAGTTTGGAGCCCCAATTAGCTGCATCGGATTGGTTTCACTTGCTGGATGTGTAACTCTCCAGTTCTCTGGCCTTACACAAACACAGCTGGTTTGAACACACATATGCCCCAGTACCCCAGAATCCTGAGTAAGAAGGAAGTTCTTAAGGAGAGGTCTGGAAGCCATGTTTATCATCTTGTCTTGCCACCTCATCTTAGGACCACATATTTATTTAGCATAAAATTGAAAAAGAAAATATGAGTTCAACTCAATGGTTCCTTTATAATCTGAAGAAAAGACTCTGAACACTCACCTTGAGGAAGCTGTAACAATAAAGGAAAAAAGAATATCTAAAAATATTTTTTCTTCTGAGCTATTTGCTGTTGTCAGTAGAAAATGAGGTGGCCTTGCAGTGTCAATATTCTGGAAATAGTCAGCACTCTGGGTAAAAGGATCTAGTCCAAGACTGAGGAATAATATTGTTCCTCAAACTCCATCTTCATCTGGGAGGTTTGTTACTGACCACTGAGTGTCAGGAGCCACCAGGAGGAAAAAGGCCAGTGGTGACTATTTGAGTGGAACAGAGGCAAGTTCATTCACTTCCAGCTTAAGGCTTAACACTGAAATCCAATCGCTGACCACTGAAGACTTGCTTGGTGCAAGAGAAGAAGGCCTCGAGTTGAATCCCCATGTAAACCCTGCTCTAAGAATTGACACTTGGTGATTTTATAACCTGAGGTAAAAGGAGGCTTATAGTTGGCAGACAGCATGGTGTGTCTTTAAACCATCACCACCACCACTACCACTACCACCACCACAAATATCTGTACAATCGATAATTGAAATTTCCCTAATGAGAATGATAACCCAGAAAAGCAGGCAGTGAGTTAAATTAGGAATGATAAATAGATTTCTGATCGCATGACAATACTCACTGATTGTTAGGGTTGGCTTGGAAAAAATTGAGATCAATCTGGACTTGATTAGTGATGCTTGTCATAGGCACTGAAGGGTAAGGATAGTGGTAAGAATTGGACATATTTGATATCCCTGATGTAAATTCAGTTGTTTGAAGCATAACAAAGGCTGTGTCTTCTCCAGATAGCTTCTTTGGAATTAGTAATTGGAATTTGTCTTTTCTTTACTACTTGGCTTATATTATTTAAACATAACAATAAAAGCAAGCCTGCATAAAGTTCTGTGCATAGGCAGTAAATTTGTATAGTCTTTTATTTATTTATTACTAGTTACACATGAAGAGAGTAAGGTTTCTTCTCCAGAAATTGATTCAAGGTGCTTTGGATTCTAAGACTAGGCAGCTAAGCCTTGTGTTCCTAGGGCATACTCTTCGTGTGTGTGTGCCTGTGTGCATATGTACACACATGCGTGAACGTGTGTGTGTGTCTGTGTGTGTGTGTGTGTGTTTAGTGAGACCAGTTATGTCCTTCATAAGTTTGTGAGAACATCTCTCCTGAGACACCAGAGAAATACTGAAGGACCCATATATAGCCAGAGCCTAGAGAATCTGAAACGCAGACCCAGAGCCAACTTGCCTGTGCTCTATGCTGCTACCATTTCCTGCTTCTTCTAAAGTCCCTTTCAGTGAAGATCATAACTAAAGATCCATTCATAAAGGGGGTTACATTTTACTTTTACTGAAAAATAACCCAGAACTAGCAAGATTGGCTTAGCAGGTAAAGGTGTTTGCCACTTGTATCGAGTTTGGGTTTTATTCTAGGAAGAGACACCGTGACCAAAGCAACTCATATGAGGGAAAACATTTAATTGAGTCTGGCCTACAGTTTCAGAGGTTCACTCCATTATCATCATGGCGGAAATCATGGGAGCAGGTAGGTAGGCATGGTGCTGGAGGAGCCAAGAATTCTACATCTTAATCTGAAGGTAGCCTTGAGGAGACTGTGTCACACTGGCCAAATGTGAGCACATATATGAGACCTTAAAGGCCACTTCCACAGTGAAACACCTCCTCCAAGGCCAATCATCCTCCAACAAGGCCACATCTCCTACAAGGCTACTCCTCCTAACAGTGCCATTCCTCATGGGCCAAGCATTTGAGCACCTGAGTCTATGGAGGCCATACCTATTCAAACTACTATACTACCTAACAATAGACAATATAAGCCTAATGTCTTGAGTTGGAGCCCCAGAACCCAAGTAAAGATGGAAGGTGAGAACCAACTCCACAGAGTTGTTCTTGAACCTCTGTACATGCATAGTGGCATGTGCTTACCTCATCCCCAAATTATGTTGACACCTATACACACAATAATAGTAATATTGATAGGGATAGTGATAGTAATAAATAGTAATAGTAATAAATAGTAATAGCAATAGTAATAATAGCAACATAATCTAAAGAGTAGAGGTGCTTACCAGCCATTCCAGTATTAATGGTACTCAGGCTAAGTCTATACTAGCCTGGGATAAATAAATAGTAAGAATCTCTCTCAAACTAGTCAACATTTTTGTTCTTTCAAATCTCCTTGTGGGGCGGGCAGTGGTGGTGCACACCTTTAATCCCAGCACTTGGGAGGCAGAGGCAGGCGGATTTCTGAGTTCGAGGCTAGCCTGGTCTACAGAGTGAGTTCCAGGACAGCCAGGGCTGCACAGAGAAACCCTGTCTTGAAAAACCAAAACCAAACCAAACCAAACCAAACCAAACCAAACCAAACCAAACCAAACCAAAATAAATCTCCTTGTGGACAGTACACCTATGGATGGGTAACTGAGGTTTTTGTTCATTTGTTTGCAACAATGTCTCACTATTTAGCCCCAGGTTAGCCCTAGCCCTTGAACCTTCAGTCCTTCTGGCTGCTGTCTTTAGTCCTGTGATTAGAGGTCTTCACTATCATGTCTGGTGGGTGCTTGGGTTTTACAAGGCTAAGTGATGGCACTGTGACTGGGTGGGCTTTAGCTCTAATTAGAGCCAATTTTTAGGAATTCCATGATCAGTTTAATGACAGGTTCTTATCATAAAATGGCCATAGAAGGAACATTTTCATGTATGGAAAATGGAAAGTATTGCCATTACATTCCAGCTGGTTGTTCAATGTTTAATAGTCTGCCACCTGTGCTGGCTAGTATTATTTCAACTCGACACAGGCTAGGCTCTAGCCACTAGAGTCATTTTGAGGGAAAGGAACCTCCATTGAGAAAATGCTTTCCTAAGAGCAGGTTGTAAGCAAGACTGGGAAAGCATTTTCTTAATTAGTGATTAATGGGAGAGGGCCCAGCACATTGTAGGTGAGATCACTCCTGGGGCTGGTGGTCCTGGGTTCTTTCTTATAAAAAGAAGACTGAGCAAGCCATGAGGGCAAGTCAGTAAGCAACATCTCTCCATGGCCTCTGCATCAGCTCCTGCTTCAGGTTCCTGCCTTTGATAATGAACAGTGAAGTGGAAGTATAAGCTAAATCAATTCATTGCCCCAAGTTGTTTTTGGTTATGGTGTTTTATCACAGCAGTAGAACCCCTAATTAAACACCACTTTCTCATAGGGCCACATGGCCTGTTCAAGATTGTACCCTAAAGGTTGAAATGTTGAGTTTGAACTTTGCCCTCTCTGCCTGTAAGCTCTTTGCTTAGAGCTGTAATCACACTAAATAGGAGAAAAATGAATTTAAACTTTCCAATGCCTGGTGATCCCAGCTCTACCAGGGTCAGGCTGTCTAACCAAAGTCTGTCTGTGGATCCCTGGGCTTCTCTCTCAGAGAGTTGATTTTCATGGCTAGCGCTTTGGCAGTCCCTTTGCCCCCATCAAAATCTTTGTGCTTTATAGATGAATTGCAAAATATGATCTATCTCTTGGTGAGATTGAACCTAGGATTTCACAGTAGCTAGGCAAGCACCCTACCAATGAATTGTATCCAAGATCACCCCCCCTCCCACACACACACAGTCATCAACCTTTCTTGTTACTTTGAGTTTTGAGTTAGGGTATCAGTAAGTTGTCCAGATGGATCTAGAACTTGCTCTGAAGACCAGACAGGTCATGAACTTGTAGTCTTTTGACTTCAGTACCTGGTATAGTTTGTATTACAAGCCTGTGGCATCACCCTCTGCTTCAAGTGGAGGTTTCTAGAGAGGAAATAAAATAGCCACCCACTTAGAAATAACCAGTGCTAATGTTTTGTCACTGTGTCCTGATTTTGGCCTTGTGTTTCTAATTTCTAGGACTTGATTCTTGTTTGGTGCATGTGTTAGGATTTGCTTTTTCCTTCTCTGGTATATACCTTGATGATTCTTAGCACCATCTATCTTCCAGGTCTACAGGCTCTGAGTCTTCCAGTTCAGCCAATTCTTAGTCAAAAATATTAAAAAGAAAAACCTGGCATCTGTACTCAGTATGCACAGGCTTTTCCTAGGGGTTAAGCAATATACTATAATTACAATTTACAAAGCATTTAGAAGTAATATAAGTTAAAGTACACAGGAGGATATGTGTATGTATATGTGTATGTATATGTAGTATATATATGTATTTTGAATAGAATGAAGGGTAAGATTATATACCTATTTGATAGCAATTTCTTTTATTTTATTATTCCTTTCATTCATACTCATTTAAAAGGTGGTGATTCTATTTTATATGAGAATTTTTTACCCCCTATGATTTCATTTATCTATAGTCAACCAGGTCTAAAAATATGAAATTGATATTTTCTAAAATAATCAATTCATATATTTCAAACTGTATACCATCGTGAATACTGTGCTGAGACCATATGCAATCTTACAGCATCATCTGAGGACCTACATCATGCTTTTGTCCGTTGTATACGAGCAGTATATAATGCCTGTGCATTAGTTATTTAGATATTGCAGTGGTTTGAATAGATTTGGCTTCCATTGACTCATGTGTTTAAATGCTTAGTCCACAGGGAGTGACATTATTAGGGGGTGTGTCATTATTAGTGACATTGTTGGGATAGGTGTGGCCTTGTTGGAGAAAGTGTGTTACTGCTTTGAAGACTTCTAGTGCTCAAGGTTCAAGTGCCCAATGTGGAAGGGAGCCTCCTCCTAGCAGACTTCAAAGGACAGTCTCTGCCTGTGTACCTTCGGATCAAGATGTAGAACTCTTGTCTTCTCCAGTACCATGTCTGCCTGCATGCTGCCATGCTTTCTGCCATGATGATAATGGAGTGAACCTCTGAAACTATAAACCAGCCCTAATTAAGTGTTTTCTTTTATAAGAGTTAGCTTGGTATGGTGTCTCTTTACAACAATAAAACACAAGCTAAGACAGAAGTTGGTACTAGGGACTGGGGTGTTCATGTGATAGGCTTGACCATGCTTTTGTTTGGAGGAATGTGGTTTTGGGAACAGCCATCACAGGTATGCCTACACTGTCATATGTTGTGTTTAACAGTGGTTTTGTTCAGGAAGCCTTTACTTAACTTAGTAATTGTTTTCAAGGGGAGAATAGGGATGCTGGAGTCTTATAATTACAGAATTATAATTATAGGATATTATTAAGATTGTTCAATTTTATTATTAGTTATCATTATCAATATTGCATTGTAGCTAATGCATAACTAAGCCTTTATCATAGGTATGTATGTACAACAAAAGTCAGTATTGGTAAGATTTAATGCTATTTATAGTTTCAAATATCCACTGGAGTCTTGGAACATATGCTCTGTGGCTAAGGGAGAAATAATGATCATAGGTGCATTTACATAATTTGAAGGTGTAAATGGCATTCTTTCTCTATAAACTAAAGACTCCTAGAATTACAAAAGCATTTAGACTTCTATAACATTAAAAATGGGCTTTTCAAGTTAATGGGTTGTTGACTAACAGAATATTAAATCCCACCTTTAGATGTGTTTGTGATAGAATGTTTGTATGTGTTGATGTGTATGTGTGTGTCGTTTCTTTGTGAAATCAGAGCAACTGAATCTGCAGCAGGTAATGGGTTGGGAATTGTTGAGGATCCATTTTCTTCATGGTGTTTCAGTAATGAGCAAATGGTATGGAGAAACAGTGGCTGTCCCAAGAGACAGAGCCTGTCCTTGGCTCTGGCCTGTGCTAGCTCTGTAGGTTCTGAGTGCCAGTGGTACAAATTGTGCCAATCTGTTAGCACAGACCCAGATTCCCAGTGGTTTTGTGACTGTCGCCTGCCTCTGCATCTCTCATAATGAACTGATTCTTGGACAGCTGGGGTATCAGCAAAGAGCTGTGTAGGAAGTGCCCTGCCCAATTAATCAGATGTCATTCTGACCAGATTTCTTCAGCATGTTGCTCCGTGGCAAACAGAAGAGTATTAATAAACTACAATTAAAAAAAGAGACAAAGGAGAAAGACATCATTTTTATGTATATTTGTCCTAAGGCATATTTTTCCATTTCAGAAACTTGAAAAATAACCATCTGGAAAGAATCATATTTAGACAAGGCATGTCATGACATTTAAAGCAAATATTTTTGCTCTGAGGATCAGTGTTTGCTCATTGCCCCATCAACTGGCATATCCTGAGATACCCATAAAGTATTTAATAAGTCGAGCATTCCTGCAATAAATCAATAGCACAAGAATAATATGTTTTAAGTGTCCATAATTTCCTTTGTTTATCCTTCCTTTTTAAATACACATTTTTTTTTGCACTGAAAAACCTCTTTTAACGCTTGTCTTTGTTTTCTTTGCCTTTCAGCTACCCAGTCTCGGGCAAATGACATTACACTGTACCATTGCAAAGGGATCTGTGGCATAAATAAATGTATCGGGAGGTCAAGAGGTCAAGAGCATAAACGAGGCAAAGATTTCAAAGAAATCACCGACCAAATGATTTATAAATCATGGAAAACACTGCTCCAGCCATAAAAGAGAAATTAAATTTATACATCATGAGCTTCAGGATGCCTTGGGTTCTGGTGGGTAACTGGGTTAGAAATAGAAGCGCTTATGTCATCCTGCTGCTGGTCTGGTGCCTTGCTATAGTGGCACTTACCCTAGGACCTTAAATCAGGAGGACTGAAATGAAAGCCACCCTCCTTTTCTTCTCTGTCTCTAGAAACATTTGCTTTACCTTTGACCTAGAATCCCCTCTGCAGCAAGCTTAACTCTGGAGAGAGGTGGGGAATGGATTCACGGCTGGGCGTGGTGATAATACGAGTAGGGATTCGTCATCATGTCTCCCTGTCTGTTGGCAGAAAGCTTCAGGAGTCTTCCTCTGCATGTACAAAAGTGATGCCGAGTTACAGCATTTGCCCTGGCCAGCCAAGGAAGCTGGGCAATTGTGAGTCTCTGGACTATACCAGCCAATCCATCCATAGGAGAGAATAAAAATGAGCCAGGCTCTATAAAGAGAGCAATAATATTTTATGCTATAATGATCTATAAAGGGAACCTGCCCAGAAATTTTACAGTTTAGAAATAATCTTTTCTGGAGGGTTTTTTTTTTGCCATTTTTTAAAAACTATATTTATCTATTTCTCTCTTCTGAGTGCTTGCCATTCCTTGACCTTCTATTTTGAGGGAAATATCAGATTGGAAATAGCAAGGCTGAAGAGGATCTGTTTATTTTAGACCTACATGAATGCCTGACACGGACACGATGGCCTGTGTATGAAACTAAAGTGATTTCATGGGGACTCTCGCAGAAAAAAACCCTTGACTGGGAACGTCACTCACAAGCTAAGCAGATGGGAAGTGGCAAATGATTCTGCGAATGGCCCACAGACTTTGAAACGCATTTCTGTTCTTTAGGACATAACCGATAGAGACTTGAAATTGGGGCTAGTTTTAAAGTTGTCCTAGGAACAGATTTTTGCTAATCTACTAAATGGAAACAATATGCTAGTTTCCAGCTTGACGTGCAGATGGCTGGCGATGACAGACGACTCTTTGCTCTCATGATCCAAAGTTAAACTGCAGCGAGGTGTGTCCTGGCTCTCTCCCCAATTCCCTGTCCCCCCTCCTTCATTTTTTTCCTTTACCCCTTCTCCTTTTCTGTATTCTATTTTAAAATTCCCCCTTTGGCTTTTGATTATTTGAGAGAACAAGACCTTTGGGTCAGTAATTTTTTGGTTATGTATTTTGATTTTTTTAAACGGTGTAAGATACAGTTCACTAAAGCACTTTGGAGATGTGGAATGAGTGAATTGTATTTCCCTCCTTAATGTTTCTTTCTTTGCTCATCTTCACCTAGGCCTATGTTAAAGAAAGTGTTATGAATAGACTGCTCAAGCATATTCGCTTACATCATCAGAACTGGATGTTAAGTCACCTTGCTTAAGGACCACCCTCTCCAACATCCCTTCTCCTTTTTTTTAAAAACCAGGGATTTGGGTGATTATGGGTGGGGCTAGAATCTAGGTACTTAAGTTGGTTGAAAAAATTTCCCACATTAAAAGGATGTGTATGTTTCCTGCCTTATATCCATCCTGAATCCCTAGAGGCCCACCCATTCTTGGAACTATTTCTTCCCCCCACAAAAAAATTGAGTTCACAAAGTTGAACAGGTTAAAACAAGTGTCACTTGTAAACTATACCTGCTTCTTATTTCATTTTATTTTATGGCCCATTTTCTTTGTTTTTGCACTTTAAAGAAAAGCAAATGTGAAAAAAATGGAGATTTTTGCAAAGATTAGATATAATCCTGCAAATATTTTTTGGTGGCTTTAGTAGATGTTCTCATAGCAATTGAATTAAACTGAGTCCACATCGCTATGCAATCAAGGGCACAATAGGGTATTTATTGGCATCTTAGTCAAAATATAGAAAGTATGTGTTTGAGGAGTTGGATACAGCACCCAGGTTGCTCATTCATTTGCATATGTGGGAAGTCATTAGGAATTCTGAATGGTTTCTCTTTAGCCTACATGGTAGTACTTATAATTGCTTCCCCAGTGTACCATGGTCCCAGTGTTTTCAAATACATAATGTATCTCTCATAGTTGGGTTTAAGTATTGAGCCTATGAGGAGAACATATCTCTTGGCTCCTACTAAAACACTTGGCTGAGTTTGTTCCATCTTAAAATTTTATTTGTTTTCCTGGCAGGGAGCAATCTGTTTTTACCATTCTTGCCTTTTCTGGTCTGTTGGCTTTTGATCATATCTCATGGTGTTTTTAACCCCGAGATATATCGATAAACAAACTTGTAATCTTGATCCTGCAAATGAAGAGGGGGCTGAGGTAACAAGTAAAAAGATTGTAGGGTGTGGACCATGCAGTATTCCATAGCGGTAGGAAGCTCACCTATGACAGAGGGCGTGGCCTATGACGGGGGAGTGGCCTTAGCCTGGGCGTTTCAGCTGAAGGTGATCTAGTAACACTGGTCTGACCAGGAAAAGCAACCTTGATATCTCTAATTTTCTCTAATTGCTTTTTATCCTTAACGCTAAAGATTGAACCTAGGGTCTCACACATGACAAATAAGCTCTTTACCACTCAGCCAGAAACCAGCCCTTTTAATTTTCCTGGTATATAATTTCTTTTAATACTTAAGACATATCAGATCCAATTCACCAAGGCTTATTTTAAGCAGCAGTGAAGGATCTCTTATAGTCAGCATATCTGTTCATGAAGACTGAGATTTAAGGATTCTTTCTTTCTATTTCTAGTTTTTATTTTTGTTACAGTGGTCTCACTATGTAGTCCTGGCTATCCTGGAATTCACTATGTAGACCAGTAAGTCCGGCTAGCCTTGAACTCATAGAGACCTACCTGTGTCTTCCTCCCAAGTTCTAGGATTAAAAGACATGTGCCTCCAGGAGTTTTTGATATTCTGTTTTCTGGGTTTGTCTTAACAAATGCAGCCTCTGTTTTCTGTTGTAATGTTGACAGTCCTATGAAATGTGTAGCAACAGCATTGACAGCTTTAGTCTCTGAGGCTAAGAGTTCAAATAGTGCCTCAGTCATCTACTAGCTGTGTGATCTTGTGTAAGTAATTCAATCTGTCTGAGCCTCCACAATGGTAAAAGCAATCCCACCTACCATGCACTATGACTATGAGGTCTAAGTAAGGGGAGGATTCTAGGCACGATGCTGGTACTTCTTCAGATTCAGCTCCTGTTGGTTTTGTTACCGAGGTTTAGGCCATGCTATTTCCATATGGCAGATGGGGCCTTCTCGTGCTAACATGATTAACATTAGTTAAGCATACATTAAAAAGTCCTCCTGTGTCCATGCTCTTAGATTCCCCCAAAGTGAATTAGTAAGCTCAGGGTCACAGACTTGGAGTGGGGTGGGGCATCAGTCTGAGCACAGTGATTTTATGATTCAGAAAAAAAAGGAGATGCAGAGTGAATTTCTGACACGAGGGAAGAGCACTGGATTCTGAGTTGGATGATATTCCAATCCCCAAAAAGTATGACCTTGGGCACATCGTGTGTCCTCCCAGAATCACATCAGCCAAATGAGAAGAGGAGTGATGAGTCCCGCTCTGCACGTTTCTCAGGGTTGATGAGATCCAATTAGAGGAAGCACGGGCACACGAAAGCTCTCTGGAAAGATGAATGTGCCATCCAGGCCTGCGGGCATACAACTGAGTGACAGAGCAGGCTTCTGCTCATCAATCCCGCACTTCAGATGGTTAGCGCTCCAGCCGGGGTCACAGGAGGACGGCTGGATTGCATGTTCCAGGGCACACACATGGATTGCACTGGAGCCTGCCATGCGGAAAAAAACTGGGGCATATTGTTATGTGTCAATTCCAGATGGGGAGACAGCTTTACTTTTTGCACAAAAAGGCTTTCTTGGGTGAGATGGGTTGAAGGGCTAGGTCCCTAGTACTCCAAAAACAGGGCTTGAAGCACCTCGTTCTCTGTCACCTGTGTGACACTCTATTGATTTTGTGAGAATGCATTCCTTGGAGTTGCAGGGTTCAGCCGCCTCCCTTCCCCCAACCACCACCCCTCCAGCCCCTGGCAAAGGCAGTTTCTGAAAATGCCAGGATAGAGAGAAGCTAATGTACAGTGTGGAAGAGAGCGTCCCAGGGTGTCCCATCGAAGCCAGGAGACATTTGTGGTGATGCAAATGGGAATGTACAAACAGGACCAGAAAAACACCAACCTGCCTCCAATCCAGATGCAGACATAAGAGGAGGTGGCCCAGTTGGGGTCCTCATCCATCACTCTTTGGAGCCTATGTAGACTGCTGCAGGGCAGGGAAGATAAGAGCCTGGCACCAGTGGCTCAGGGCCACCTCCCTGCCTTAGGCAGCCAAGGGGCCGAGGGATGAACTGTGTGTGCAGCCTGAGCCCAGGCTCCTCAACAGATGGCAGTGTACATCTGAAATATTCCATGGGAGAAAGACAAGAGGGAATGAGCCAAGAAGGTTTGGAACCTGGTATAGGGGTGGGGTAAACGGAGGCTCAGCATCCTCCCAGAGCCAGTCTTTCTTTCTATACTCTTAAATAACACATGTATGATGTCATCCTCCACCAAATCTCTCGGGGAGTTGAATAGCTCATGACCCGTACCCAGAAGAGGGCTACTGAGAACCCAAGGGGCTCCTGCACATCCCGGCGACTCCTGCAGGTGACTCTGCTCTGTCCTCAACCTTCTCTTGCCATTTACATCCAAACAAGCCCTTCTCTATACTACCCTCCTTCCATGTCCAATACGTATCAACTGCATACTGTACACAAGTCCTTGTTGCTCACTCGACTGGGTAGTCACACCCCATTTATCATGCACCTCTTTGTATGATGTATTTGGTGGGACACTAAGTCTACACAGGTAGATATGATAGAGTCTTGCCACCAAGAAGTTTAAGTAAGAATGGGGCCATGGATAGATAGTAAATAGACTTTTGAGAACCAAATGCAGTAGGTACAAGCTTTTCTTGAGGAGAGGGGGCTATACATTCAGGTAATATCCCAATTGTATTATTGTAGCATGGGCGACTTCATTGGGCTGTATGTAAAAAATTTTCACTAGAGTGGCAAGGTATTCCAGATCTCTAGTTTGGGACTTACATATGTAGTTTTCTGTAATACTGATATGTAAGATCAACTCTTCTCTTACCTTTCACACTCACTCCTGCCTGACCCCCTGAGCACCAACAGATGCCCTGTGTCTGGATCTTTCAGGCACACTATCTGATGCCAGTGAACACTTCTTGATGTCAGCTCTGCTTCTTGTTTGGTACCTCGTTGCACGTTTTCAGGCATCTGCATCAGTAACCTGTCTTCATCAAGGCAGAGTGGTATGGTGGTTGGTTGAGTGTGCAACCACTAGAGTCAACAATTGAAGCTGCCCAATGGCAGTGGTGGGACTTTGAGTAAATTCTTTAAGCTTTCAGTTAACCACTTGTTTCATCATAAACACTTGGGTTGTTATGGTATCTAATCCACAGGATGGTGAAGTGACTTAGATAAGAAAGTCCAGGTAAAACATGCAGAGCCACATTCAAGAGATATCTCCATTTATTCCCCACAGGGGACCAGCCTATTCTTTCCCTTGGTTATGCTCTCTCTTATGAGTATAGCATTCACCATACTAGGTCATTGTATGTTGCCTTGGTTATTATCTGCCTTCCTCACAAAGGCAAGAACACTGTCATTCATCCAAGTAGTCTCAGCGTCTGATGTAGGGCTTGGATGTAGGCATGCTCAGAAGCCATTTCCTGAAGTAGCTGATAAATAAAGAGATGAGTAGGAGCTCACTTAAAATATTGTTGGGTGGAGGATATAAGCCAAAGACAATACGAGAAAGTGCTATAGCAGGAACAACCTTCTGTTGTTGTTGTTTTGGTAGTGGGTTGATTTTTGAAGCACAGAGCTTAGAAATTATTCTCTCCTGGTTCTCTGTGACAACGGAAAGTTCTGGGTGCCACAGATGTTAACACTACAGTGGGCTTTTGGTGATTCACCCTCCCCCCGGGACAATTGTGAAACATACCTTGTCCCCAAAGGGAAAAGGATGTCTGTAGAAAGGTGGGAAGGTTGCATTGAATCTTCCTAATGAAAATCAATAGGCTAAAAATTAAATTAAGTTGATGCAACTAAGGATTCGATGCCACTTGCTCATTAGCAAAGGCGCCCAATCCACTGTGGGGGTCCCTTTTGCTAAGTTGCCTCAAGAAACAAATTGATTAATGGATTTTCCTTTTCCTGGAGGTCTCTCAAGTAAGCAGGTCAAGTAGCTACGATTTCATTAGGGCCGCTCTCGTCAGTGATAGCTGTGCAATTTGGTTCCAAATATCCAATTTATAGATTGGCCCAACCCCCCTGAGGAATCAGTTGTATTTGGGGAATATAGAACAGCTAGTGTAGTGTCACTAACTATCCACAAGAAATTCGGGGTCATGAACGGAAGCAGGTGTTGAGGAGTAAACAGTTGCCCATGTTATTTAAGGAGATCAGATGGTGGGGAGCACACAGTCTGCTTCATCCCAATGCTATCCAAACTCATGTGTGCTGAAATAGAAGAGGAATATCTCCAAAGGTCTCGTCAGTAAAGAATGTGAATCTAGAAGATTTCATCTAGATAATGCACAGAGAAGTCAATGATGAGACCTAAGATCTGGCATGTTACATGGGGGGGGGGGGGAAATGCTTAATTTTTGATAGCAGGGATTTCTGTTTATATTTATTTATTTAAATGTATTGTTTCTTTTTATGTATGAGTGTTTGGTCTGCATGTAGATCTATGCACCACATGTACCTGATGCCCCAGAAGCCAGACGATGGCAGGGAATCAGATTCTCTAGGACTGGAGTTATAGATGCTTATGAGGACCCATGTGGGTGCTGAAATTCAAATACCCATTCTTTACAAGGGTAGCCTGCATGTTCAACCACTGGGCTATCTCTTTTGTCCTGACACTTCTGATTTTAATTTTAACTAACCTGAACAGTTGATTTCATCTGCTTAACATAACAGTATGACATGAAGGGTCATCACCTTAGGAAAATAAAACCAAAGACAACTGTCTAACCTTAGTCATAAATATGTCTGGGTATACCTGTGTGTCTGTGTATGTCTATATGTGTATACATAGCTATTGTCCATTTTGTAATGTAATGCTATGAAAAATGACATGCACAAAGCCTATGAATCCCCTGTCAAAGCTCCCAGGGACTTAACCACCATCCAAAGAGTATACATGGATTGGGTCATGCCTCCAGCTACATATGTAGCAGAGGTTTGCCTTATCCGGCATCAGTGGAAGGGGAGACCCTTGGTCCTGTGGAGACTTGATGCGCCAGCATAGGGAGATGTTAGAGAGGTGAGGTGGGAGTGGGAGGGAGTGGATGGGTGGATCAGGGAGTACCCTCTTAGAGGCAAAGAGGAGGGGGAATGGGATGGAGGGTTTGTGGAGGGGAGACTAGGAAGGGGGACAACATTTAAAATGTAAATAAATAAAATAACCAATAAAAATAAAGCAAAATAAAAAAAGAGAGAAAATACAAAAAGTCTGGTAAGTAGTGATGGCTGGAGAGACTTTCATATTTGATGAAAGAGATCCAAACCTAGAGACTCCAAGATGAAAATAAGTTGACTTTTACAAGCTATGATGATGTCACTATTTCAGGAATATTAAATCTACCACTTATAGGCAAAGTTGAAAGTCAATAAATGACAAATTGGAGTTTTTCTACTGAAACTATGATATACGAAAGTACTCTTATTTAGAGGACCAAAAGTAGGCAATAGAATAATTTTGCTGCTTATATTTTTCTTTCCAGTCAACATTGTAGTTTTATATATTATGGGACACTACCATTCTAGTCACAGGTACAGTGTGGAGTGACCATTTCTGTACTGTTTTATTCTTGGAGTTTTCAAAAGTCTCTATTTTTATTCTTCATGAACTGTATTATACATTGCTATAAGCACTAGTCATCAACTCTACACTGAAGCTTTAGAGTTTGTTCTTTCTGTGGACTTGCATTGGAGACATGTTACCCAGACTCCTCCTTGCTGCCTTAACCATGTTTGGCAATCTCCAGTCATCCCTAGTGTACTGGCTGGTTTTGTTATGTCAACTTGACACAAGCTGGAGTTATCACAGAGAAAGGAGCCTCCCTTAAGGGAATGCCTCCATGAGATCCAGCTGTAATGCATTTTCTCTATTAGTGATCAGGGTGGGAGTGCCCAGCCCATTGTGGATGGTACCATCCCTGGTCTGGTAGTCCTGGGTTCTATAAGAAAACAAACTGAGCAACCCAGGGGAAGCAAGCCAGTAAGTAGCCTCCATGGCCTCTGTATTAGCTCCTGCCTCCAAGTTCCTGCCCAGTGTGAGTTCCTGCCCTGACTTCCTTTGGTGATGATCAGCAATGTGGAAGTATAAGCTGAATGAACCCTTTCCACCCCAACTTTCTTCTTGGTCATGATGTTTTGTGGTGGAATACAAACCCTGGCTAAGACACCTACAACTCTCTTCCAGCCCATGCCATGGGGGGAGGGGATGAAGAACATTTTTATCTGGAATAAATCTTACAACTTAAGCAAACTTTAAAAATATTTAGTCATTTTTTTTTACAAACAGAAAATATACTAGAATATTCCAGAGGCTTCTTATGCACTCTTAATGTTAACTCTTGGTTTCCAACATTATAAATATTATTCTAGCATATTTGTCAGAACTAACTGACCAATACCAAGTCCTCTTGGTGTGAAAATAGGAAGAATTTTAGAAGGTTTATGTGCTAGAGACAGCAGTGAGGCAGCACTGAAGAGAAGTTTCCCCAATTTGCCTCCTCCTCTTCCTCTTCCTCTTCCTCCTCCTCCTCCTCCTCCTCCTCCTCCTCCTCCTCCTCCTCCTCCTTCTCTTCCTTGTCAACTGCATCTCTCTGTCTCGTAAATTCACATTTTGTTCTTTTGTTATGGATGCACTAATTGAAACTAATGTGGTTCAGAAATTCACGCTATGAAGCAAGTAAATACAGAGCTGTTCTGGGTGAAGAATCTCTCCTCGTCTTCACTTGCTATCCTTCAGGGGTACCCGAGACATCGTCAAGTAAATCTTAGGGCTCTAAGGAGGACAATTTGGCAAGCTCTTTATAGTTCGATTGCAGAATTTCTAAGTTAACCATCTGGCACCATCTGCCTTGGGAGGCTTGAGAGTGGGGGAAGGGTGTGGAACTAACTAAATCCAGAGCTAGTGTGAGAATGAAGGTGGTCAGATACTCACTCTATACCATCCTTAGGACTAAAACCACTTTTTTATTTTACCCCTCTCTACTCTTTCCCTTCACCAGCATGGACTGGTCTTAGTCCATTTTGTGTTGCCTCAACATAGTATTGGATGCAGGGAAACAAGAAAAGTGACTCTTTAAGGCTCTATACAGGTTCAAGGCTGGGCATCCCCATCTGTTTGGCTTCTTTTGGGCAGGTTCTCCTTGTCTGTAACAGAGCAGCAGAGATAAAAGAAAAGAAAGGACAACACAGAAGAAGGGGAGGTTATGTCATCAGAGATGAAGCAATGGATTGAGATTAGCCTCAGTCTTAGGGCAATGGGCAACACACATGCTTCCACAAGAACTAATTTAATCCTAGGAGAACTGTATTAATCTCATCTGAGAGTGGTACCCTGCTGAGTTCTAAAGTCCATGTATTTAATGCATTGACTCTCAGTGCTACTTCAGTGGGGAGTTAATCAGAGATTAACCAAGAGTCAGGGAGAGAATGAGAAGAGGCGTTTTATCATTGGACTTGTAACGGCAGCTGAGACTCAGACGAGTCTGGCTTTAATGCCTGGCATCATCTTATACTAATGAATTCCATCTCTCTGAGACTCTGATTCCTCATCTATAACACAGAAATGGTAGTCATGACAGATGCTGCAATTTGTTGCCGTGTGAATTTATAGAGATAATATGTCTGAATAGCTTTGCCCAGGGCGTTGGACTTTGTCAGCCTTGATAAACATTGGCCATTATTACTTTCACTGGTCCTCTGTCTGTATTATTATTGAGAAGGGAATTGGATCACGAGAAAGCTTAGTCCGCTTGTGAAAGGGCAAACCCGTCAACCTTCAGCATTCAGTTGCTTCCCTTAGAATGCTCATATTTTCCAAATTAATTTGTTTTCTTGCATCTTTTACTAAGTTTTTATTTACTTGCAGTAATGAAGTTCACACAGCTTGATTAAGTGGCCAGAGAAGTCTTGACTAATTTTATATGTTTTTTAAAAAAGAGAAACATTTGATTTTTTAATCATTTTCTTTAGCCAGTCATTTATTACCAGAAATTTGATCGAGGGCCTATTATATGCCAATACTTTCCTGGGCACATGGAGCACACAAACCATAGATCCATGCCCCGAGGCTCAGCTAAACCTACATTAACACTATAGTAAATTATAGCATGTCTTAGAATGGAAAGGGGGATAGCATGGGAGGGAACTTGAGAAGCCAGAGGCTTGGTTTTATTTTATTATTCCCTCATTATGAACTCTAAGCTCTACGAAATGAACTTAGTATCTAGAAAAAGAGAACTCTGTCCCACTCTTTTCTAGTTCCAGTGGGCTGGCTCTCACTGGCCAGCCTTCAGTGTTCCAGTTGCTGCCTACTAACAGGGCCTGCTACCAATCCCAGCAGATATGTTCTTGTTGACAGACCATATCATGCCTACAACATGACTCTTAACCATAACCAAGCTAGAGGCAGAAGGAAAGCAACATTCCAGAAGAGAAACCCCTCTGCTCCTTGTGGGTTTTTTTTTTCTGAGATTACTGGCAAATGAGGGACTTCATCTGGGTGTTGGGTGGAGGCCACTAGATTTTTCTCCCCACTGCTGTTGTGAGTCCAGCTTATATTCCCAGGTGAACTGCCAGAACATATAAGTGCATGGTGGCATTATCTCTCTTCTCCCAACCCACGCTCCTATTAACATGTCACTTGAACAACCCATTTCCTCCTCCTCTTCCCCCACCCCTTTGATATACTGGACATGTGTCAGAAAAATCAGAGACCATCCATATCTTATCTCACATTAGCAGGAGTCATGTAGAAATGTCCCTTCATTACCAGGACACTCATGTCAAAAAGAATCGACTTATTGTCACTGTTCCTAACCTAACAGTGTTAATGGAGCCTTAGACATCCTTTCTCCTCATTTGTTTCTTAGATGCCTATCAAGGAGACAGTTGGAAGAGAGTTTCCAAGCTCTGGGGAGCCCTGGGCATGTGTATTAAATGACAGCACTCTAGGCTGCTTATTATACAGGGATGCCGGGCCAGGGTGGAGAATTGTGGAGGGGAGAGCACATGCTTTTGGCGCCATGCCAGTGTGGCAAGTGGCTCTAAGGAAGGCTTCAGCCTCCAAGAATAGCTATTGTCTCTCTGTCTCCTCTGTTCTCCAGCAAAACATTTCCAGCACTGCCTCACAAACAGGCTTCAAGATCATTCCCAGCAGAGCTGAAAATACTCCCCTCCCTTAGTTCCTGCCTGCAGTTTACTGTCCCATATCTCCTGTGGCAGAGGAGGAGAGAAAAGAGGAAACTTTTGGCTAGGAAATATTTTGGAGTCCTTTAGAGAGTCCCTGCTGCTGGAGACTTTTTAGGTTGGATTGATCCTAGAGGAACCAGCAATCTGCCGTTATCGGCTATTCAATGCTGATCAATTGTAATGAGATGACAGGTTTATATTAGTGTATAAAGCAATAAGCCCTGGAACTGACACCATTGTCTTGCCTAACAGCAGGAAACTAGTGGAAGATTTCCAGGAAAAGCCTATGGATTCTTACAGTAAGTCTCTGTCCCATGTAGACCTTTCATTCTCCTTTCTTCTACAGCCTAACATACTTCTTAGGTCTTAGTCCTGATACGCCCACTTAGACAGTTGTACTCTTTCAGTGCAGTTCAGAACAGTAGGACAGTCAACTGTGTGGGAAGATCTCTCCTGGGTATATTTAGCATGGAGGTGTGCTCGGCATCTATGCCAGGTAGGCATAGACAAGTGATAACATACTTCTCCCCCAGGAAGCGGACAGGGTGCATAATCCATTCTCCCCAGCCACTGAGGGCTACAAGGTAGGTTCATGATCAAGGTTCAGACAACTGGGTATTCATTCACAGGCCTTTGGATTGTGAGCTTGAATAAAAATATGGTGGGCATTTTCATGATAATCACATCTTGTGGCAGAGGCAGAAGTTTTTTCGGGTAGTAGGTTTGGTATCTAGCAATGGCTGTATTTTCATCTTGTTGTTCATGAGTAGCACTGGACCCCTTGAATCTTGCTTAGTTTCTAGCATTTGGGATAATATGTTGAATACTGGATTACTCTCTTAAAGTACCCTACTACAGGTATTGGCCCAGGCTGGCCTCTGCCTACTTGATACTTTATTTTACTTAAGTTTCATTCAACACTCACCTTGTGTGACTGAACCTTAACAATATACTATAGCAAAGGGCCTTGTTAACATTTGGATATGGGGCTCCTTCATGATGAATAGTAGCTTTTGAGCACATTTTGTTTAAAAGAAAAAAGTATAGAATCAGTTGTGTCATTTCAAGATCATGATCTTGAACGAGATAATCCTTACACTGCTATTTTTATTTTTTTGTGAGAAGAAGTTGAAATTTGGAAAACTTGGCACGGAGTGTTAATGTGTTAACATCAAATGAATTCCATGGATTTTCTACTCATTAAGGCCCATTTCCCTGCCCATAATTCACCTCGGCTTGGTTATACTTCTCCAGGGTATGCTAGTAAAAAGAGGGAGAAACAGGAAAGCCAGCCAGAAAGAGGTGTTTTTGGCTGCAAAAATCAACTTACACCTACCAACAAAGTAAAACAGAATGACTTTGCCAAACAGTAAATATCAAGTTCATTGCCTAAGCCCCAGAAGAAAACTTATTAAGTAATTTATGATAGCTTTTTGAGTCCTTGGTCACCTGATACTCCTTAGCTCTCAGTATTGGGACTTACATTTCATCCATTTGAAGGTGAGTCAAAGAAAAAGATGACATTTCACACCTTGGCTAAAGTACTGGGAAACGGAAAAATGTGTGTCTCTTTTGTCCTGGTGACATGGACATTTATTTATCTACTCTATGAGTTACAAAGATTGTCCCATCTTACTGAGCAGCGGTCGGATACACTTAAGATATAACTGCCTTATAGAACTTACATTGCATGCAAGGATATTGAACAAAATCAACACACTCAACAATAACCTCAGTGAGTATCTTAAAGAAATTAGGAACTGAGATGGAGAGTGGCAGATGTGAAAGAAGCCATTGAGAGGAACTGGTCTAAATCTATCCCTGTGGATGAATGTAAAAAGCAAGCATTCAAAAGTCTAGGGCAGGAAGGCCAGCAAGGGCAAGAATCCCAGGAAAGAGGATCTGAGATCTAGGAGAATCAAAACTGTGAGCAGAATTCAGAGACAAAAAGGGAGGCGCAGGCTGTGATGCATGGGCCAGTTGGGAAAGTGTTTTCCCTGCAGACATGAGGCGTGTTATTCCCAGAACCCATGTTAGAGAGCTAGACAAGGCAGTACAGGGTTATGATCCTAGTACTGGGGAGGCAGAGTCAGGTGAATCTCTGGGAATCGCTAGATGGCTAGTATTTAGCTAAATTTTTGAGTTTCAGGTGAGTTAAAAAAAAAAAACTGTTTCAATAAGGAAGGGAGGGAGGGAGAGTGAGAGAAAGTGAGAGAGAGAGAGAGAGAGAGAGAGAGAGAGAGAGAGAGAGAGAGAGAAGAGAGAAAGTGTAATAGTCAGTGGCTGAGAATAGGTGTCTGAGTGTCACTCTATCCTACACATATATACACAGACACATATACACGCATATCCACAAACACACACTCACACAAAACACACACATTCTCATATGCACATATATATATACATGCACACTCACACTCATAACACACTCATACACATATGCTCATCTCACATCCAGAAACACACACACACATACATACTCACGCAAACACACATACACACTCACATTCATACAAACACACACCAAACATACACATACACACACTCACACTTAAAGTCACATACAAACATACATACAGAAACATATAAACTCACACACACATATCACACCCACTCACATCCCCACACACATACACACACACAAACATACACTCACATACACACACAAAACACATATATACTCACACACATACACACACAGAACACACATGCACATTCATACTCAAACACAGACACACACACATTCACACACATACAAACACATACACTCATACACATACACTCACACTCACATCCATTAACACACACATTTTCATACACACACAAACACACATGCACACTCACATTCATCCAAATATATATACACCAAACACATGCATACATACACTCACATATACACAAACATACACAGCAAAAAGTTTTGAGAAGATTGCCAACATGTGACATGACCACAGATTCAGCACAGCTTGGTTGGTAGTTGCATGTAAATAAAGAAAGGAGAAGATCTAGAGCTTGTTGGGCAGCTCTTAGTGACATCAGGCCTGCTGGACAGAAATTTCCACCACAGTGGCTTATTTGGTTCCTTGTGAAGCTTCTTAGAAACACAGCTGTGTGGGATACATCCCAGATGTTTTTGCTGACTACATCTGGAACAGTCCTCTTTTAGGACAAAACAGCAAGAGACTGTGAAGCCCATCCAGGAGGAATCCCCTGTTTTAATGCTGTTTTCCACACTTGCTATTTCTTCTGGTTGTCTGTGATGTCTGTTGTTATTTGTGCTTCATGGCTGAAGATACTAAGATCCATAAAAGGAGACCGACATTTAAAGCCACATAACTAGTAAGAAGAAATCACAACCCAGTGCTCCAAATGCAGTGCCTAAGGCTTTCTCTTCCTCCATCACACACTGTTCGTAGTAGCCAACAATTAAGTTACTGCTTTTAAAAGTCTAAATCGCAAGGGCAGCAGAGATGGTTCTGCAGTTAAGAGTATGTACTGCTATTGCTGAGGGTCTGAATTTGGTTCCCAGAACACATGACAGGTGGCTCACAGCCTCCTGGAACACCAGCTTCTGGTCGGTCCTCCATAGCTTCTTTACTCATACATGCACAGACTCACACACACATACATACATGTATTGATTATTGATGAGAATAAAAATGCATCTTATGAGGAACCTAAATATATTCAACATTAATGGCGTGAAAATTTAAATATAGAGGATACACTTCTGACTAGGGAGTCAAATTTTGAGATGTTATTCATGACATCATTTAGGAAGGTAGATAGGCTGGTGTAGACGCTAAAGAGATGGTACAAACTTGGATCCCATAATATACTGGGACTGTTGGGAGAGGCAGTAGGATAAAGGTGGGCATAAGGACATTGGGCATCATGGAGAGATGTTCTGGTGGTGCCCACGACTTCTGGTTGATTTGCATCCATTCTAAAGTTTAACTGAAGGAGATTTTCCTGTTCTTTATCCTACAAAGGTGATCTGGAGTTGCCTGGACTATACTGATTTTTAGTCAAGTTTCTCACCCTTCCCTTTGATTCTATGACACATTCAGATCTACAAATTCACTATTTACTGACAGTTTCCCAAATAGTTCTCTTTGCTTTCCCCAGATCATTCTTGCTGCTGTTGTGCACTGGGACCATCTGAAGGAAGAGCCTGGCATGTGCAACTTTCTACTTCAGCAAGGTGTTTGATGTTCACCCTCCTTCACCCATCTACCACCAATCTCTCCACACATGTCTCTGTGAAAACCGTACTTGGGTCCTGCCCTTGAAGTCGTGTCATCATGTACTTGACATGAGTGTCAACAAGGAGAGATACTCGATGTTTGAGAAAGAACATTCTTTTGATCTGTTCTGATTCTCATTGCTAGGGAGATCATTCCCAAGGAGAACCCTAGCCACTGAGTTCCCTTGCTCACAGCTCCTCTGTAGATTGCAGTTGGCTGCAGAACAATGAGAAATGCTTGGGGACATGACGCTTCACAGCACTCCATCTTACTTTCTGCTACCTTTTATGTCTATACTCCCTCCACACAGGCAGGTTTTTCCATTCCAAAGTACAGAGACCCAGCCGAGGCTGTAGCTTAGCTCTGATGTTTGTGTAAGGTCCTGGGTTTAGTGTGATCCATAGTGCTGCCAATAAATAAATAAATAAATTGAATTAAAGAAACAACAATTGAAGATAGGCTGGGTATTCGGCTCAGTTGTACAAAGCACTTGTCTAGCACACACAAGCCACGAAAGCGGTCCCAACACACACACACACACACACACACACACGCATACATACATACATACACACACAGACCAGGTACATACCATCTACCACTGGGCACACCCACACCCACATATACACATACATATTTAATTCAGTAAAAAGAATCACCATTTTCTACTTACTTAGCTACTTTAAATTTCAGAATGGATTCATTTTTCCCTGTTGGCCTTCTCTGACCTTCCTGATTCTCCTCTTTCTTCCTCCAGACTATAAACTCAAAAGGAGGTCTTTGTCTGCTATTCATTGTATATCAAGTCCACAGCAAAATGTTTGGTTTATAATTATACAACAAACCCAGAAACAGTAACTGTCACTATGCTACATACTTCCTTCTTAGGCTCCTTGTTAGCAGCCTTAGAGGTAGGTTCTACCATCGCTATCACTTAAGTATAGGGAACTGGACATAGTTGGAAGATTATAACAATTGTACAGCTAACAGCACTGAACTAGGATAAAAACCTAAGGAGCTTGTTCCCCAGATTGGCTCTGCTGATTATGATGTTATTCTCCTTCTGAACGCAGTAGGCACTTTAATAAACCTTCGCTGAATAAAGAAATGAATGGAGGTCTGAGAGAATCTGATTTCTAGAGGCCAGGGTTCAGATCTCGACCCTGACTCACCCTTTATTGTGTTTTCCTGCTCCAGGCCCTCCATGATTCCAGTGTAAACAGGGTTAGCCAAGACACACTAGTGCTGGACATCAGCAGACTGCGGCTTTAAGGTGGCATGACTTAACAGACCATACCTGGACTAAGCTCTTGAGTCTTGAAACCTTTAAACAATAAGTGACCTAGGCAAAGCATTTATTTAGCATCTAGATGGCACAGGAATCCACGTCGGCTTGTGGGAGAGAAAGTAAAAGGGAGAGAAGTGTCTGCAAACAACCGGCAGACCCAGCTCACAGGAAGCTGTAGGCCTCTCTTTGCTGATGGCTTTTGGTATCACAGTATCACGTGAGGTGGGATTTGGGGGATAATTATCCACAATCACTTCCTTCTTGGGATCCATTCCTTATTAGCAGTCTGCATGCCTGCTGGAGAAACCCCAGTTAACTGCCCTGCTTTCTCCGTGTACGGAGATGAAAGTCTCATTGCATTAATACCTCTGAAATGGCGCTGTAACTGAAGCCACAGCAAACTGCTCACCGGGGATCCCAAGCCTTGCAAACTAGTCTGTCTAAGCCTGCATGAAAAATGCAGACCTGCCCCTCTGCTGCTAGTTAAGCTGGCTGGAACTTTAATGCATGCCTCCTACAGCATTTTAGACCCAAGCCCCCAAGCCCAGGCCCCTGCCCCCAACCCACAAAGCTGCCACCAGGGTCCTCTGTGGCTCCTAAACACTTGGCTCTGGCACTTGGGACATTTTATTGAGGCAGCTTTACTGGAAGGATCCAATTACAGGGTATGGCAAGTTAGATTCAATGCCCCGGTTAACAACGCAGCAGAGAACACTGAGGCTCCTTTAGTCCTTCCTGGTCTGAGGGGAATGAACAGAGGTAATGGCTAACAGCCCCCAAGATGGCTGCTGCTTCTGGACAAGAACACTCCACTGGGTTTTTAAAATATCCTTCTATTTTTATTCATGTGTAAAAAGTAATACATCATAGTTGTTGGGGGGGAAGTCAAGCAATAGGAAGTAGGAAGAATAAAACTTAGTCTCTCCCCCTCGACTCTTAAAATCCCACATACTTCCCCTGAGGTAGACACTGTTTCCAGTTCATTGTATATCCTTCCAGATTTTTCTTTATTATACTTGTAAAAGGAATCATATCATAGTTAACGGTTTTCTGGCCAACTTTTCTACAACATATTATTTTTTCCTTTGCCGTGTATATCATGGTATTTCTGCCATTTATCCTTACGAATCTTCATTCCTTCTAACTCATACATTATGGTTTCTGGTATGTCTGTGTTGTTGTCTTTGCCACTTCTGTTCAAGGTACATCACGGTGGGAAAGTCAAGTTAGAAGCAGCCTGAAGAGATGCTCAAGGCGCATCCTCAGTCAGGAAGCAGGAAGAGATGAGTACAAGCTGAGCTGCTTCTTAGCTTGCTTGTTTCATTTTATACAGCTCAAGCCCAGGATCACCAGCCCAGGAAATGGATCTGCCCACAGTTAAGATGGGTCTGACCACATCATTTACCACAATCATGGTAATCCCCCATAGTCCTGCCTGAGACCTACCTTTCCCAGGTAATTCTAGATTCTGTCAAATTAATAATTAACACTAAACTTCATAGTCATGTATACACACTATGGGGAACCTTTGAGGTAGCTTTGTGTGTACTGTACATACTTGAACGAATTTCTTGCTTCTTTTCCATTATTTGTTTTTTTTTCCCAAGGTAGGGTCTAACTATGTAGCTCAGGATGGCCTCAAACTCACTCTATAGCCCAGGCTGGCCTCAGACACCAAAGAAATTCTCCTTATCTGGCCTCCAAAGTGCCAGTAATACATGTGTGCTACTGCCTCTCTTGGAGAGGACTTTGTATAAGATAAAATTATCAGAGTAATTCATGATGCCATGATTCTGAGACATCAAGTTTAACCTTCCTTATAGCCTGGGCAAACATTTTGAGGGATTTAATATTTAAAAATATAATGGCATAGTCACATGAGGAACAGCTATGTATTTATTTCATGACTTTCCTTCACATGGTCAAATCTGCAACAGGCCCACAGGTAATCACGTTCTCAGCTTTGTAAACAATCTGTCAGCTATTTATGGAGAATCAAGCATATAGTAATGCACTCCCATCTATTCCCTATCTTATACACTATATAATGTATGTTTTGCTGTTTTCTCTTATGAGCATTCCTGATATTTCCATGTAAATATACAGAGAAATGGTTTATAATTACAAAAACTAACCAATAAGTTTTCTTTACCAAATAAGTTTTTTGTTCATGGATAAATCCAGGGCAAAGTCCAGAGAAACTGGAATTCCTCCGTGTGTCCTGTCTCCCGGCTCAGGTCTGGTAGTTTTAGCATCTTGGATTGGTATCCATGCACTGTTGTTTAAAACACAATGTTTAACTTAATGTTTCTCTTGTTTCTATACTTATAAGTTTAGGTAAACATACGATGGCATGTATATGTCCCTATATAATATCAGTAGAATCATCTTGTGTTCTGCTTACACATTTCTTCCTGCTTCTTCCAAATCTCTGACAACTACTGGCATTAGTCTTTTCAAACTTTTTTTTTGTTCTTTCTTTTGATAGTCTTTACCTTGTACAGACTGTCATGTAGTTGAAATTATACAGAAGGTAGCCCTTTCAAACAGGATTCTTCCTTGCATTATTGTGATAAAGAATATTAGCATGTGGATGATGTGTGTGCATGCCATAGCATGTGTTTGGAAGTTAGAGGACATCTTTGGCAGTTGATTTTCTTCTTCTGCCCTCATGTGAGTTGTGGGGAATGGACTCAGGTCACCAGACTAGCACCTTCATCCACTGAGCCATTTTCCTTCTAGCCACCAACGAATATTCTATTGTAGGGACATATCACAGTTTTCACTCAACTATAGAAAAAAAAAACTTAGTTGTTTCTAGGTTTTGGGAATTATGACAAAAAGATGCTGTTGATGTCTACTCAAAGAATTCTGTGCAGATATAAGACTTCAAAGGATTTGGGGAATTATGAAGGGATGAATACTTGCATTCTATGTAAAATCGTGTTTTCCTTTGTAAGAGGCTGCCAAACTATTCTTTAAAGTGCTTTGGTGTGCACCGTCTTGTAGTCCACCAGCCATGAGCAAACGTTCCCATTGCTCTACTCTCTCACTGGTATGTCAGTGTCTTTAAAAGTAGTCATGTTGACAATGTTAGAGTTTGAAGTCACGTTTCTAAGTAATGTGATATTGGCCATCTTCTTATATCTTTTTATATCTTTTATTCAAGACATAGGCTTGTGCATTAACTTGATTTTCTATGTATAATTTTGATATATATCCCTAATCAGGTATGTTTGGTGCATATTTTCTCCCAACATATGATTTATTTTATCTTTACTTTTAAAAATTACTTTTATTTTTAATATTATAATATAATTACATTTTCCCATTTCCATTTTCTCCCTCCGAACCCCAGAACCACCAAGCCAGGAATGGCACTACCCACAATGGGCTGGGCCCTCCCACACTGGTCACTAATTGAGAAAATGCCTTACAGCTGGATCTCGTGAAGGCGTTTCATCAACTGAGGCTTCTTTCTTTCCGATGACTCTAGCTTGTGTCAAGTTGACACACAAAACCAGCCAGTACAACTGACCCCTTGTCAACTTGACACACAAACACATCACTATTACACTACAACTCATCCTTTCTTATTTATCCCTGAGATCTCATATTAAAAACATAAATAACGTTAAAAGTCCCACAGTCTTTAGAAATTTAAACACATTAAAAATTTAGTCTCATTAAACTATCCAATCTCTCTAAAAATCCAACATGCCTTTTTAAAAGCTCAAAGTCTTTCAGCTGTGGGCTCCTGTAAAAATCAAAATGAAATTAAATACCATCTCCAAGAAGGAAGAACAAGGGTACAGTTACAAACTGAATCAAGCAAAATCAAACTCTAATAGTACAAATAACTTTTAAACAGTGTTGAGATTGTTATAGACTGTGGCGATTTTTGAAGTTAGACTAAATGCATTTGTGCACTATGGAATGACTACAAGCCTATGGGGGCCAGGGAATGGAATGTGGTGATTGAAATAGGAATGGTCCCCATAGATTCAAGTGTTTGAAGGCTTGGTCCATAGGGAGTGACACTATTAGGTGGTGTGACATTGTTGGAGTAGGTGTAGTCTTGTTGGAGGAAGTGTGTCACTATGGAGTAGGCTTTGAGGTCTCCAACACTCAAGCTACTCCAAGGAAAGCACACACCCTCCTTCTGCTGCATGTGGATCAAGATGTGGAACTCTTGGCTCCTTTAGCACCATGTCTGCCTGCACACCACTATGTTTCCTGCCATGATATTAATGGGCTAAACCTCTAAAACTATAAGTCAGCCCCAATTAAATTAAATAATAAAAGAGTTGCCTTGGTCACAGCGTCTCTTCACAGCAAAAAACCCTAACTAAGACAGGGACTCTAGTCAGGGCATGGGGAGGGAAATAAATGCAGAAGGAGAGAAGAGGATAAGATAACAGAATATTTGAAAATGTTATAAAGAATAATACTATTAGCTGTCCACCTAAAATATCTACTATAATACAGTTAAGTTTGTATAAAACTATTCATAATAAAGTTTTAAACAAAAATTTCCCATCTGGATGGACAATGTTCCCTCCGTGAACCAAAGATCACATGACACGATGTCATATAAGGTGTGAGAAACCCTCTTTTGAGAGATATTTCAGGAGATTCCTATAATACTATAAACTATTTCTATTGTCCTTGGTTGCCCCAGAGTTGGAAAGTAAGTCCTTATTTTTTTGAGGATACCTTGCATCAGAAGGCAGACCCAAAGACTCCTGAGCTAGAACTGACCTGAATGTTCCCTCCCTGAAGAATAGCATTCATGGTACCAGAAGGTCTCATGTAAGCTTTCCAAAGAGGGAAGCCGTCAGCTATGTGCTTCCCAGCTATAACATCTATGAAACATAATGGTAAGCATGGTGCAATAAACTCAAGAGTGCTGTAGTGGTACATGTATCTCGGCAGTAACCAACTGCTCTGTAATTGCACTTTAGACCCACTCAACAAAGGGGAAATTATGTATTGGAAACCTAGCCCACTACCCAGGTCTATTGAAGTCATGGATCTTGGAGGAGAATTTACAACTATGTATTTACTAAACGAGCATAATCCCCAACCACACTGTAAATATTTATCTTTGTACTCACAGATGAATGTAGTCCTCACCCTGAATTAAGGAAACTTCTCTTTGCAACAGATGGAGACCATTACAGAAAACTACAACCAACAAAAGTATGGAGAGAAGTGGAGTCCAGTTTCAATAGATCCATCTACAATACAACTGCTAAGGCTTGGAGATCATTGCAGGGGTGTGTGCGAAAAGTTGTAAGAGCCCGTGGAACAAGGGCTCTGCTGAGAGATTAATTTAATTTTTAAAATACCTTTTATAGAAGCAAAAGTGTTAAACTTAATAAAGTCCAACTTAACCAACATTTTAAAAATAGGTTATAATTTTCTAAAACTCATCATCAAACCCACGGGTGCCTAGTTTTCTGCTGTTAATTGTCTAGGTATTTTCCTAGTTTTACATTTTACTTTTAAGACTGTGACCCATTTTAAATTATTTTTTATGAAATATGTGGCTTATGTTCCCACTGTCTGTGTGGTTTTCATGTTCAGTTTTCTCTCACTGTTTGCTGAAAGGAATGTCTTCTTGTTACCAAGTTGACTTTTCTTCTTTGTCAAAGATGTTGGGAATATTTGTACGGTTCTACTGCTAGATTTTCCATTGATTTACTTTTCTATTTTTCATCATATTTTATCACTATAGACTTAGGTTCATGCTTCAGTCTGCATAGTGTTTTTCAGTGTTGGATTGATAACTTAAGGTTCGTTGTTTTTCTATATAACCTGAGAGTAACTTCAATCTCCACAAAATAATTGCCTAGGGCATGAGGGGGTATTGTGTTGAATTTTTACATCACCCTGAGAACTCATACACACACACACACACACACACATTATGTGTGTGTGTGTAGAAATTATTTATCTAATTGTGTAGATCTTCTTTTGACTCTTCAGTTTTAGCTAGGTGTTGTACACACTTTAGTATGTTTATGACTGCACATTTTCATTTTCAGTTGATACTTAAGTAAATGTTATGTTTTAATTTTTAAAGTCTCATTGTTCTTTGCTGCTTTATAAGAAAGGCTATCAAATATTGCCTCATTTTCTACAGCCTTTCTGCAATCACTTGGCAGCTTTTAGATTGTTTGTATTGATTTTCTATATTAAAAGTCAGGACAGTTCCAAAACAAATTCTGTTTTATCTCTTCTTTCCTAATCTAAACAGCTTTTATTTACATTTTTTAAAGTCTTATTGCATGAGCCTGACTTCCAATATTCCCATAGTATCTTGAACAGCCATGGTGTTCCAGTCTGAATGCACCTCCCACAGATTTATATGTTGAAATGCACTCTTAACTGCACAAGTGTTAAACATGGGCCCTGTGGGAAGTAATGGGGATATGAGAGCTTTCCTTTATTAATGGGATTAGTGCTTTTGTGAGGAAGGAACTTGCCTCTCCTTCAGCCCTGTGAGGACACAGCCACAAAGCACTGTCTATGCAGGGAAACTTGTAATCCCCCTTGAAATTGAAAATGAGACAGGCCTCCTTTCCAATATAGTGTTTGAAGTACTACCTGGAGCAAGACAGTAAGATGAGGGTATTAAAGGCCTACAAATTAGAAAAGAAGTCAAATTATCCCTTTTTTTGCAGATGGCATGAGAGTAAAAATAAGAGGGCCCCAAATTCTAAAAATAATAAACTTCTAAAAATAAGAAATTTCAGCAAAAAGGCAGGATAAAAAAATCAATTTTTTAAAAAAAGGATAGTCTTTCTGTGTACCAACAAACATGCGAAAAAAGTAGTTACAGACATATCCTTATTTACAATTGAATACAATAAAATGTCTTGGAATACATTTAACAGAGGAGGCCAAAGGCCTTTGCGATGAAAACTTCAAATCCTTAGAAGAAAAAGACTGAGGGGGACATCAAAAAGTGGGAAGACCTCCTCTGTTCATTGATTAGTGGAATTAATAGTGAAAATGACTATGGTCCCAAAAGCAATTTACAAAATCAGCAGAATCCCAATAAGATTGACAACAACATTCTTCACAGAAATACAAAAATGCATTCTAAAATTCATATGGACCAGAAAAGGTCCAAGACAGCCAAAGCAATCTCAAACAAAAAGTACATACCAGAGGGATTACCATTCTAGATTTCAAGATATGTTACAAAGCCATAGTAATAAAAACAGCATGGCACTGGCACAGAAACAGAGCTGTAGTCCAATGGAACAAAATAAAAGACCCAAACATGAATACATCTGATTACAGCCATCTGGTGTTTGAGAAAGCCAAAAGTATTGTCTATCAAGCAGAGCCCTCATCAGACACTGAATCCTTTGGCATTGTGACCTTGAATTTACTAGCCTCCAGGACTATGAACAATATGTTTCTGTTGTTTATAACTTAACTTGGCTTATTTTTTTGTCAGATTAATGTATATAGACAAATATAGGTGTTACCCTCCCTTTTTCCTGTTTTATGAGGAACGGCTCTAGAAAATCATCACAGGTATCATAACAGCTGTATTTTTTTTGGTACATTTTCATAAGTTGGAAAACTTCCCTACTAGTTCTGGCTTACTATGAGATTTTATTATGCTTATGCTTCAGTGCAGGTTTCACCAAATGTGTTTTCAGTATCCACTGATATGATTATTGGAGTTGCCTCCTTAGTCTGTTTTTTTTTATTCATTTCCATGAACTGATTTTTCTAATGAGGAACCAGCCTTGGGTATTTAGTAATGAAAAGTAAGTTTCCCTTGGTCACAGAGAATAACTTTCTGTGCTTTATCAGATCGGATTTGCTAATAATTCGTTTCACACCTTAACGGTCTGTTTTTTTCCCCATTTTTTTTTTTTTTGCTTTACTAGGCTAGAGAATTATAAGTATAGTTTATTTTTTCTAATACTAGCCTTTGTTTTGCTTTATTCTGTTTATAATTTCACATGTTCCTGCTCTAAATGTCAGTCTGCTTCAGATTTCTCCTTTTTCTTGTTTTCTAAAGTTGAGACTTGGATTATTGGCTTTAGGTCTTTATCTTACTATAATATGGGTAGTAACTATAAATCTGTCAATCACTATCTTTAGTAAATGCCACAAATTTTGATGAGCTTTATTTTCATTTAGCTTTGAATATGTTAAAAATTCTCCCATTGCTTCTTGCTTGACCCATGTGTTACTTAGACATGCTGCTCAATGTCTATAAATATCTCGATATTTTCCATCTATCTTCCTGCTACTGACTTCTATCTTAATTCCATTGTGATTGGAGAGTGTTCTTTCTCTGTGTGATTTCTCTTCTTTTAAATTTGGCAAGATGTGTTTTATGGCCCATAATGTGGTCTATCCTGGTGAATGTTCCATGAGAGCTTAGAAGAATGTGCATTCTGCTGTTGTTCGATGAAGTGTTCTATAAATGTCAATTAGGGCCTGTTGATTGATGGTGTTGTTTGGTTCAGCACTACCCTGGCCGATTTTCTGCCTGCTGGATCTGTCAATTACTGGGGGTGGGGTGCTGAAGTCTCTAACTACAAGAGGGGCTTCATCTATTTCCTTGCCTTTATGCCATTCTTTGCTTCATACATTTTGATCTGATGTTGTTAGGCACATACACATTAAACTCACTACATCTCACTGAATTCGCCCCTTTACCCTTCTACAGTATCTTATTTCTCTCGTGATTGTGCTTTCCCTGAGTCTTCTGTTTTTGAAGTCAGTACCAGCTCTCCTCGACATGCTTTGGAATATAACTTGAAAACATCTCAGGTGAAAAATAGATTTAGTACATTTACCGTATCAAGAATCATAGCTTAGCCTAGTTTATCTTAAATGTGTTAAGACTGCTAATACCAATCTATACTTGGCAATATATAATTTAATATAAGGTCCATTTTATAACAAAGGATGCATGTCTCATGTAATTGACTAGGGTGAAAGAGTGAAAACCAGAATGCATATATGGATATGTTTTCATTTACAGTAAAAAAATCACAAATCTCACATTATAAGTTGGGGGATGTTTATGCAGTGATCTCTGCCTTTTATTTTTACTAGAATTTATGTGATATATTTCCCCTCTATTTTTAAAAATCTTTCTGTTTCTTCATGTTTATAATGAGCTTTGTAGGTAATATATTATTTAGTTTTGTTTTA
Source organism: Grammomys surdaster (assembly GCF_004785775.1). Classification (NCBI taxonomy): domain Eukaryota; kingdom Metazoa; phylum Chordata; class Mammalia; order Rodentia; family Muridae; genus Grammomys; species Grammomys surdaster. The sequence continues at coordinate 3,526,935 of NW_021604732.1, forward strand.
TAGTCCATGGTGACAGTCTTTGTCTTTTAATTGATGTATTTAGGACATTCACATTTACAGAAACTGAAGATGTAGTTTACTGATATTGACAATGTTTATAGTTTTTTTGGTCATTATCCCTATTACTTGTTTTATCTTCTATGCCTTTTCTACATTTTCTGGGTGTTAATGGTTTGTAGTATCACACGTCCCCCTCAATATAGCCATTATATTTATTTATAAATTCTTAGATGAGTATAGTGTCTTATTTCTGTAACCTAAATACTTGAGAAGCTCTGGCAAGAGAATTGTCATGTTTGTGGCCAGTCGGAGGTACACCATGAGTTCCTTAAGGAACTGGGCTACAGAGTGAGACCCTGTATCAAAAAACTAAAACAAACAAGAGTTAAAAAAATCTTTTCATTATTTTTCTAGAGTTTTTAGTATCTAGATATAATATTTAGGTTTATTTACATGTAGATATTATACTATGGTTACATATTACACACACAGCACATGCAAATTCACACTATATTGCTTCTTTGCTGCTAGTTTCTGTCACTGATCCACAAGCCATAATCTAATATACTGTTACTGTCATAATTTTGAACATACTATTATATATTAGATGTACCAGTGGTAGAGGAAATTAAGAAATTTTATTTTCCTTTCTTTATTTCTTCTCAAATGTTCTTCCTATACTATTCTTTCATGATAGAGGAATTTCCTTTAACTTTGCTTTTTTTGGTAAGATAGGTTTGATGGTGATGAATTTTCTTTCATTTTTCTAGGAAAGTCTTTTTTTCAATAGTAATGATAATTTTTCTAGATAGTGTGTTCTTTCAACATTTTGTCTGACTCTTTTCTTGCTTGCATGATTTCTTATTTTTTCTTGAAGAAAACTCATGATATTGACCTCTGACCTCCATATGCATGTTCATATACAAAGTTATGCACATATACATATTTATACAAGTATATACACATGTATTCTCATACACAAAAGTCAAAAGAAATGAATAAAATCACTGAAAACATGTTACTTGGTCTCTTAGTTTATGGACAATATGACTCATTGGGCCTCATTTGATTTGGGATGCAACTGTATGCTTTTTTTCATTACATTAATACATTTCTTTGTTTCTTTTATTTTAATGCAATTATATTATTACTCCCTCTCACCCCTCCTAAGCCTCCTCTGCTCCCTCTCAAATTTATTATGCCTTTTTTCTTAGTATTATTGAGCATCTATCTATCTATTTATCTATCTATCTATCTATCTATCTATCTAATTAAAAGTATTTTATGTATTTTTAGGGAAATGTAAAATAATTTATCTGTGGCTTTTTCAAACACCCATGGTGGTATTTATCTCTCTCCTTTACCTCTTCTCCTGTAATCTCCTCTATCCCCCTTCCCCAGTTTAAGTGCACCAACTACTGTTTGCATTTCTCTTTTGAGATCACCTGTATGCTGCTATTACGTAGTATTGAGTGCCCCTACCCCATCTCTTTGCGATTTTCCTGGTTTCTGTGGTTATTCCATGTTTACCTTGAAGTACCTTTTCATTTTCCTTATTCAGAGTTGAAAAGCAAAAGTGACTCTTAGACTCTAGTGTGCTTAGATTTCTAAAGGTTTGGAATTGTACCTGGGGTGTGAGCAACAGTAGAGCATCTTGGTAAGTTGGTTGTTGAAGTTATCACATGCTGACATGTGAGTATTCCATGATGCATTGTTTATAGATGCAAAAGAAAGAAAGCAATCCAGGGTGGTACAAGGGTGGTGAAGCACCTTCTGGTTTATGAATCTGGAGATAAGAATCACCTCTTTATAATGGGGAATTTTGTCCATAGACTGAAGGAGTGTGTCATCTTCTTTATATTATGGAATTAGGATTCTGGTGTGTGTGTGTGTGTATGTGTGTGTATGCGCGCGTGCATATGTGTGTGTAATTTCATGAGAAGCCCATTATAAAGAGCCTTCCCACTAATGTTAGCAGTAACATGTCTTTCTGGGGCAGGGCAGGAAGGTACAGATGGACCACACAGTTAATTCAGGTAAGTGGTCAGATCAATGCTTGTTGGTGTATCCCTGAAGGCAAAAATATTGGGGAGAAACTGACTTGTCCATTAAAAAAAGGCAGGGAGTGAAGAATGGCAAGAAAAGGTTTCTTTGTTAATTAAATCTGCTTAACATGGTCTAAAAGCATTAAAGATAATAAAATAACAATGCTGTTTCCACAGACTCACTCTTTCTCTACATAAACACCAAAGCATCATTCAATTTTTCAGATGCAGGGACTAGTTTTCGAAGGATGGATTCATATTACCGTGGAAAGCTCCCAAGGAAATAATGGCTCTTTACTGGAAGCAAATGAAGAAAAAAGATCTGCAGGGGAGTAGAAATACTGTAATTGCATTAAAATGTAAGCCCAGCAGTCCTGTTAGGGGTTCCTGGGGGGAATATCTGTCCTGGCTGAGGAAGATCTGCTAAGATTAGAACCACCTGACCAGACAGCCATCCCTACAAGTGAGAAGACAGAGACTGCAAACTCCTCTACTTTAGAGTTCTCTTGCAAAGTGAATTTAAACAGTTTTTTTCTCTAATGTTGGGAGTCTTAGGAGCTTTGGTGGTTGGTTATCTAGCAGAAGAGGCAGGAAATTGATTCTGCAAGTCTGTAAGTGCTGGATAGAAATAGAGACCTGTCTTTCTGATCATTTTGTATCCCTGGGAAACTCACCTAATCCCCTCTCATTTTGTTTATCATCTTGAGAAGGACTAGACACTAGTATATATTTCATGAAGTTTTGGGATATATTCAAAACATTCATATGTAGAACCTTTTATCAAGTCATTTCGCATATAGTGTTAGGAGACATCAGTATGAATAGGTCTGACATGACACCAGACTCTCACAATCCATGGGACATTGATGCTAGAATACCATTTATATACCAGCATATGAAGTTATTAAAGAAAACAGCCTCCCAATTACATAGAACTTATACATAGAACCTATTCTTATAAAACATGACTTACAGTACCAAGGACAATAGAAGGGATGTGTAAATAGTTGTACTATTACATTATTTAAAGGACAATGACAAGTAGAATGTCTGTAAGGACTGAGTACAAATACACCTTTCTCCCAAGTACTTTTCTTCTACAGCTGGTGAACTTTGTAGGTATAGAAGACAAATTCACCCTACTGTATACAACAACAATAGTGGTTTTAATGCTGTAATCTCAGGATTTGAACCTTCAAGAATGCCTGGTTAGCAGCGACTAGCCCTACCAAACAGTTTTCTTCTTATTGTTTACATCCCCTCAGTTGAGCACTCTGAATGTGACCTCCATCGGGATACTGAAGGCAAGCATGTGTTCATCTGTCCAGTTCTTCATGTGTTCAGCAAACGATGTTTAAATTTTCTATGGACTCTAATGTGAGGAATCAGAGAATCCTGAAACAAGTGATTCTTCCTTTGGGGAAAACATGGATTCATGGATTAGGAAAACATACTAATTGAGATAATCCTTGGTAGTTTTCAATTTGTTTCAGTTTGCATCTTCTTGCTGAGTATTTTAAACATTTGAACAGTAATGCTTATTTACCATTTATGTATCTTCTCTGGACTACTGTGTCTTTTCAACATAATTTGCTTCATGGCAAAAATGTTGATGTTCATAAAGACCAACACACATTTTCCTTATTGACTATGTTGTTATATCTATTGCCTGCATGCTTGACCCAAGGTCATACTATCCTGTTTGAATGATAACATTGTAGTTTCACTTTTTAAATTTAAGTACCTCATCTATTTTGAGTGAAAGTATGAAGTATAGGTCAAAATTCACTTCATTGCATATGGACAGTATAGTTATTCTTATGCCGTGTGCCATAATAAGACTTCCCTTAATCCACCTTTAGAAGAAATCAGTTGACCCTTGGTGCTGGATAGTTTCATATTAACTTAATAAAATTTATAGTTATCTGAAAGGAGGATCGTCAATTGATAACACACCTTCATAAGATCTGGCTGTAGGGCATTTTCTTAATTAGTGATTGATAATGGAGGGCTCAGTTCACTGTGGATGGAGCCATTTCTGGGCTGATGGTTCTGGATTCTATGAGAAAGTAGTCTGAGCAAAGCCATACAGAACAAGCCAGTAAGCAGCACCCCTCATGGCCTCTGCATCAGCTCCTGCCTTCAGGTTCCTGCCCTGTTTGAATCCCTGTCCTTATTACCTTTTGATGATGACCAGTGATGTGGAAGTGTAAGCCAAATAAACCCTATTCTCTCTCAGTTGCTTTGGTCATGGTATTTCATCACAGCAATAGTACCCCTAACAAAGGCACCATCCCTGTGCTGATTTATTTCTAGGTTCTTTATTCTGTTCTATTTGTGAGTCCTACAAAGCTCTGATTACATGAACCTGATACGTCATTCCTTTGAAAATATTTTTTTCATGTTTTTATTTAATATGCTTATATAATTTTCCCCTTCACTTCCTTCAACCTTTCCAATGTATTATTCCCTTGCTCTCCTTCAAATCCATGGCCTCCTTTTCCATAATTGTTCTTGCATATCTCTCTCTCTCTCTCTCTCTCTCTCTCTCTTTCTCTCTCTCTCTCTCTCTCTCTCTCTCTCTTTCTCTTTTTCTCTCCCTGTGTGTGCATGTGTGTGTGTCCACACAAGTACATGTACTATGTGGAAGTTAGAGAATGACCATAGCTTCCAGCCCTCAGGTACGTTGCATCGACAGAGTCTCTGATATGTTACCATGTAGCCATCAGCAGGATGACATGTGTTTACACATCATGCCCATTCTTTTCAATTGGTTTCTGTGCAAACTGAGTCTTCAGCCTGGTGAGGCAAGTCCTTAGTGATTTCTCATCTGGCTTTACTATATTCTGGAAACAAATATCATGTTTCCATTTTTACCCACAGAGGTTCCCGTTTTAAGTCCTAAGATAGTCTGCATTAAAGTGCATGACACCATGCTGTGCTTCTCTTTTGGATAGACTGTCCTCCATAGATGTCAGATTTGCCTACTGAATCGACAGTGTTGTTCAGGTCTTACATGTCTGCTGCTTTTTGGTCTATTCTAGTAATGAAACAACAATGTTGAAGTCTCCAAATATCACTCCAAATATCTGCATATTCCCATTCTGTTTTCACCGGTAGTTGAACTTATGAATTGCTGCTGTATTTTTAAGCTCCTCTCTTCAGCTTTAAGGTACAGTTGTTACATTTTAGACAGTTGATTCGTATATATTTATGTATTGCCCTGGTTTTGTCCTTGATAATGTTTCTTATTCTGAGAGCTACTTTAGCTGATATTCATAAGCTATTGAATTTTTAATGTTTGTTCAGTGTATCTTTCTTTATCCTTTATTTTTTAACCTGTCTATGGTTTTATATTAAAGTTGGCTTCCTATAGAAAGAATTCATTTAGTTTTAAAAATTCAACATGGCATCTGTCTTGGTTTCCTTTCTTATTGTGATAAAAAGCAATGTAAGGGTTAAAAGTTTATTTGGCTCACAATTTCAGGTTACAATCAGTGCTGGTTAGATTTGTGTCAAGTTGACTCAGACTAGAGTTAATGGCAAAAATGCCTTCACCAGATTGACCTCTAGGAAAAGGAGAGGTGTAGCTTCTCAATTAATTGGTATTAGAGGGCCCTGCTCACAGTGGGCAGTGCCATTTCTGGGCCAGTGGTCCTGGGTGCTATAAAAAAGAGACAGAGCAAGCCACAAGGAACAAGGCAGTAAGCAACACCCTTCACAGCTTCTACTTCAGTTCCTTCGCTGGATGATGTATTACAAGCTGTAAGATGAGATAAACAATTCCTCTTCAAGTTGCTTTTGGTCTTAGTGTTTTGTCAGAGCAATAAAACCCTAACTAAAACACAGTCTATCATTTTAGGGGACTCAAAGTAGCAGGAAACTAAATCAGCTAGTCACATTACATCCGTTGCCAAGAGAAGAGAACAATGAATTAATCTATTTATGCTAATACTCAGCTTACTTTCTCCATTCTTATGTAGTCCAAAATCCCATTCCTAGGGAATGGTACCACCTTCAGTGGGCAGGTTTTCCTCTTTAATTAACTCAAATAATGAAATCACTTATAGGCATGCCTACAGATTGACATAATAAAGATAATTCTTCACTCAAATTGCCTTGCTAGATGGTTCAAGATTATGTCAAGTTCATGGGTAAAATTAATCATCACAGTATCTCTGTTTTTTGTTTTTGCTTCAGTGCTGGTAATCAAACCCAGGGCCGTGCACATGCTGTACAAGTGCTTAACCATTTAGATACCACCCAAGGCTTCTTATTTACCTTATTTACTTTACCAGATGTTGCATAAAGAGTTAAACATATATCATATCAATAGAGATATTACTTTTCTCTTTGTTTTTTGCTTTTTTGTTTTTTTCTGCAAAAGTAGCAAGATAACTTTATTTAAAATGAAGCAATGTTGGATCAGAGAGGGATATACTATCAAGATTGACTGTGTCAAATGATGAGGGTACTCAAAGGCCCTAAGGTATAGTTCAGGGTCTCTCTTTTACCCCCATTTTTATTAGCTCTTAGAGAATGTGAAGTATTTTGATCACATTTGACCATAGTCACCTCCAATCTTCTCCCAGATCCACCCCCTATTCCCTACCTGTTCAATTGTTTTCTCCCTATAGACTCTTACGTATATGGCCTTCCACTGGGATCTGGTTGACAAGTCAGGGGCCATACCCTTCAAAAAACTGACCCTCCATCTCTCAGCAGCTATCAGTTGCCAACTGTTTTTCACCCATGAGTGAGACTTCATGCTTACTGTCCCACTCAATGCTGAGATTTTTATCTGGCTTGAGCTTGGTAAATGCATGATGTCACAACTTCTCTGAGTTCCTATGTACAACTCTGACAAGAAAACACTATTTTGTTGTAGTAAACTACTGCCTTTGGCTCTTACAATCTTTCTAGTACCTTTTCCTTGAAGAGCCCTGAATTTGCAAGGAGAGACAGTGATACAGATGTCTCATATAGAGCTGAGAATTCACCAGTCTCTATTTTTTTTCTTTACCTTAACCAGCTTAATCAGTTGATGGTCTCAGTTGATGGTCTCATCTACTGGAAAAACAAAAACAAAAACCACCACCAACAAAAAATTCTGATGAGGATAGAGGTGTGCCAGTCTATGTATATAGTAAGTCATTAAGAGTTAAGTTAGCACTAGGTTCATTTAGAATGATGAACATAATAATAGTATGTTAATAGGTTCTCTACAGGGAGATGGGTCTATGGGGTATTCAAACACCCTGGTACATGTGAGGAGGTCCAAAGATAACTCTGAGGAGTCAGTGCTCTCTGTGTGCTTTTAAGTAAGATCCTAGGGTTGAACCCAGGTCTTTGGGCGTCCCTGCTGAGCCATCCCATCACCCTCCCCTTACGCTTTAAGGATTTGCACTCATAAATCCCAAGTGGCTTCAAATTTGTGTGTAGCTAAGGATGGCCTGTGATTCTCCTGCTTTCTGCAAGGTATACATCACCATACTTGTCTTCTCTGTGCTGGGGACCAAATTTGGTGTCTCCTGCATACTAGAAAGGCACTCTCCCTAATGAGTTACATCTCCAGCCTCTCTTTTCTTTTACTTCAATTTAAATATTAAGTGCTCAGGTGAGGTTTTTTGCATATTTTTTTATCTTCAGTTATTATTTTTTCATCCACTTAAATTTTTTTTTAACCTCTTGCTTCCAAGTAGGTGGCCCTTATACTCATGTCCAATGTCTCACAACTCTAAGATGACTGATGTTTTCAGTCACTCTCTTTCCCCTTTCTTTGTGTCTGTACAGGCCTCTATTCAAGGTCATTGATTCTTTAATCAGCTGTCGTGAGTTGGTTTTGAGCCTTTGAAGATGTTCCTCATTGATGCTATTGGATTTTCTCATATAGCATCATTGCTTGATTCCTGCATTATGTTTCCATCTCTTTACTGAAGTACTTTTCTGATCATCTATATTATTTACCTTTTCCTTTAAAACTTTAAGTCACTATCATAGGTTAACTAACTAGTTCAATGTTATGTAAAGGTAAAGAGACAATGTTGAAGACACAGAAAAACAGAGACATTACATGTAAAGGGACAGAATTATAGTCTAGAATTTACCTTAAATTGGGTTGGCAAGAGACTGTAGAATGACACCTTTATAGTAGCATTGCTAAACAGTGGTGGGAAAAGAGATGTCTGTTATCATACAGTTTTATGTCTACAAAGAGAATGGTGTTTCTTTAAATTTTTGTCAGGTAATTCTGACACCAATGTAGTTTTTAAAATCGAGTGATAGTTGCTGTCTGAACATGACTTTTATTTTCTTTTTGTATATTTGTGTAGCTGTAGAGATTGAACCAAGTAGACTTTACACTTGCAGAAAGTAATGCATTTTCTTGGGCTGCATACAAGGATGGGAGCCTGACTTAAATTAGGCTGAGCTCAGTTTTGCTGTTATTGTTTCTGCCTACAATTATTTTGGTAGTCAGAGAAACATAGGCTTCCAATTCCTATAGGTATACCCAAGAAACTCAGAAATAATTTCTCAGTGTTAGGACTTTTTTTTTTCTGTGCATCCCAAAGCTGTTCTGAAAATAGTCGTGTTTCCCTCTACAATGTCCTCTTGTGTTTTTTGTGTTGTGTGTTAACAGAAGCATTAGCTGAGCAATAGATGGATATGAAAGATATGATTGCTCGTCTTTTGATTAATCTTCAACCATAAAGAACTGAGTTCCAGGAACTTAGCTATATGAGCTTCAGCTCCTGTCCCTTGGGAAGAAGGTAGGCACTTACTCTCCCTCATTCCTTACTGGACCTGAGATTGGAAGCTAGAACTTTCTACTTTTCCAATGGTTGTAATAGAATATATACATTTGAAAGTTAACATACCCTTTTATTATTATTGTTAGAAGAGTACAGGCTGCATTTCCAAAGAATCCAAAATCCCAATATGTAGGAGACAGGAACAATGGCTACAAGAATAAGAATCTCCAGTTCATTCAAGTGTGCTCATTACAAAAGTAACATGGCATGTGTATATATGTGGTTTTTGACTTTCAAATCTCCCAGCTATTCCTTATCTACCTAATACTTTGTTAGTTACAGCCAAACACTGATTTTTACTGCTTTAATCTATGAATTTTCAAAGACCAATCTCAAACACTGTTCTGTATTATCAAGAACATGTGTACTGCTGCATATGATTAGGATGGGTCACCTGAAATATATCCCATGAGTAATCACAGCCACAGCAGTGTAGTAGGAAGTGAAGTTCCTGCTACCCTGACTGAACAAGTCTAACCATTCACCCAGGTTCAAGATCCTTCGTATACTTCCTATGCTTCTCTACATCCGCTAGAAGAAGATCCAACTTCTCTCTGAGTGAATGCTGATCGTTCTTTAGCTCTTTTTAGGTGAAACTGTAGAAGTCCTCCCTGTAATGTCCTCCATAGGTTTTATTGGGTTCCATTAGGCCACACAGAAAGCATCTCAACTCATAGGGCATGACCTATGACATATGCTTCCACGTAGTCTTTGTCAATCTTCTGATGTCACCTTTGGACTTGGGTTGTTGTTAATTTTTACAGGGACTTTTGCTTCGTGTTTTGGGCTGATTAACTTTCTAGAAGCAGAGATCAAACAGAACAGTTTGGATTATATCCAACCATGAGACCATCTAGGACTGCTCCGTTTGGAGAATCTGGAGACGAGCAACACACAGGAAAGGTGCCCTTTTCCCTCTTTAAGCAGAATTGGTGACTCATCCCACCCAGAGGAACATTCAGGTCTAAGAAAACAAATTGATATCTATAAATATGTGTACTGATCCACAGTATGAGGGCAAATAGAATCATTTTTCTAGGCATAGTAAAAACTCATAAGCACAGTAACATGGTAAATAAGAAACTGGATTTTAAGAAGAAATTGTTTAGAGCAGAATCAAATTTTTTTTTCTTTCACTAGTAGTGTAAATTTGGACAAATATTTTAATCTCTAGAAATACTAGTATCTTCTGTGAATGTGAGATGATTACAGAAGATATGTCATAGGTTACTATAAAATTAAGTGTGATAAGGCATGAGATCATCATTAACAAGCATTATTAATTACATTACAATTTTATGAGAACATTTAAAAGATACTACTAGGTGGTCATGGCCACAGAGATAGCTCAGTAGGTAAGAATTTATATTGCTCTTTTAGAGACTTAAGTTTGGTTTTGAGCATCCACGTCAGGCAGCTTTCAATTGCCTATGACTCCATCCAGCTGTAGAGGATTTGACTCCTTTTCTAGCCTCTATGGTCACCTGAACTTAACTGCATATACAGACAAATACATATAACTAAAAATAAAAACATTCTTAAAATAATAAACGAGGTGCCATTGATTAATTTCATGAAGAAGATAACACAAATAATTTTCAGTAATACAATAATAATTAAATGATTATCTAAACTGAGAAGTATCTGGCCATGAGGGCATACAACGTAATCCTAACCCAAACTTCAGAACCAGCCTGGACTATACACTGAATAACAGGCCAGTCAGATCTACATAATAGGACACAGTTTAAAACCAGGCAAACAAGCAAATAATAAAAAACCCGAAACAACAACACAGGATTTGAAGCAAATTCAGTGAAATGACTTCTGTTTCTCCTTCAAGGAATGCTGGTTAGGTTGGAACTACAGCATGCAAATCTTAGGATGTGGAGGGCTTCACGTGCTTAGGTCTTTTCTGCTCTAATGTTGCATGTGTAGTCTCCAAAATGTTCATGATTAGCTTTGTGGGATCGGAATTCTGTGCATGCTTAGGCAACACTGTTTTTGGAGGAAAATTATGATGAGGTCAAAGTGAGAGAAATCATATAGCCTGGAGGGAAAAAGCAGGAAAGGCCGTTGTACATGGTGAAAAACACTGGGTCTACATTACTTCTTACTTCATGTTATTCATTTTGATCTTGGAGCTAGCGAAATTGAAACTGCAGAGTCTTTCAACCTTTAATTGATAGGTTAATGTATTATCTTATTTATATCAAGTCATCTTGTTGTATTTGTATTAGGTATTTGTGCTGTTTATCACATTTACTCTTATTGGTATGTAAAAATCTTTACATGTTAAGGAAAATATTTTATATAAAGAGATTCTACTATGATAGATTTCATATAATGCCATAGGAGTCTTAAACAGGACTTGGGCAAAACTATTATGTCAAAAATATCTTTAAGTGTTTATATGTGTTTTGTACACTTTATTTGTAATGTATCGATAACTTCCCAAAAACGATTGCTCATGCCAAGTCAAAGACCATAAACCTTTATTTTCAATATTGCTTCTTTACAAAAAGCTTCTCATTACCGTGAGCTTCTTTCAAGACAAATATTCAACATCTGTGGACCCCTATTCTGAGACCCTTTGGGTATGTTACTTGTATATCTTAACTTCATACACACTGAGATTATGTACAGCTTAACTCCATGTGCATTGTGATTATGTATCAAGAATTTAGTTGACAACATTATTTCCAATTTTCCATAGGGAGCTTCAGAGTAGCATTGGAAGCTCTCTGCATATCCCTAAGTTACTGTTTTACGACCTAATACTCCATTTATCTGATTGTAATTTCCTACTTCTCTCATTTTTGTTACTAGTTCCCAGTTTATACTTCGAGTATTTAGTAATCCTTAGTAGCCACTATAGTTCAGATCTAGAATGATCCCCCACATTGCCCATATGTTAGTTGGTTATTGGTTGGGTGATATGGAGTGGGAGGTGGTGAAAATTTAAGAGGCCAGCTGGCTGGTCAGTGGGGATGTTCCCTCACATGTAACTGTGGTACCTAGCCACACAACCTCCCAGGTAAATGGCAATGTTTTCCCTCTGTGATGTGCTCCTCACTTCCAAAGAATAGCCAACCAGTCATGGGATGATCTATCCTAAACTGTGAGATGATAATTTTTTTTCTTATAAGTTGATTATCTGAGGTATGTTATGTGATGGACAGTTGATTAATACAGTAAGCAGTAATAGCAAGTCTTTTTTTTTTTAGCTGTATTATGCACCAACACAGCAGTAGAGCAGAAGGAGTAGAATTGTCACTGGCATTTCTTCTGGATAGTATAAGAAGCCAGGATCAGTTTCATCATATGTGAAACATGAGCCTTGAAGAATATTCTGAAATGTAAATGAATACAAAGCATTTAGAACCATGCTTAATGTATATGTTTTCACCAAAATTTGATTTTATTTGTGACTGTCACTGTGAAGCTATAGTTTAAGAGGTACTTTCATCCTGGTCTCTTTCAACTATCCATTCAATGACGTTCAGTGTCTCTTCCTATAGGACCAGTTTCCCACCAGAGATGAGGGATGCTAGACTTGGGAGAAGCCCAGTGAGGTGTGCTATTTGTTATAGGCTCAATTTTGTCCTTGTATAGAAGTCCTTTTTTTGTTCCCTGTGAAACAGACAGCTATGCCAAAATCACCCCTTAAAGCCACTCGACTAAGGCTTTTTTTAGGAAAACTAACTCAAATGGAAGATTGTTGATAAGCTGTAGAGTACTGTGTAAAGACTTTAATTATAATTGGCTTGATCTAGTGCACAGCTAGGGAAGAACATGCTGGGTTTGCCCATGAGTCACCCATATTGGTATTAAGGAAGATCCATCTTTAGCATCCTTTCGAGAGGAATTTCCCCTCCCTTAGTTCATTATTAGATTATGGGATTGTCATTCTCTTCCCCCACCCCCTCATTCCCAGATTTTGCCACTTGAAATGCTCTATCCTTTGCAATCAAGTGCAATTCTTGAGCTTCATTTAGAAGCAACAATAGTGGTGTTCTGTGGAATGGAAAAAGAAAAGGAGGGAAAAAAATAGAGAAGAGATCTAATTTCCCAGAACACATTTTAAGAAATGAGAAGAAGATGAACCTGTCCCTGGGAACTCACACGCTCTGGTAGAGCCCAGCGTGGAGTCACAGGGACTTTTCATTTCACAAGCAGATTCTTAGGAAACAGAAGAATTGGAGACTGGGGAGCCTAGCTTTGAGACTGTGGCCACAGGCCAGTTACAGAAATGTTGGGGTTCTGTGTCTGCCTGTCAGCCACTCAGACATTTCCAGAACCAATTAATGCTGAAAGGAGTATAAGCAGATGATGTCACCTTGGCTAGGCAGTGGTGTGTGTGTGTGTGTGTGTGTGTGTGTGTGTGTGTGTGACTGTATGTGGCTCTGTGTCTGTGTATGTATGAGTGTGTGTATGTGTAAGTGTGTGTATGTGTGAGTGTATGTCTGTGTGTGTGTCTGTGTGTGTATGAGTGTGTGTCTGTGTGTGTGTGTGTACATATGTTTCTCGTGCATGCCCTTTCAGAAACAGAACTGCTGCAGGACAAAGCCTCTGGATGTAGGATCCAGTTGGTCGCCTTTTTCAACGCCATTTTCATGCCTCCATCTTTTGATTCTTGTCTTTGCCATACAGAGAGAAACCACCTAGCCACAGTTGTCCATTAAGACAGACATAAGCAGTTCATAGTGCACCGTTCTATCTTACATGTATGAGGGCTGGGAGTAGCATGGGGATAGAGCAAATCTCGCCTGTATTGGTGAATACATTTTTTGTGTGGGATCCCACTGTTTTGACCTGAGAATCATTAACTGTATCACCTCCAGTTGCCTCCTACTTCTTACTACCCCTCCACTTCCCATGGGTATTTAAAGTACTTGAAAAATCAGCTCTAGCCAAACTCTCACTGAAACATACTATGTAAGACCATTGTGCTAAATCTTGCATTTTAGCTTGTTGCAGTTACCTAGGCCCTCAGGAATTGTCTGCTTTGGGGGTTGGGGGGGGTAGAAAAGTGACTTTTACCTTAAGATTATACATATCCTGTTAGTACCACATGCCATAACCCCAGGTCCTACCATTTCAGCACTGCTGGCCTGACTGCCAACTTCTGGCATCCGTGTCTAGTTGCCTGTGGGCTTTTCTTTGTCTTGGAAGACAGCACTGGCCACACACTAGAGATGTTATGGCCCTACCCTTCCATGACTCTTTGCAATAATTGACACAAACTCACATTTCTGTACCCAGCATCTTCAGCATCACTCCCCGACGCTGGCTATTAAATAATTCTGAGTCATATATTCTAGGCTGGGAATGGAGTTATTAATAGACTAGATTCCACTTGCGTGCTGGTTGATAGCTTTCTTGAGAATCCCCCTGTAGTGATGCTCTGTCCTTCACTGTCCTTCAAGCCAAGAATGCCATTTCCGGGCATATGAATTGTCTTTTGCAATTCAGAGACTTGGAGTTTCCTTTGGATATGACAGAAAGGATTCCTAAGGCTTCATTCATTCTGACCTCAGCTGGTTGGTAGATTTGTGGAAATCATTGTCAACAGCTTTACTTTCACTGGCCTTGCCATAGTCCTAGTGCAGGATAGCAGTCAGTGTTCTCCCCAGTTCCCCCATCCCTCTATCTCACTACCTGTGTGTGTGTGCACGAGCACGTGTACAGGTCTTTCTACCTGGTTCTCCTGGCTCCTTTATCTCTCTGTTCTTTGTATGCAGCGTCAATACCCACTCCCTCTGTGGAGTCCTACGCAGTCTGTATCCTTCATCCCCAATCTCAGCCCCTGTGGCTAGAACAGATTAAACACTGGCTTTCCAGCTATTGTTTTTCTTCCCTTTGACCATAGCTATTTGCTCAGGGATCCTCAATGGGCAACTGGCCTTTGTATGAAGATTTCTGATGGGGCTAATAGAGAAGAGACACTTGGTTTGTTCCTCTCTTCTTCCACCCCCTTTCCCTGATATGGTTGGATTTACAGAATTTTTAGGTAAGTTTAGAATATTCTGCTGAATATTTATTTGACTATGCAGAGGGAAAAGCCTTCATTAAGATAAAATCAACAGAGAGAGATTGCTTAGCTGTGTCTGATGTTCTTTTCCAATTAGGTATGGAATCTATTATCTTTTTTTTTTTTTTTTTTTTTTTTTTTTGCTTGAGTCCATGGAGTGAAGTTATAGTACAGATTTGATAAATCAGCCTTTGGGCAGGTGCAGGAGGTTCAAGGAATCCCTTTCTGCAGGGTCTTTCCACACAGTACCTTCTTACTAATGGGTGATGTGAGCAGTCTTATGACACGATCAGGCCGTCAGCCTTCCCTGTCTCTTGTCTTGGATCCCTTCATGCTGCCTCCTTTTCTGATGTTCAGAAGAAACCACGGAGCTAGCCTATTTTCCCTTCAATTTCCTCAGTCTTAGACCCCCATTTCCAGTACTTTTTTAAGAGGCCAACATGTCCTGGTTGTTTGTTCCCTATGATGAATGCCCCCACTGCTTATTAACCTCCCAAATAGACGGTCCCTACCATTAGGGCTTATGGTCTGTATGAGACAACATAAAAACAAGACACATGCTCCCCCATGCACATTTCAAATGAAATGTAACAGAAGAGAAATAAATAAAAATGGGGGGAAATGCCTCAAATGGTTTATGTTGGAAAATGTTATATGGGCAATAACGGTGTTTCTATGGGCTTTGGGCAGGGACTTTGATAATGAAGGTTAAATGAGGGAATGTTACAAAAAATGTTCCCTGTTCATAAAAATAAATCTCTGATATGAACCAGAATGAAATAAACTGAGTTACAGGCAGCAGGAGCAGCTGGGGTGACCTCAGCCGCAGGTTGGTTATAGCTAGCTTCGCTGGCACCACACACTGTCACCTCAGCAGGATTTACTTCGCTCTCCATCACACAGACATTGAGTTCTGTGGGCCTGGGGGGGTGGCTCTTCAGCCTTCTCTCTGAATAAACAAAGCCTCGTCAGCTCCTCTGTTTTCTCTCCCTCCATTATGGCCGAAGGCTCAGGAGCCCAGTTTTCTAAGTCCAGATCAGCCTGGGAGTTTACATGCAAATGACCAGCTGTGTTGTGAACAAGTGAAGGGGGACTGGGAAAGGGCAGTGTTGAGTAGGAGTCCACATGGCCCACCTCAAAGGGTCACTATCATTCAGTTCTAGTTAACAGTGGGGATGTCAGCCTAGGGGTGATGGTGAACCAGGAAGGACATTGTGAATTTGCATTAAACCATTTGAATTGTACAAGTTGGTAGCCAGTTGCTGCATACATGTCTTCTGTTGGGGTTGAGTATGCCTTACTAGATGTGTTCGCTCAAACTCACTATTTCCAATTCTAGAGTTTTTGGCACTGGCATTACATTAGATTAGGGCAACAGAATTCTTAAATATATTAGAGAGAAAAGGCGGGGGAGGGGTATCTCCAAATCATTTTAAATAATGGGGATGAAAGTAGACCTGATAGTTTTATTTATAATGAATTTATTTATTCTTTTGGTACCTTCTTTAGGGATAGCAACATGCCAAATTCCTGGGACCACCTAGGACTATGGGAATGAAAATTGAGTTTAAAGACCAGTTTCTAGTGATTGTTAGTGATGTTACATCAGTTTGCCCATCTCTGGTGCTCACAGTGTTCATGTGCAAGGGCCAAGTCAAACCAGCTTGCCATTTGTTCTCACATGAAATGCAAATGTAGCGTTTCATTCCCGCACTGAGTTGGACCACAGCTTTCCCTCTCATTTCTGTCTGAATCTATCAGTCACCTGGTCAGTCATTCATTTCCCTGTTTTAGATAGAGATGTAAGCATGGCAACTATCTCACTTTTCTTTCAGCTGGTATGAAAGCAGTCTCATGAAGGTAATGATGAGAGGCAATAGGTCTTGTCTTCCCATCAGGGAGACACTAGGGAAGCTGGGAACTGGTTCTTGGCTTGCCCATCAGCCAAGATTCAGGTCCAGCTGGCTATCATGGGAAAAATTGCTGGACTCCTCGTGTCTTATCTCTTCCCAACTCAAGGGACCTGAGAGACCCTGAAAAGCTGGTGAAATATCCAGGTTTCTAAATGTCAACATTAATCTGAATTTTCTTTTAACTAGAAAAAAATTTACATACTGTATATTTTGATCATATTATTCTCTCTCCCTTTCTGTTTTGTCAGTTCATTTATGAATTTGAAGTTCATAAACAAAGTAGACAAGCTAAGACCAACCGACTAAAAAGGGCTCTTATCTGTAGGCTGTATGTTTGCTCTTGGTATTGAAGCCTTAACTACCCCCTTTCTCCTCCCAAATCCTTGAATTTCACAGTATATTCCTGGGAGAGAGGTAAGAATTGAAGAAATGGCATAGTATAGGGAACACAATTGAGCTTATCCTTTGGAATTCTGTCCATGCTTTATTTATGATCTATTTATAGGCAAAGAAGTTAGTTAAGATTTGCTAGACTTTAGTAGTTCTCAATCTGTGGGGTATGACCCCTTCTGGGGTGCCAAATGACCCTTTCACATCATCAGGGGTCCCACATCAAATTTCCTACATATCAAATATTTACATTATAATTCATAACTGTAGCAAAATTACAGTTAGGAAGTAACAACAAAAATAATCTTATGGTGGGGGGGGTCACTACAGCATGAAGGTATTAAAGAGTTGCAGCATTAGGGAGGTTGAGAACCACTGTGATAGAAACTGTGTTTGTATGTATGTTTATTCACTGAGAGCTCAATAGTAGAGTCTGATTTAAGAAAAATACAGATATGTACACTGACCAGTTTCTGAAGCCCATAAAGGGCCAGGGAAAAACAAATTAATTATTCAAACAAGTGTCTTTTGCTGATGGACTAGAAGTATTTGAACATGGTATATAGAGCCTTATAAAAACAGTGTACACCAGCAGGAAGGGAATATATGGCTTTCATTTTTTTTCTTCTTCTGTGTGTAGAATTGTTATATCCCTTGACCAGATTTCTGTTGGCCTGGATGATTAGTGGGCTATTTTAGTAGTTCATTGTCTCAGCCTTTGCCGAGAGTCCTTTTTAAATGGAACTCACTATGTCATAACTGTATAAAATATTCATTAAGATGGTGCTTTTAATGGATTTGTTTGGAATGAACTCAAGCAGAGGGAGGCTTCCACTGATTTGTGGTGTGTTCAGCCTTTTGGGGGCTGTGTCTGGCCCAAGGCCCACCTCCTCCAGGCCCTTCCACACTTCTCTTCTTGTCTGCAGGCTCCTGCCTGATGGGAGGACTTCCTCCCATCAGTGTCAAGGTCACACTGATAGGGTTAAAGATGTTTGTATAGGGGATCAGTCCTGTTCCTTTTACACACATACATTCCCACTGGATGTTTTTCATATCACCACTGTTCATATCATGTCAGTGGTGTTGGGCTGGCTTAAATTACTCTGGTGGATTTAGCCTTGTGCAGTTGACTCATTTGAGTTCTGTAGTTAGGACACATTTTGCTTTGAATCGTAGGCTGTCACTTGTTAGTTATGTGACTCTGAGGCAAGCATCTTAATTTCCCTGAGCCTCTGTTTCCTATATTTTTACATACAGTAATGCTAATATCTGTTTTCTATGATATTTATAAAGATTGGGTGGGGGTAGACTGCAGAGTTCACAGCCTGCAGTGTGGGTCATTTTAGAAACACATTTGTCTTTGCCACTATTTTCTATATAGTGAACACCCCATAACCTTTACCTAGATCCATCTTGTTAGCCAGAGAGCATTTGATTCTTATCCTATACAAACAATAGAACAGGTTTATTTGGGAATGATTAAGTGAACATAAGACCAAAGGCCAGAGAAATTAAGAGAAGGAGTCGATTGTTCTGTAAATTGGTCTTAGAACCAAATTTCAAGGGTATTTTTTGGTGCTCATTTTACTGAGCCCTATATGTACCCAGGCAGACTTTGAACTCATTACCCTCTAGCTCCAGTCTCCAAAGTGCTGAGATTGCAGGTATATATTTCTTTGCTTATCTAAAATCCAGTTTTTTTGATTTTTCTTTTCATCATCCTGTCTGCTTGCTTACATTAAATTGGGAGATACCATTGCTCTGATCTTCTGTTCTCTTTCTTTCTATCACCGAAGCATCTCTGAAGCTAACGTCATATCACCATGGCTTCCACCATTTGATTTGTCTTTGGGAGCTCTGTGCTGTTCAGTCCTGGGCTATCAGCTCTTCTCTACTACTTTGGACCATGATGATAGATATCATCAGTAATATAACAGATACCCCTCTTCATGCCACTATCATCAATACCTGGAGTCTCAAGATCCAGACGAAGCGTCCAGCAAACATGTCCTCACTTCAGACTATCTCATTGCATGTACCTCCAGTTCTGAAAACTGGGAATCTGCTTGGAACCTGTAAACCAATCAAATAACCTTGGGCAAATTGCTTCAATTTGGGGATCATTGTTTTTCTATCTAAAAAGTAGAAAAAGATGATTAAATTATTAATAGAAGAATGATAGATCCTCCATAAAGTTATGGAATAAATTTAACAATTATCAACTCTCCCTGTTGCCCTCTGGGGCTGGGTGGGGCTAGGGTCTTTATTTTTATAACTTTCAAATTGAAATCAGGATTCTCATAAAACTGGTAGAATAATGAAAAAGCTATTTCCCAGAGCAGGCCTCCATGAAGTGACAGGAATGGGGCAACCATGGGGAATGGGCTAGAAGGAAGCTGCAAACAGACTCTTCCTTGGTGTCTTAGTCCTGGGAGGGACAATATGCTCATCAAGATTCTGATTAAGTAGGGATTGCCGACGGCACTCTTTGTAACCAGGCAAACAAGACTTAAAACAAAAAATCCATCAAGATTTAATCACATTGCTCTATCTGCATGACCTAACCTCTGAGTGTTCCTGAGAACACTTTCCTTTGTTTCCAGGCCCTAAAGCATGTGCCTCCGTGGGAGCTATGGTCCCTTCAGAGTTGTCACTTGTGTGGCAGAAGCAAAGATTACTTTTCAGTCCCCTTTGACTCTCTGAATTAACATGAAATTGAAGAGGGTGGCTGGGGAGAGAACAGAAAGAAAGAAGGACAGAGAAGGGAAGTAAATAGAAGAGCTTGCTCCCTTTCCAGGTGGTGAGCAAAGCAAAAAATGCCTTACTCAACCCAGCTTGTTCTTCTGCTAAGTCTCTTAAACAGCTTTGTTAGAAAGTGGGCTTTAGGGTGTGGCTCCCTGCCAGAAAGCCGATTATCTCAGACTCTAGCAGGTGTCTTCCTTCCCCCCCAAACACATACTTCCTTCCATGTCAATGACCCTTTGTAGTCTCCACCACCAAATCAATGCCGATGTAAGGATGGTAGTGGCTGACTCTGTAACCAACAAGCAACATAGATGCTCCTGTCCCAATCATAAGGAAATTTTGATGTGTTCTGCTGTCATGTCCAGCACATGTATTTTGCAGAAACTTGGTTAAACCTTGACTAAGGGTTACCTCCCTATACAAGGTCAAGGGTTGATAGGGGGCTATCAGATCCTCTCCAAAATGCTCACTTTCCTCCTTGGATCTTCCCATCTCACATCCTTCCCCTGACTGTTCCTACAATGAGCAGGGAAACTCATGAATTTTTCCCGTGAAAATGAAGTGATGCTTAGACAGTACGTCCATGAAAGAGAGTTTTGACACTGCCACAGGATGGCTTATATAACCAAGGAAAGGCTTGACTCTAGACATTGTGTCTTTTGAAGAATGTACGTGTCATCTTAGAGGCTTCTTTCCTTTCTCTTCCTTCCTCCCCTTTGTCTTTCTTATCCCTATCTTGGTTAAACTGAGATCAAATTCGTTTCTCATTTTTTAAATAACTTTTTTGATGCTGCACTGAAGTGGTATTTGTTTTGAATAAGAAAATGGATTAAAAATCCAGAAAAACAAAAGAGATTTCCAGTCAAAGAACAGCAATGGCTGATAGTGTTTTCTATGAGTGTTTGCCCTATTTCTATGTTTGATACTCTTAAGTGTCACAGGAGATTGGTACTGTCTACATAGGTCTTTTGTATATGGAAACAACAGAACTGGGAGTGGTTAGCTAATTTGCCAAAGCCACATGCATCATAAACAGTGTGAATGCAGAGTCCAAACTCTTAACTAAGATGGTTTCGTGTCTTTGGCTGTGCAAGAGTCAGAAAAACATATCAAGGGGTTGGGGTGGGAGATAGCAACAAGAAGATATGCTCTCTAAGTACGTGGTCTAAGCTTTGGGGCAGATATGTAGCATAGGGAATTTATCTATTTCTACAATTTAATCTCTTTGCCAATAGCCCCAGAAGCCTGACTTATACAGAGGTGAATTGTATAAATGATTTGCCTTGGAATGACTCTGGCTTTCATCTGGAGGGGACTTGCCTTGGCCAGTCAATGTATCATAACTTTGTAGTAAGACTTCCTGGAAGAGCTTGGCAGATGTCTGTGTTCTTGACTAGGTGATTGGCATCAGTACATAAGGTGTCAATCATGTAGCTTGTAACTCAGATATGGTTTCAGCACTACTACTCTCTTACCTCTATCTTACTCTTTATAGGTGTACTGGAAATAATACCCTAGTAAAGCTGAGGATAAATCTCCTCTCTATCTACATGGACTGATCTCTCTACCTCTGACTGACCACTCCATGCTCCAGTGGTGCATGCTCTGTGTAGATAGCCCTTCAATCAAACTATAGCTACAAGTTGTTGCTTTGGCACCTATCTTCTGGATGTGTAATTCTGCCTGGGTCTAACTCTAACTTGGCTTAAAGTTCAACTCTCAAGCAGTTTTCAAAACTTCATTATAGTGTGTTTTTTTGTTGTTGTTGCTGCTGTTAGTTTTTATTTGATATTTTATTTATTTACATTTCAGATATTATCCTCTTCCCCCCCCCCCTTAACCCCCTTTCCCCCCCCCCCCCCCCCCTTTTTTTTTTTTTTTTTTTTGCTTTTATGCCGGTCAGGTCTAGGTTGAGGAACTATCAATACAGTAGAGGCAAATAGTCAAGTAACAAGCAAGACAATAAACCCAGATAGTCAAAGAACAAGCAGGACAATAAACAGAGTCCCATGATCACTCCCATGATCACTATTTCTAAGGGCTTATCAGGATGTCCAGAATATCTGAGCCTACTTCCCTGTCCTAGCCCAAAGTAATTTTCATGCCTGAAGCCTACTTCTTTGTTCTAGCCTAAGATTTAGAGTCCTACCTGAAATTACTTCTATGTTCTAGCCTAATGTCAGATTCCTGCCAGCAGTCCATTTCCTTGAGAAATATGGAATACTTTACAAATTTGCAAGCCATCCTTGTGCAGGAGCCATGCTAATCTTCTCTGTATCATTCCAATTTTAGTATATGTGCTGCCAAAGCAAGCACATAGTGTGTTTTTTAAAAATATTTTAGTCTATATTCTGTAGCTTATACAAAATACCCTGGACTGGTTGATTTATGAAAAAAGAGGGTTTTTTTTTTTTTTTTGGCTTGGACTTCTGTAATTCTTAGAACATACTACCAGCATCCACTCTGCTTCAGGAAGAAGCCCTGTGCTACTGCACATGACATGAAGGTAGACTGCTCTATGAGTGTTTCAGTTTTATTTCTTGTTGCCGCTGTAAAATACTCTGACCAAAGGAACTTCAGGGAGAAAGGGTTTAGGCTCACAGTTTCAGGCTACTGCGCAACATTGTGGAGAATTAAAGACAGTCCAAATGAAAGCCGCTAGTATACTCACAGTCAAGAGCACAGAGCAATATGAATTCATGCATGCATACTTACCAGTGCTCAGCTTACTTTCTCCACTCTTACACTGTTGTTCAGGTTCCTCTACTGGGGATTGGTACTACCCTTGCTGGGCAAGTCTTCCTACCTCAAGATGATAAAGACAATCTCCCACAGATATGCCCACAGCCTAATCTAGACAACCCCTCACTGAGACTCCCTTCCCAGGTGATAGTGTTGTGTTTCCAATGAACACTAACCAACACAGCAGTTATATACAGAAGAGAGGTTAAAAAAAAAAAAAAACAGAAAGCCAACAAGAGAATGAACTGAAGAACCAAAGTGCTCTACAACAAAATGCTCTTGTGATAAATTCTATGTCTACACAGGAGTCACATGAGTTTAAGAGGGCATAGACCCATCACTCTAGATTCCTTTTAAGGGACCCACTGCTTCTCAGCATCATTACTTTGGAGAACAAGTCTCAACAAAAGTTTTAGCATGGAAAAAACATATCCAGTCTTACCAATTTACATATGTCAAATTCACCATTAGAGTACATGGCTCAATGATTTTTAGATAGTTTTCTTGGTTGCAAAGGCATCATCATAACATAGCATATACTCAGATGCATCATACATGGGTATGTTTACAATCTATTTGCAAACCTTTTGCATATAGTTAAGTCCACAACATATGGTCTCTAGTGTCTGACTTCTATTATTTAGCAATATTTGGGAGACTCATCCGTGCATTTTCATTTTATGGCTGGATACTGTTCCATTTTGTGGCTATACTGTATTTATTTCACCTATCATTTGCCGATAAACAATTTAGTTATTTCTGTTTTGGGCCAGTACATGTTAAAGCTGCTATGAACACTGGTATACAAAACTTTATGGGTTCACATGCTTTCATTTTTTACTTCAGCCCCCTAAAAGTGAAATAACTACATCATATGACAGATTGATGTTCTGCTTTCTAAGAAATGTCCAAATGTTTACTGAAGTGGCCATATAAAAGGCCAATGTCATTGCCCTAGCTTCCAATATATTAGATCGTCAGTCATCCTACCTTTGATAATAAAAGAATGATTATTCACAATGTTATTCCTTCTATTAACATTTTATTAACAAACATAAATTACTTTATGCTACATTGTGTAAATATAAATCCATAGTTTTCTATAATAAAGTATACTCATACATATATATCAGGAAAATTATTTATGAATATTATATGAGAATATATATACATTTAAAGATTTCTATGGATAGAAATGTATTTAAGTATGGATACTTGAGACTATATTATATTAATAAATGAATTCCTTTAAAACTTATAAGTCAATTAAGTACAATATTCTGTTTATTATGATGAAGGATTTTAAAATTAATCTCATATAATTTATGAGATAAAGTCTTCACATGAATATAACATAATCTTTGAACCTGTTTTCTATGTTTGGACCTCTGTTCCTGTTTTATTTTGTGTTGTAATACTGAATAGCTTTTACCTTCAATTTTAAAATACATTTGGCTGGTCTTGTGCTTTTCTTTAATATTTCTTCTGACCTCTCATGGCTATATATGCTCACATTATACAGATTTTTTCCCTTTCTGTGTTTGTTGGCAAATATGATTTGCTAGGGGAATAATTTAGAAACAGGCTTTTGTTTCAAATATGTGTGTTTCTTAAAACACCAAAACTAATGTTCAGTTTGGTTTAAAAGATAATCTCCAACAGAGTTAATTGCCTCAGCAAAATACCACATGAGTCTCCATCCCATGACACAACCAGAAACTCTCACTTTAAGGAATTGTTCCATAAGGTCAGAGCCTCTGCTTTTATTTTCTCTTCTTTTCAAAGTGTCCATTTTAATGAAACACAGTTTCTATACTGAAATACATTTTAGTAATTTTGAGTGTCCTGGCGCTACTGTGCAGGTATCACCACCACTTAGTTTTAGGACATTTAACCATCTTCCAAAGTCACCCAATTTCTTCACTCCTGTCTCTGTGTCCCTTTGGTCTCTGATCACCACCAATTAATCAATACAAATCTTCCTGCTATAGTCACTCCCCCATTATGTGGCCCTTTGGGTCTTTTTCCTTCACTGAGTCTACTCACTGACTTCACCCAAGTTCTTCTATGGTGCTTTCCTTTTGCCTTGGGAAAGTAGCATCATATTATATAGCCCTATCACATTTTCTTAATTCATCAGTCAGTGGTCTTGTTTCTTTGGCTATTCATAGATTGCTGCCATGAACATTGCGTATAAGTCTCCAGCTGACACACATTGTCAATTCTCTTGAGTATCACCTAGGACTGGAATGGCTAGGTCATATAATACCTGTTACTAATATCACCTAGAGGATCTGCCAAACAGCTTCCAGCAGCAGCTACCCCATTTCACAGTTCTTTAGCTGTTCCTCCTCTTCCTTGTCAACCATTGTTGTCAATCATTGAGATTTCGGACATGGAAGTAGGCAGGAAATGACATCTCATTAATAACTAAGGATGCTGAGTGTCTTCTCATGACCTTGCTTCCCATTTACATATTTTCTCTGAAGGAATGTCTACTCAAAGCCTTTGCCTATCCAAAATAACAGACTGTACCTAGTATAAGTTAAAAATATCCTTTATGTATTCTGGCTATAAATCCTCTATCAAGTATTTACAAAAATCTCTCCAATCCTGTGAGTTTTCTGTCTGGTCCCTTTATGGAGTAAAGAGCAAAATATCTTAATTTTGGTATTCTGACTTGTCTACTTTTTTCTCCATTTGCTGATACTTTTGATGTCATATGTAAGAACGCACTTGTCAACTTCATGGGAATTACTCCTGTGTACTCCTTTAAAAGCTTAATAGTTTTCCTATTTGTGGTTATTTATATATTTTGCTTAAATTTTGTGCATAGTTTAGGGTAGGGGTCCATTTTTTTGATTGACATCTACTTATATGCCCACCATTTGCTGATGAAGATGCCCTTTCTTCACTGGCTTATCCTGGTCTGCTCATCAGTAAAGAATTTTAAGTTGTATTTCTAGACTTTGAATTTTATTCCGTTCAGCTGTACTCTTTTCCTTAAACCAATGCTGTGTCATCTTTGTTGCTGTAGATGTGTAGCTGATATCCAACTTTGGAAGCTTGACTCATCTAATACCATTATTTTAAGATATCTTTTGGAAATTGAGCTCCCTCCAAATCATATGAATTTTAAGATTCTTTTGTCTATTTCTGCTCAAAGTCATGTGTGTGGTGACAGAATTTGCCTTGTGTCCATAGAGATATTCAGGGGATATTACTGTCTTAATAATGCTAATTTCTGGAATCCATCAATAGCGTCTTTCTACTTATTTCAATATTTTTTTATTTCTTTTCAATAATAGCTTGTGTGTGTGTCACATGTGTTTCCTGGGATGACATGAACATACACCTACTCAGATAAGGAACAGATGACAGAACAAAATAAGATACCATCAAAGTCCAACTTGGTGAACTAGTGAATTTTATTGGGGCTACTTACAGAAATATGGGCGAGGTGTTACTTATAGGAGCAGAAATGACTCAAAGACAGCTGCATCATTGAAGCTTACCCCAGCAGGGGTGACAGTTCATACAAATTGGGAACCTGGAGCACACTGCACAGCTTTCAGGCAGCTCAGCAGGTTAGAAAGTGTCCTTTCCAGGTGGCTCAGTTGGTGTGGAACTCTCACAGGCGCCTCATTTGGTCTTTGTTTCTTTGGGGATAGTTCAGCAACTCTCTGCTTCTTCCAAGCATCTGGGCTTGTCTGAGAGTGAATCTCAGAGTCTTTACTGTTTATCTATTTTTTAGGGGCAGATCCTAGTAAATCTCGTCAGTTTTAGGGACTCCCTGAAGCTGTTTAGAATTGTTTATTTCATGTCTTAAGAAATTTCCCTGTTGTATTTCACATCTCCTTAGAATAGTGGTTCTCACCCCTTACCCCCCCCCCCCGCCATGAGTTCTAACCCCTTTGGGGGTCAAAAGACCCTTTCACAGTGGTCTCATATCAGATACCCTGCATATCAGATATTTACATTACAATTCACAACAGTAGCCAAATTATAGTTATGAAGTAGATACGAGAATAATTTTATGGTTGGGAGTCAACCACAATGTGAGGAACTCCACTAAAGGGTCTCAGAGTCAGGAAGGCTGAGGATCACTGCCTTAGAGCATCCTATTACTTCATCTCCCTGTAAACATCCCATTTTAAGTAGTTCCCCTCCAGGATGGAAAGTTTTTATCTCAGAGAAAACTACTACATGACAATACATCTTAATTCACCTTGTATTTATTTTTTTGGTTGAATTTATTTGTAAATTTTTCTTTATTTGAAATCATATCAGTATAATTCTTTTACTTATTTCAATTTCGTTTTTGTACTGCTTTTTCAAGTTATATAAAATTACAATTAAGGTTTTGAGTTGCTCTTATTATACCTCCTTGCTGAAAGCCTTGATGAGTTCTAATAAATTTTAGTGGATTCCTTGCGATTTTTCTATTTGAGACCATATCATATGCAAATATAGTTTTATTTCTTACTTCCCAGTGCGTATGGATTTTCTTGTGCATCTTGCTTTTTTTCTGTGGTCCACACTTCCCATATAATACTGAATAAAATTGAGGGGAACAGGGCTGATACCTTTATCTTGATCTTGAGGGGAAAGTGTTTTATCAAGAAGTACGATTTTAGCTCTGAGTTCTTCACCTTTGATTTTTGCCAAGTCTTTACCTAGATTATTGCATTTCTAGTTTTTAAAATAGCATCCATCAGTACAGGTCAAACACCTCACTGCAGACTATTTCTTCCACCATGTAACCTCTAACAACTAACAAAGACCTTATCACACTCAATTCTTGTAGCCATTTGTATGGTTATTCTGATGAACCATTCTCTGTTTGCCTAATCCTAGTTCCTAGAAAATCCTCTTGGAATGTTGTATTTGCTTATTTCTGTTTTCACAGTTCCTAGTACAAAGAATTATAAACAGTAGGAACTTAAGGCTTTTGAGTGAATGAATAAAATAGTTTGTCCTTCTGTGTCAGTGATCTGCAGACATAATATGATGCTTTTCTGGAATTTTTGAGCTCATGAAGGGCTGAGAAGTATGTAAAATGATTAGGACTTTCAGATTTTGCTGCTGAGGAAACAAAATTTTACAGTGACATTAGAAAAGTGGCACTTCTTCCCAAATTAAGCATAAATTTACCATTTGACTCATAACTCCTCAACCGGAAAGTAGATTAATAATACGTGAAACATCTGTACAGTGGAATGAAAAGGAATGGACTTCTGATTTGCTGAAAAAAGATACACCAATTCAGCTACATATACTGAAAGAAGAAAGTCAGGCCCAAAGGATGTACACAGGCATGCACTCTATGACGTTATAAATACGATAGTATGGGTTAAAGTAAATATGGAAGGAGTTGAGAATAATCAGCCGTTTCAATAGGAATTAGAAGTTTGTAGCTGGTGGTAACACAGAGATAACATGAAGGGAATACATTTGAGTGTCTTTGTGACATTATGTACATATATCCACTCATTGGAATAATGGCAACATTGTATACAGATATCTACTCATTGAGAGGAGGAGGAGTTAGGAGACGAGAGAGAGAGAGAGAGAGAGAGAGAGAGAGAGAGAGGGAGGGAGGGAGGGAGGGAGGGAGGGAGGGAGGGAGGGAGGGAGGGAAGGAGGGAGGGAGAGACAGACAGACAGACGGGGGGGGGGGGGGGACATGGAGTCGGATGTTCATGTCTCTGCCAGTCAAAGATAGTTGGTATATCTAGGTTGAGTATTGGGTTACACTTCTGATTGTATGGGCATCTTGTTATTGAGCGTTACCAAACTTATAAAGCCTTTGATTAACATTTTAAAAAAATAAAAAAAAATATATCTACTCATTGGAACTATAAACCACAGGGAATCACTTGTGCTTCATACAGTTAAGATAATTACACTTTTAAAAACTAGGCTACCTATAGCTCATTTTAGGGCACAGTTGGGATGAGAAGGTTAAAGCTTTACAGATTATAGGATAGATGGTCAGGAGTAGGAGTGTGTGGTGTTTTGAATGAGAAACAAATCCACATTAGCTCATGTATTTGGTCTACCATTGGTGGCACTTTTTGAGGAGGGTGTGGAACCTTTAGGGAGTGGAGGCCAGCAAGAGGAAGTATTGTTACTTGGTATAGACTTTGAGGGTGTATAGTCTGACTCTATTTCCTGTTATGTCTCTCTGCTGCTGGTTTACAAATAAATGTTTCTTTGTTTCCTGTTTCCACTACCATGCCTTCTCTCTTTCATGGACTCTATCCATAAGATAAAACAAGCTCTGTCTTCTTTAAGTTGCTTTTGGTAGTGGCATTTTGTCACAGCAACAGAAACATAACTAAACTTTGTAGCTTTCTGATCTCCTGCCAGGGACTTGCAGTAAAGGGTGGACTATCTGGAGCAAGTGAATGGGTAGTGACCTAACTTTTTAGGACATAAAGGAATGCTTAGAAGTATAGGGAAAGAGAATGCAACCAATAAAACAAAACAAAAGTAATATGGAACTGAGGTCATGGAGAGGAGCTTCTTCAATTGTGTGAGGACAGTGGGGGGCATAACAATAGCTTGCTTCTTGCCTGGGCAGTACGGTAGGAAAGAAATGACAATCATAACAGGATCAAAAGGTTTCTCTCAGAATGATTATAGATCCCAAAGGGAACACTTACTGAAAATCCAGCATAAACCCTTCACAGGATGCTTGTTCTACAAAGGGAACTTGTCATTCTCTGGGGATTTAGTTAAGGACATCAAGGAGGCAGGGAGAGCTACATGAATCTCAGGGTCTGTCCTTTACAAACAGAAAGCCTGGCAAAAAGAAACCACTGTTTGTGTCACACCCGTGTCTCCATCTGAGGTAAATAAGGGCATACCTTTCAGTGGTGAGAGAATTAAATGAGATGTTGTATGCCCAGCGCAGAGCATGATGCCTAGCTGACAAGAAGCACTTGGACATGGCATTACTGTCTCTAGGAACACATAAACATTTATGTTCTTTGCTTGAATTTAATTTTATACTTGTCTTTGTCTCATCAGGAGGAGATTATCATGTCTAGGAAGCATCATCTTGCTTCCTAGACTATACAGTATGAATCTTGAGTGAAAATTCTTCTCTGAAACACAGAGTGTTTTAGACTCAATACAAAGAACTTTCAAAAGCACGAGCTGTGATTTCCTCACTCCAGACCTGGCTAACCTGTTGGGATATTTAGGAGATGAATTCTGTGCCACGCTCTCTTCTTTTCTCTGCACTAGATCAAGAAACAGCAGCTGCTCTCCACACTTTATTCTAGCACAGAAAACCAATCTCCCAGCACCAGGGGAGACTGTGAAAAAAAAAAAAGTATGTATGCCTTGGTAGGGAGATGCAAATACCCAACACTGATCAGTTTTGCCAGCTGTTCTCCCTTCAAGGCGATGGATTGGCCACTTTCACTGCAAAATCTCTTGGGCAGACTCAAGACTGGTTTTGTTTGTTTGTTTGTTTGTTTGTTTTTGCTTTTCAAGGAAATGACATGGAGAGGTAATCTTCTGGAGGTCAGAGGTCAACAAGTCTGGGAGGAGAATTTGGATAAGTTAAGCAGGGGATGGAGATGTTGGAGGGAAAATGAGCATTTTTTTTTTATTTGTCTCTGCAATTATACTTGACATTTGGTCAGGTTCTTTTAAATGCTTGCTTCCAGAGCCTAAGCTAGTCATGCAAAGGGGAATAAAGCAAGGAAAAATGGTGGGAGAAGGCTTTTCATTATCTCATAAGTGTGTGTGTGTGTGTGTGTGTGTATGTGTCTCTGTGTGTATGTGTACATGTGGATCATACAGCATATAGCACATATGAGAATGTCAGAGGATAACTTGTGGGAGTTATTTTTCTTCTTTCACCATGTGGGTTCTAGGGATTTAACCTGGGGTGTCAGGTTTGATAGCAAGTGTCCTTACCAGCTGAGCCATAAAGAACAGTCTAACAGAAGAATGTTTCCCCTACTAAATTCTCCAGTGTAGGAAAAACTAGAGAAATTCCAGTGATCAACAATGACTGACTCACTTGAGAGCTTTGAAGGAACACTGCTCTCTGTCCTGGAAACGTGGCTTGAAAACTCATCCACCTCTGAACAGAACAGCTTTTATACACTTCCAGGAGGTGTATGCTGGCAACATTGTAAGACCAGGATGACCAGAGATTTAGTTATGCAATATACCCACCCACATCATGAACACCATATGATTTCTCCAAAGTATAGCAACATTGCCATCATCCTTAATACTGTCAATTTATTCTCCTCTTAAAACACAGTGCTCTGGGCAAAGCTTACTACATCTGTATACTACTTTCAGCTAATGGTCGTCACTATGAACTTCTTTAGACCTCAATGTAGTAGTTGTGTATAATAGCATAGTTTTTTCCCTTGTTTTTGTTTGTTTGTTTTTAGTGATCCACAATAGTGACAATATTAATTGTGGCAGAAATAACCTCTTACTCTTCTTCCACTGGGATATAATTCAAACGGTATTGAGAATTGGGTTATCTATTAAAGTATTTGCTTAAAAGACTGATTCTTATTTTTATTTATTTGGATGAATATGTGTCTGTGTGTGAGTATGTGCACTTGAATGTAGTTGTCTGCAGAAGCCTGTAGAAGGAGTCAGATCTAATGGGTGCCACTACTGTAGACATAGGGTTATCATTCCGTGCTGGTTGGTGTAGTTCATATGTTTCATAGCTGGGTAGAATCCTTGGTTGCTTCCCTTCTTTGGACGTTTGTATGATGCTTTCTGGTACCATAAAGGCTGGTCCTCAGGAAGTAGGTTTTCAAGTCAGATCCAGATTGGAGCCTCTGGGCCTTGTATCTGAAGCATATGCTTATTATTCAGCAATAAGTGCCTACCTCCCTCCCTTGGAGGCATGGGAAACCATGGGTAATAGCAATAATGTAGGTTATATTGGGGAGTCTTTTGACAACCCTGACAATTCAAAAGAAGGCTTCTTAGGGCTGGTGTTGAGGTTTGTGTTAGATTACTTATGGAACATTCTAGAGTAAAGATGAGAATCAGAGTATAGCAAACACACAAAGAAGATAGTGTAAAGTTTATGGAAGAAAGTGAAGCAGGATAAGGTAACAGAAATGAATGGCAGGGAATGGAAGAATACCCTTGATTTGTTTGGGCAGGATTCTCCAAAAGTGAAAATAGTGGACCATTAGTCTGAAGAACATAAGAGAGAATCACGGGAAGATGTGTGGCAGAGGGACACTAAGAGAAATGATGCAAGGGGCAGGAGGGGAGAGATCCCTCAGCCCACCTGGCTGGAAGAGCATCAAGGGATTCAGGGTGGGTAGGTGAGCAGTAAGTCCACAGAACTGAGTAGGAGGTGAGTGGGAAGCCAGGTCAGTGGGCTTGATGGGAAGGTGGACATCCCTGGGATGTTTTAGTCTTAGAAAAGTAGGAAGAATATGCAGTATGCCAGTGTGGCAGAAGTAAGCAGGTTAGAGTTTGTCCAGAGGGAAGTGGATAGGAACTGGAGGAGGAAGGGGCTGTGTAACTGAGTGCATGTGGCTATGTATTGAAGAATTCACAGGATTTTCAAATGGACGGATGAGCAAGGAAAATTGACTAGTGAATAAGTGTATATGGGCTTGGTGAATCTGAGTGCAAGACAGGTGGAGAAAACTACACGTAGGTCCTCCTCTGTTTGACACCATTTGAGTAGACAGAAGAGCAGACTCCACAGCAGGGCCTGTTGCCCATCCCCCAGCCCTGCCCCACCCACGTCACAGGCTTTTCTTCAGCCCCATCTTCATTCCTTGTATTTATTGCGTCGTTGTCTTTACTGTTTTTCCTATTCCTTTTTACTCTACCTAGAACTCAGGTAAAACTTTGCAGCTATGGGCAGGAGCAATAGTGAAGGACTAAGCCTTACAATACTTCCAGTGCTGTCACCCAGAGGGAAGATGCAGATGGCTTCCTAACCAAGCTTCTTGAAGGCAAAGTGGCCTAGGTTATCAAAGATCCCCACGTTAGTAAGCAGTTTAACATCTGCATAGCCATCTCTGGAAGGCTTTCCATATCCGGGAACCATAGAATCTTAACAGGTATCTTGGTAAAGAACTATTTCATGTTCATTTTAAATATAAAAATGGCAAGATCTAGAGGCCTCAGTTTTTGGAAATTCCCCAAGTGGATAGTGTGTGTATTTACGGGGGGTGGAGGTGGGGAGGGGAACCACCTCTCTCTACTAAAAGAAATGGGGGAAAAAGAAATATGGCTCACTGTGAATATATGCTAATCATTCTATGAAGACCCACTGCTTATGAACCATGTCATACTGAAGGGGTTTCTATCACATAAAAGCAATTCAACCTCATAACAGGTTTCTATTCCACCCACAATAAGACACAACTATAGACACTTTATTTCCTCTAATGATAGCATCTTAATGAATGTAATGGAAGATGATGTGTGTGAGGCTTGGAATAGCTGCTATATCTACAATACATGTGAGAGAATCAGCCATACTCGTCAGACCAAGTCCCGGAGTACCAGTCTTTGGACTGACCAGTTCTCTGGTGATGAAGTAACCCGGACTGATAGATCCGTGTGCTGCATGGCCCTCATCTTGGTTAATAACGGAGCAAATCACGTTCTTCCATTAATGTTTTGAATCTGAGATACAGAAGGAGAAAAACATGGAGAAAGACACAGAGAAGGAGTGTTATGTTAATGCCAGCTTCTCGAGCATTAGAACTGGTCATTTGGAGCATCATTGCGACAATCTAGAACAGTGAGCAGGGCGTTCACTCCCTGTGAGGTCTCTGTCTTGCTTCTGAGAGTTAGTATGCCTTGATTTTCTTTGTATGGCCAGTTCTTAAACTCCTCGTGCCATAGTTTGTTTGTTTCTTTTTTAAATGATGATTTAGCCCATAATCTATGTACTTCCCTCCAATGTATTTATGGGTTATTTTAAAAATAGCTCTTGCTTTCCACTTTGTACAACCTAATATCAAATATCATGGCCATCTCTTCTGCTGTTAAATATTCCTGTGTAAGAATATATGAAGTTTGTAAACAGTATCCTTTTGAACAGCCATGTTTATTTATGACTCATCAAATGTCAGGCATTTAGCCCATGGCCTTGCTTCTTGTATGTGTATTTATTTGCTTGGTATTTTCTTTGTGCTTTCACACCAAACTCAGTGTTCTTGAGGTCAAGTATTTGCATATGCTTGTGATATTTTTATAGATAGGAGTCTGAAAAGAGACTATGAGCTATCCAGGATGACACTTCAGACCAAGAGTGTGGCACAGGAAGCAAAAAGTTGTAAAGACGTAAAACCCGCCCCTTGCCATCAAAGAAATGTGTTTTCTACTGTTGAGTACATGTTAAGAGGTGGTGAGCAGATTATTGACATGCTAGAGTTACATGTGAAGTTGTAGCCAGTAGTGGAGGCTCTTTGACCTTTCATATAGGCTTCTCCAGTTTTTGGACATACAACTCTTATGTGCAGATGGAGAGGCTCTTGTCCCCTCTATGGCTGACTGTGACATCAAAGAGAAGGATGCCACATGACTCTAGTCCTTTTCACACAATCCAGCTCATAGAAGTGAACAAGGCCATCTCTTTGTATTTTCTATTGTTCTTCATAAAATTACACAGCATTTTTTAAAGAAGACTGATTTGTCATCATGGATATAGTATGATTATAATTACTATTCTATCTCAGATTAATGCTGCCACTTCATATCTGTGTTAATCTCTGAAAACATTTTTTTCTTCAAAATTTCTATGTATTATTTACCTAGATCCTTAAGATAGCATGGCAAAAACAAACAAACAAACAAACAAACAAACAAACTAGAGCCCAATTCTATTTTTCAGTTAATTTACTTTAGGATCCCCCAAGACTAGTCCTGGACTTTATCATAGGGAGGATACATGAGCACTCAGATAAACAGTAATGACCATCAAGCAGCTTGGGACAAGGTGGCCAGTGGCTCCTCCCTCCCTCACAGCCCATCTCTGCTGCCCTTCACCATAAGGCTGTCTAGCCAGCTCATAACAAAGTCAGAGAATTCTGTGAGTCCACTTCTTTTCTTGCTTTACCATTGGTAAAATTTAGACTTTATCGATTGTTAAAGTTTCTATACATTATTTACCTAGATCCTCAAAAAAAATCACCTAGGAACTTATTAAATAGAAGATTAGGCCCCATCCCTGGATATTCTCTCTAATTCTTCTGGTATTAGAGTTACATGTGTGTAAATTTAATAACTCTTTGGGTAGTTATGATAAAGATGGCATATTTGAACACTCTTCAAGAAACACTGTCTGAAGAAGATAGACAGGTTGACCAATGGACAATAGCTCTTGGCTGTGCAAGCATGTGGACCCCACAAATCTCGGTATGCTGATGCTCCTTTGAAAGCTCAAAGTTATATAGGAAGAGATATGGCAGGACTTCTATGG
The DNA here is from genome assembly GCF_004785775.1 of Grammomys surdaster. Taxonomy (NCBI): domain Eukaryota; kingdom Metazoa; phylum Chordata; class Mammalia; order Rodentia; family Muridae; genus Grammomys; species Grammomys surdaster. Next base: position 3,562,073 of record NW_021604732.1, read on the forward strand.
CTTGCTGATCACCAGCCCTAGTACTGTGTTCAAGGAGAGACACTGTCCCAAGAGAACAAAGTGTTAAGCGTAATGAAGTAGGATACCCAATATCCTCCCGTGGTCTTCATGACTACATAAGGCACACCTATTCACATTTACTCATGCACATAACACACACACACACACACACACACACACACACACACACACACACCAGTGCCTGGTATTGAGCTTGACATTTGTTTTGTCTCCTTCTCTAGTGTGTCTGTTCTTAGAAAGGCATCTCCAGCCTCACTCTGTAAACTCTTATCAGTTCTATGTGTTTTTCAAATTGCATTTGCTATTCCTTTATGGACAAACCAGGTCAGCACTGCCAGGCCAATAAGCATCGGATTTTCCCCAGCCTCATGCATCAGTGACAGATTTTCTGGCCTCTGCCCAGCTCCGACATCCCTACGATTGTCACTGGTTGATGAGAAAGCAGGATGTGCAGGGCTCCATTTGCTGAGAGCCGGCTAAGCTTTCAGGTAAGTCAATAATAAAAATCTCATTTTGATCTGCAGATTGGACTCATTTGATTTGGAAGTCACTGATGGTAAACGAAATATGGGGCCTGGGGATGTCTTGTTGTCTCATTCAGCCCTCTCTGGCTGTCATCACCTCTTCCTACCTCCCTTCCTCCTCCCTTCCACAGTCTATAGGTTGAGTGTGCCAGCTGATAAGAAAGAGAAATCAGCCACTAGTGCAGTGTCTTTGGACCATCCCCTGTCTCACTTTATGTAGAAGACGAGAAACAAAAGAGTGCCACAGAACAGTCACTTGGACATTTCGCTGTAAGGCTTTTGGAAGTCAATCTGCCTATGGTACCTCTCACACGGGGACTGACTTCCACCTTAAAGAAGTAACAAGGGCAAAATAAACACACCCCTATGCCTTTTAAAGGCTCTTTGAATAGGAGTGGCCCATAGACACATGTGTCAGGATGCTAAGCTCCCCCTATATATTTCTGGACTCCACCAGGATGTTTCCTTGACATACCCAGATTTCTCTTTTAGATATCACCTCCAGACCATTAAAGAGCCTTCCATCCTGCCTCCCATGCTTTCTCCTTTCTAAGTCAAATCCAGAATCCATTATCCCTTCCCCACCACCAGGAGCAGCCAATGTGATCATCATTCCTCACTACATGTCACGTTTGGTTGCTTTGTATCATCTGAAAGCAAAATCTATACCTACACCATGTAATACAGTAGAGCATGGGCTATGGAGTACTTGGTATGTGCTAAGTTGTGGCTGAGACAGGCTGGAGATAGAAATACTAAATGTCAAAGATTTAGAGCTGGAGATATAGCTGAGCATGTACGTTGAGAACCAGAGTTCAGTGTGTGTGTGTGTGTGTGTGTGTGTGTGTGTGTGTGCATGTCTGTGTGTGAGTATACACACAGGTGAGCACTAACATGTATACTCTACAACATATACACATACAAGGATTTCAAAGAATTAGTCTGCAAAGGTTAGTAAAATATCTTATTAATTCCTACTACAGTGATAGAATATTTAGGATATATTATATTGATTAAAATACATTTTGAAATCAACTCTAGCCACCCCTTTTCCTTTAAAAAATAAGATTTTTAGCTGCTGTGCAGCTCACTTCGTGGGCAGTGCCAAGGTAAGTCCTTCAGGATGGCTTACCTTCATCTTCTGATTTCCTTTAGCAAATTGCACTTTGGACATAGGAATTCCTTGCTTCCTCCAATTCATCTCTCGCCCTCTTGCTGCTGGGCTGCCAATAAGTAACTCTTTCTTTCTATTACCACCACCCTTTGTTAACTGTTACTCAGTCAGATTTTCAGCTTCCTAAATATCCAAATGGTAAAATTAAAAGTGCTCAAAAATTTGGAGTTTCTGGAACCCTGGTGTGATACTATTTGTGTCAGGTTTCATACCTGGTGACATGCATTATGTCAGAGCCAATGCAGGTGACATCATATCTAACATATGTTACTGTGTTTACCCTATGTGTAAGAGGAGACAAGGAAATGCAAGTGGACTTCCTATTTGCTTATTTCCCTTCTACGTGTCTCATCTTCCATAGACAAATATTTCAGAACATGAAACAAATACTTAAACCTGAAATGCTTCTGATCTCAGCCCTTTTAGATAATAAGGGCTATTCAACCTGGATATTAGTATGACTCCTGGAAGCCCCTTCAGAGATGCCTGCTGAACACAGTTCTACTTGAGGCTGGCCTTCTGTTGGACCCATTAGAATTTCTGTTTTCTGGAATATGATTACACTGCCTGGGATTGGCTTTTAAAAAAATCATTATCTGTCCATTCCACTAAATTGTAAGCTCCCCAGAGAAGGCCAAGGTCTTACCTTGTGCACCTTTGTGAAAGTAGGAACCCCTTGGACATCTGTTATGGGAGTCATTAAGAAAAAGAGACTTGAGATCCTGATGGGAGAGATTTTTATTGTCTGTCCCACAGTGAGTTCACAGACGATCACCTCGGCCCAGTGCCATTCAGCAGGGACATCAATTTTCTTCTGTAAATAATGTATGACATTGGGTAATTTTTAAATACCCAGTGGACAGAGATATGTGTTGCCTGCTTTTTTTTTTTTTTTCTGGCTGAGATGGTGAGCAAACTCTCTGGCATAGCAGCAACCTGGATGCCAACCTTGGACCTGCCTGGATCACCCTCCAGCCTGAGGATGGTGTTTCCCCAACTGTCCTGATTCTAATCCTTTTTACCTCTGGAACTGTCATGTGGAAGATGAATAAGGATGCGGTAGGAAATGACAATACCATGGAGATCCGAGTTATATATAGATAGAACGAATAGACAGGACAAGCTGACTCAGGGCTTTGGTGGGCTTTAGGGAAATTTTGCACCTGGGTTGCAAAGCTAATGTCAGAACGACTTGAAATGCTGCCATCATTCCTCATGGTGACATATTTCTGAACAGAAAAAACAAACAAACGAAAACAAAATGAAACAACAAAAAAACCCAAACGAAAAACAAAAATAAGGGAGATAACTTTTTGGGGGGCGGGGCCAGGAGTCCTCCAAGATTCTTTTGGCATCATTAGCCACATTTGCTTCTAGGAGAAGAAAAGTCTTTCTGTACTGGTGGCCCATGCCTTCATGCACTTGTAGAATGTTCCATTGTTGTAGGGCTTTTTAGGGAAAGGGACAGAGAAATCTGTTTACAGCATGGTTCCTACTTTAACCAAGCCCAATTTTCTTTATCATTACATAAACTAAATGTAGCCTGACTTTTAAAAAGTTATTATCATATAACTTGAGGTCAGTGCAGGGGAGTCAACACAGAGAAGAGGAAAACACAAAGAAGAGATTCACCCCCACCCCCATAATTCCATCATTCAGTATAGCCCCACTATATAGGCTGCCTATAATTCTCTGGGTATCTTTTCCCTCACATTGTTTTATAAAAGTAGAATACTGCAAATATCATTTAATGGTTTCCCCCTTCCACATACACACAAATAATAGTACTTTGTGTCAATAAGTGTATGCTTTAGTAATTTGACTTTATTGCTTGCAGAACATTCCAGTGTATACAAAACCTCCCATCAGTCCTGAATTCTTGACTATTTAAGTTTCCCGTATTATAAATCATTCCCCAGGGAATTCTCTTGTGCATATTCCACTGATTTCCAAAGGATAAATTGTAAGAGTGAAATTGCTTACTAAGCATAATGTTCAGTTTTAGGACTTGGGTACCTGTTCCTACTAAGCCTCCTGAAAGCTTCGGATTAGATGATGCTTTATTTTTCTGAGTTCCCAAGTGTTCTCTGGATACAGGTTTTTTTCTTATTTAGTTTGTTGTATCCATTATTATGAGACTTCTTTCTCATTAGATTGATATATCCCAAAGTAAAGGATTCTAAAACAGTTTGAATGAGTTCTCTAAATTGTAGGAAGCCATCTTCACTCTTTGCTGTAGCATCTTGAGAAATGTCCTGCAGGAAAAAAATTCTGTCGTTAGATCGGTTCAGCTTATCCTCAAGTCTGTGCAGATGTTGAGAAGACCAACAGAAAATCTGATTGAATTCTACTCTGTGTGTAGCATTTCCTTCACAGTGATACTTACTATGGAACTTAAATAAATTTGCCAATAATCTCAGAAAACTGTCATGGTATGGAGGTAAGCAGAGGGGGGCACTATAGGGACTGAATACAGTCATCTTAACTGTGGTAGGAGAATCAGCTTAGCTTGGCTTGTTGAGTTGATGGTCATATGGCAATGCAGAAAGCTCCCATGATCCCTTCCAGCTTCAAAAAACATTCTAGTTAGCCAAGAACTTCTGATGAGCAAAGGTTAGAGTGGCAGTTTTACTTGGAGAGCCCTTTCTATTCCCCTCAGCTACCAACACAGGCTGTATGACTAAAATTAACTCCTGAGTATCTATGTTTTATCTTCATGTTTATGGGTGGAAAGCTATTATTATCGCCTGCTTTGTTTTTGGCCTTTTGATGTGCAGAAATGAGCGAATGAACCCCTCTTAGTTCACAGGTCGCTGGAGTTCACAGGTACATTCAGTATGAAAAAAATCTGACACATCACTTTTTACTTCACATGTCTGCATTTCTCAAATAACAAAGCTAAAATACCATACTTTTGCTAGGATTGCCTTTATATTTCCCCCCTTCAAATTAATAAAGACTATTTCATGCATCTTCTGCTTGTTTTCAACAACTACAACAGCCACTATGACCATAGCAACAAAATGCACGGAACTACAGGCTGACCATTCAATCCTTTTCTAGCACACAATAAATAAGCAGGTAAATACACAACCCTTAAACAGAGCAACGTTTGCCTGTGGACCTTCTCCAATTACCTCAGGTCTTGAATTGGCAAGCTGCCTCTGTAAAGGTGCAATAGTAAATGCTTTAGGGTTTGTGGAGCATGCCTTCATTGCCACAGTGTCTCAGCAGGCAGTGTGAACGCAGCTGTAAACAACTTGTGTACAAATGGCAGTGTTCTGGTCCAATAAAACTTTTATTTATACATAAGAGAAGGGCTGGATGTGGCGTATAGACTGTCATTAGCCACCTCCTGTTGTAGATGAAACAAAGGGCTGATTGATGTTTGGTTCATTGTAGGCACCAAGCACACTAACCTGGGCAGTAGTTGAACTGCAAAATCTCTTACTAACATTCCACCCTTGTTTTCTGAGATGGTCTCAATTTCAAGCCCTGCATCTCAGACCTTTCAGATCAAATTCATCTTCTTGAATGTCCTAGTATTAAAATAAAGGACCAGCGTTTGCAACAAACAAATGGCTACCCTGAGACAATCTACTAACCTCGCCTTACCTTCTTAATGAACTTACAGGAATGCCCGGCTCAGTGGTTTTTACCTTGCAATATGATTCTTCATAGGAGGAGAGAAAACCCACAACCCAAGCAAAGTGGGATCTTAAATTATTGACACATTAAAATTTAAAATGTTAATTAACAGAGGCCTTATCAGAGAGAAGCAAGTCTGCCATTAATTCCCAACCTCGCTGAATCTAGACTTCTTCATATCTGTTGTTTGATTGGGTTGGTCCAAGGTTTATCTGCGAGGCCTCAAGACTCAGAAGGGGTCCTAAGCTCAAGATTGCCTATATATTACGGAGCACAGTACTCACTTCTCCTGGACTGGTACTGGAACCATAGCATGGACCTTGGCAGACAGGAAGAATGTACTTACGTGTATAAGCCTGAGCCCATTTCCACCTGCTTACTACACTCTGATATCCTAAACACTCAAAACAATCATACATGTGAGTAGTGTCATTTTTGTATGTATGTTGTGTGTATGTTTTTGTGTGTATTTCCCAAACTTTTCCAGCTAGCTGATCTCCTTGAATCCCATTGGTGGATGAGGATCTGGGTGGTTGGTGGAATCTAAGGACCCACAAAGAGTCCAAGGTTAAACCTGCAGCTGGATGCCAACTGCTTGATGGCAGCCTCTTTGTCAAGAATACCTTGTAGCAATGCTAGCTCATTCCCACTGGTAGCTTGGGATTGCTACATGGTTCCTACTCTTCTTACCGTCATAGGCCATGTCGCAGGCCAGCTTACCATCTACCATGCTACTTCTGTTCGTCAGCATTGGAAGGAGTCTGGGTGGGTAATGTCAACTCATTTCTAGTATTAAGACACCATCCAGACCAACTTAACTACTAGCTCCATAAATGCCCGTCTTCCAACTTATCTTACATCTTCTCTTTCTATGCCCATTGTTTTTCCAAGCATTGCAGCTGTTGTTGATATGCAGAGAAACTCAACTCAGTACTGGCAGAATTGCTAAGCTGGCTTTCTATTACAAAGAGTAATTGGAGAATGAGAATAGACTTGTCAAATATCATACACTAATGAGTCATTTTCTGTTTGTAAAACGTCTGACTAGAGATCTCCAATATAACTCTCATCTAGAATGGGTAGGACCATGGGAGAAATTTGTTCAAGATGTTAACAGTGATAAATGATTGTTCTAGATATTATTACTTCTTTCTTTAATATTTCCTGGATGCTGTGTGTTACCATACATGGTATAAATACATATGGCACATGGAATGTTACTCCGGTTTGTAAATGGTGTAAGATGTGGTACTCAAAATGAATTTGCCTGAGATTATGCGTAAGTAGATCTATGTCAACTGACATAGTCAGGTCATAATCATAGTCAGCTCAACTGACTTCACAGCTACCGTTACAGCATAATTCCTAAAAGAAACACTCAAAGATATGATCAGAATGGCACTATCCAGGGACAAAAAGATTGCCTCACCTTTTATAGCCCAGAAACCCAATCCTATTATGAGGAGAAGGCCAGACAAATTGAAGTTGAGGAATATTCTACAGTGTACCGGATCAGCACATCACATAACTGTCAAGATCATGAAGTTATAAGGATACTTACAATTATAAGGAAGTGAAGAACTTGCCTGAGACTAGAGGAAGTCAAACAGCTGTGACCACTAACTGTAATATGAACTCTTGTGTAAGATTTTAGACACATGTAATGTCTGAATTAATAGTATGATTGTTCATGTCCTAAATATCAGTATTTACCCCTTATATGTGATGAGCAAATAAATATAAAAGATTAATCATAAGGAAATCTGTAAGAGGAATGCACATGCATTCTTTGAACTTTCTTTGCAACATTGCTATGAAGCCCCATTGTAAACAAGATAAAAATCATTCATTCTTGATTAGGATTGAGGAATTCGATATCTGTGGGGATCTGTGTCATGCATTTATGTTGCAGGAGTTGGGGGTCATGGAAACTGGCTCAAGATTTGTGGTCTGAAGAGCATCTGATCCTCAGCACTGTGCAGAGGAAACAGGGAATTGTGGCGCCAGAGGCTACAGGCATGTATAGCTAAGCAGTCCTGGTAAAGGTGTGGTCCTGTCCATCATTATTGTAGCTCAAGTCTTTCCTCTAAGGTGATCTAACAAGCTGACAGAATTATGTGAAATTACTTCCTGAGAGTCAAGCCTCTCATCTTTCTGGTGCCCCTTCAGACTTTTCCTCCAGTGTGAAACTCCTGGGGAAACTGCAATTCCTTGGAGTTCATTGTTTCAACAGTCTGACAGACAAAGAGAGGGACACAAGTGTCTCTCTTTAAAATATCCCTGTTCCTACCAGGATGACTGCATTGCCACTTTCCATGTTCAGGAAATACCTAGCAAAGAGAAACATGGCCAGAGGGGGCCTCTTGGTCACTGTGGTCACTTTCTTTCATGAGTCTTTCTACAGTGGTATTTGGAGATGACTAAAAGTCTGATTTCCAGTGTAGCCACTATCCCACAGCCTCTTACAACCCAGTGCATTCTCTCCTTTGACATTTCAGAGGCCCTGTTTAGAGTCAGCCTCACGCCTAAGCGGACACTTGTCAGTTATCCACCGGAAAGGTGTGTGAACAAGCAGCCTTGTCAGCTAAAATGGAGGCCGACTTCTTGCATTTCAAATGAATATTGACCCAAGGAGAAGGGGGTAGGAGGAAGAAAAAAAATCAAAAATGAGAAAAATGGCTGACTCAGATCAACCTCAATGCATATAGTGTAAAATAACATCATTAAGGGAGTTTGGCCAGGGGTAGGAATTATGCAAGAGCCACTTTCAGCAAAACCTAAGACGTTCAAGGAAATTGCTCTGAAAACTTCAGTGTTGTAAGGTTAAGAAGGACTGCAAGTTCAGCTGTGGAAATAAGCATAATGCTTCACGGTACTTTAAACAAGGACCATGTTACTATGAAGAACTAAGTGTAGGAGTTTTTAAGATGTCAGCGAACTGATTGCCCCCAATCTTTTGAGCATGATTGATCTGAAGGCAAAGCCCAGCTCCTTCATTGGGTAATTTGTTTAAAATCTCTGAGCATTCTTTTTTTTTTTTTTTAATGCTTGCCTTGTGGCATGATTAAGAGGATTCAGGTCCACAGAAATGAGTAACTGGGAGGCTGGAGAGATGGTTTACTGGTGAAGGGCACTTATGGCTCTTACAGAGCATCAGAGTTTGATTTTTATATCCATGTCAGGAGGGTATAACTCCAGATCTAAGAGAACTGGAGGTCCTCTTTTGGCATCCAAGGGTACCTGCACACATGTGAGTGGCCACACACACACACACACACACACACACACACACACACACACACACACA
>NW_021604732.1:3570756-3593966 GCF_004785775.1 Grammomys surdaster
ACACACACACACACACACACACACACACACACACACACACACACACAGAAGCACATACATACGCTAGCTAACTAAAATATTAAAGCTTAAATGAAAACCTGGTCCCAAATGATGTCTACACGATACAGATTTCAAACTCTGGTCTCCCAACTGAATACATTTTGTTTTACTTATGTTATTCAGCGTCACAGAAGCTGTGAGCGACCAAGTGACCACAATGTGTGTTGCTAATGTGGTTTGGACAGATGACTTTCGGAAGTTATGCTGAAAAGCTTCTCCCTTCCCTAGTACTACATGGGAGAATGTCTGGGGCATCTCACTATTGTGTTGTGAAAGACAAGAGCATTGCAGTGCACGCTTATAATCCTGGCATTTGCCAGGTTTGGGCAGGATTTTCAAGAGATCAGCTTCAGCTGTATATGGAGTTTAGTGCTAGCCTGGATGATAGCAAACTGTTTCAGAAGTCAAAAGAAAAGAAAGAAAAAGGTGGTAGTGAGCCTATACACCTACTCAGTCCAAAAAGAATACAAGGGAAATCGGAATCTCACCCAGATTGATAATCCAGAACAATCACCGTGCTTCCTTTAGGTTATCTCCTGATGAGAATTGAGATTCCAGTTCACTCTTACCTCATCTTTATCTCTTTGTATCCAACCAGGCACTAAGTCCATCAGTTCAGTCCTTCCCAAATGTCTCTTCCCCAGGTCCCTCTCTGAATGTATGACCTACTTCCCTTCTGAAAGTAGGTTAGCTCTCCTATAAAATCTTGGGGTAATGGTTCCATCTTTATCATCTACTCTCGCCCTTTCCTCTCATTCTTTCAGGCAGCCATACTGACTCAGTGCTCTTTGAGTCCCTCAAAAGTCTCTTCTCAGAAGGCTTCTGTGCCCCTGCAGGCTTGTACTCAGTGATGGAGCTGAGACCACCTTTTCCAAAGACCTGAAACAGTATGTCCATCCTTAGTGGTCCAGGAGCACAGGCTCTCCATTCAGACCCTGACTCACTCTTACAAGAGATACATTCTTGAGCATGTTATTATACCTCTTTCAACATTTTAAATATGACAGGGGTGGGGCAGGGCTTGTGAGGATTCATAGAGTGTTGGATGGATTATGAATCGTAGTAAGTTACTTGCTCAGCACAGAGTCCCAGGGGCAATCAGTCTACAGGCCTTAGCTGTTCTTACTATGGATTATTTCATTGCATTGTTCTTATTATTGTATGTGGGAGGGGCGTGTGTGTGTGTGTGTGTGTATGTATGTGTGTTTGTGTGTGCATGAGTGTGCTTGGGCTTCTGGGGGGGGCACCCATTGTGTGTCTTTCTCATTTCCCATGTTACTTTTTGAGACAGGCTCTCTCATTGAGCCTGGAGCTCACTGATTGATTGAGCCAATGATCTCTGGGAAATTCACCTATTATTAGTCCTTGTAATGTTGGATTACAGATGTAGACCACAGGCTACTGTTATGTAGATTCTAGGTGCCCGAACTTGGATTCTTATGCTTATTTTAGGTATTTTACCCACCGAACCATCTCCATAGCCCCTCTTATTATTTGTAATGCCTATTTAAACAAGTTCATCATTGAAATCCCCTTTCAAGAAGGCTTCCTGCCACCACCTGCTCCCCAGACATGGAATCTGTCCTTCAGTAAGTCCATAGCACTTGATAGGCCTCTCATAAACTCCCCAGTCCACATACATATTTGTGGTTTTTTTCTTTTCTTTTCTTTAGAATATAAGTAAATTGATCATATGCTGTTACCTTGATAGCTTTTGTGTTTGTAAGTGCACTCACTCATGAGAAAGCAATAACCAAGCTGCTTGTGGATTCTGAATAAAGTATAAGGATAATAGTAAATGTGTTTGAGTATGGCAATTTCACATAGGACAGTATGATAGTTAATTTTCATTGTTAGCTTGACTGGGATTACAGTCATCATGGAGAAAGACATGTGGGTGTGTCTGTGAAGGTGTCTTCACAAAAGTTTAACTGAGGCCTATAAAATATAGAAGCATTGTTCCCTCAGGCTGGGGACAGAAAGTGGAGTGAGCAGCTGTGTTTATCTCTTGTTGCTTCATGACTTGTGAACACAGGGTGGCCATCTTCTGCATAGTCTTGTCCCATGCCTTTCTATCATTAACCATTCCCTTGGAATTATGAACTAAAACAACCCCCCAATTTTATGTTGGAAGTTTCACTGCAGAGATCTGAAAAGCAATACACACAATTATTTTTTGATATAGGCTCCCAAACTGTAGCTCAGGCTGGTCTGGAACTTCCTAGGTACTCTCAGCTGGATTTGAATGTGGGGCAGACTTCTTTCCTCAGCCCCACAAATGCTGGGATTGTAAGTATAAGCCCCGATTCCCTGCTCTTCCACAGTGCTCAATTCACAGAATCCCCCTCTAATTGGTTGTCCTTACCATTCATTGATCACTGTGTTATTTTGTGAATCATTTTTGTCTATTTCTTACCTATCACACAGTTCCATTAGTGCTCCTATTTCAGAGTCAAGAGCTGAGGTAGTAATCTAGAGACCATCTAGGTAGTGCAGGGCAAAGCAAGGCAAGCAGCATGTGGACTCCTCAATACTCAAAGCTCGATGTGAAGAATTGAGTAAGAGAAGTATCTACTTGTACTCTCAAGCTGGAGATAGGATATGACAAACTAACAGTCAGTATTGGCCTCTCAGGTCCTATGGGCTATATATGCAAAGTTGATGGTGCCAGTAAATGAGAGAAATTTTAACCCTCAATTTGTGTCACATTTAAGTCCTGTAAATGCCAGTTAGATCTCATCAAACCACTTGTCAAAGTGCCAAGAAGGGTTTCAATTTTTTTAAAAGCACATGCAACTTCTTTTAATCTGCTTGACTGGCCAAGCCAGGAAAAACAGGAAAAGTCACTTATTCTGTGAAGAGCATCCCCACCCTCACTGTGGTTGCTGGGCCAAGCCAGCCTGCCAAGAAGACAGTTAAAAGAGTCGACCAGGTGTGGACAACGTCTCCAAGGCCGATACAGAAATAGCCATTAACAAAAGGCTTTGATGTCTATGGAGAACATGTAAAGCATGCACTCAAGTGTCTAGTCAGAGAAGCTATTGTGACACAAATAGCCCAAATGAGATAAGACATTTGCATTAGATTCCCAAGGTCCTCATGAGAGAGCCATGGCTATGGGCTCTTTTCTTCACAGTGCTGAGCATTTTAAGTCTGGTAGAGCGGGCTGGGTAGTTTATGACTCATTGGATGAAAGGAAGATCTTGAGATTCCTGCAATAAATAACTGATGGGGGGGGGGATCCAGAACTTGAGCAACTCAACTTTCAGGGCAAATGGGATTTAAAAAGCAGAAAACTACATTTTTAAAAAGATGAAAGTTACACTGCCTGGAATATCTGAAGTTTAGTCTTCCTCCTTCTCTCTCCCTCCATCCTTTCCTCTCTCCTGCCTCTCTGTCTGTCTCTGTCCTTGTCTCTTTCTCTCTGTGTGTGTATCCATGTGCACGATGTGCTTTAGATCTTCTGGGTTCAAGAAAACACACACACACACACACACATACACACACACACACACACACACACAGAGAGAGAGAGAGAGAGAGAGAGAGAGAGAGAGAGAGAGAGAGAAAGTCAAAGAGAGACAGAGACAAGGACAAAGACAGACAGGGGAGAGGAAGGGATGGAGGTAGGGAGAAGGGGGAAGATCTACACTTCTGGGCAGTGTGACTTTGTAGTTCTCTTGAATCTTCAGTAGGAATTTGCATTGGTAAGGACCAGAGCACCCAGGTCCCTGTGGGGTGTAGTTTATCCTACACCAACCCTTTGTAGCAATAGGAAAAATTTCCTGTCTCATTAGAGTTCTGGCTTCACTAATCAAAAAAGACAAAAGATGAACTCAGTAGTCTAGACTTGGGAAAGATGATCAGGATATGTTGAAACTGGGTTTCTGCTGACCTAACCATTCATGAATTCTCTACATAGTGCTAGTGTGTGTGTGTGTGAGACCAATGTTGGCAGGTATTACCATATCATACCCAAGGACATAAAGATATACAATCAGTTACTGCAGACTTTCCAGACTCCCATTGCCCTTAAACAGGTAGATGGATAGCTGGATCGTAAGGTATAAGCTGAGAGTAGACTAGAGAGTCCTCTTTAAAAATGAGGGCAATCATAGAGGAAGTAAGCCATTAGGAAGTCTGCACAATTGAGGTTACTTCTAAACCCGTCCTTAATGAGAGAGATGAAGAAAATAAATTTGGTCAATTAGAAAGTAATGAAGACCTTGCAAAAAAAGACTATCGACAAAAGGCCAGCAAGGGAATTCTTGAGTAATTTGAGTGTAACACACACTGTACGAATCAGCAGGTCAGTGTGGTGTGCCTCCCTCCGAGAAGATTAAAGGCGTTGGTACTCGGCCTGCTCAGTTTCTCACCAGTTATTTCTCCATCTAGCAAGCAAAATTTTGATCTGAGATGAAACCAGAGGATAGGGAAATGGGGATTCTCAACTTCAAAATCATGGTGATTTTTCAGCAAGGGAACTGAGCCCAAAGGAAGGATTACCTAAACCTCAAAGAGAAAGAGATGTGAAAGGCAGACCAGAAAAATGTCTACAGTATAAGTCAGTTCATTCCTTCTTTGTTTCCCCCAAGGTAGTGTCTTTGTCTGTATCCCAGGCCACCTTCCAATGTACAACCCTATTTTCTCAGCCTCTGAAACCGTGGGGTTGCAGATTTGTATCATGGGGTTCAGTATCCCAGCTTAGCCAGTTTCTAGAATTAGATTATCAGAAGGCCATGCAAGTGGTTCTGGGTAAATAATTCCCTTTCATGCTGTCAGAGGGAAAGACAGAGAACTGTCCTCTTAGCAAGGCAGATGATGAACACATCCTTTGTTTTATTTGTTGTGTATCCATCAGGGAAAATTACCAACTCAACTCATCCAGGACTAGATTCTGTGTCTTTGCTTCCATAATGTGTGTTCATGTGTCTGCAGAGGGAGCATGGGTATGGCAAAGTACACGTGTGTGTTGAGTATGTTATAGGGCTTAAGAACTTGAAAAGTCATGACAAATGTACAGTGTGAGTGCTGAATATAAGCTTGCAATATATTACAGATCCCGATCTGGGACTTGGTATGATTTGGAGCCTAGGAGTATGATCTACAGGATCTTAGGGAATCACTGATTCCTATGGTCTGCCTAAATATTTACTTGAACACAAACTACTATTAACTTCTCTAACAATATGTATGGTGTCACACTTGAACATATTCTGTGCCCTGGGAGGGTGCTGTTCCATTAACACCACCCCACTTACTCAGAACACAATTAGCAGCACCTCTTGCCAACTCTGAGGGCAAAGAAGTAGTTCTGAGGTTGGAAGACACTGACCAACACGCAAGGTTGTCCTCTGACCTCTGTATATGCTCCATGACACATGTGCACCTGTACATATACAAACACACACATAAACACACACACACACACACACACACACACACACTACATGTACATCCTACACGTTCTCAGTAAGAAAAAAATTAATTTCAAAAAAAATACTAAGGAAAAAATTCATTAGAGAAGAAATTTAAAAAGTTACTTATCTGTGCAAGAATAATTCTAAATAGCCCTTGTTTGTAGAGAGGCAAATGTTTCTGCAATAAGCCTGCTGAGTGAATCTACAGTTAGTTTACTTCATCCTTGTGTCATCTGGCCAGGTTAAAGGAGTCACAAGGAACTGTTTGCCAAGGAATATCACGAAAGTGTAAAGCCAGGTTTGTTAGACTATAGTCTTTAGCAGAAGAAAAGACCCAGACACTGGAGTTGTTCCAGAGAAAAAACAGCACATAATTAAGGAAATGGAGTTGAGAAACTGATTTATAGAAATAATTAAAGCAACACATTTTTTACATCTCTGTCACAAATAAGGGCATGTCTTTGACATCCATCAAGGGCTTTAATTGGAATAATGAGTTAATCCAGGGAGAGATGATTTAGGCTTGATATCGGATAACGGGATGGGATTGGGGAATTACCTGTTGAAGTGATGACATTGTCATCTTCCAAATGAAAGTGAGAGAAAAACAGAACAATTAAGGAAATGGTGCCTAATAGCAATTTTTACATAAAAAAGATGAAATTGTTACCTTTTGACAAAGTTATGAGCCAGAAGACTCACACTTTCTGTGTTTCTTTAATTCTTAGAGAACCTTGACTTTAAGATGCATCATGAGTTTAATAGCAGCTATTATGTGGAAGTTTCAAAAAAAAAAAACCACTGCATTAAATGTACAGGTTGATTATAGTCTACATCCCAATTGGAGAGATGCAAAAACGGGAAAAACATTCACATTTAGAACGAAAGAGCAACAGCAATTGTTTAATATACATACATAGCCCTATGAGAGGATGTGTTTTCTGCAGGCTACGGTGAATTCTGTAGCCTGCATGACAGACGATGTTCTAGGGTAGGATCATGTATCCTGCAACCCTATGGATGTCCTAGGGTGGATCATGTAGCCCGCATGACTTTGGATGTTCAAGTCAATCTGAAGGATGTGTCCTCATTTCTTCCCTGGGGTTTATTCTCCTGCTTTGGTCACTGATTTTGGGAAGTTGAACCATTCGACTGGCTGCTACTAAGACTACAGTGCTTAGTACTAAGACTTCTGCTGCTACTAAAAATATGACCCAAAATAGGCCAATGAGCTCATTTGATTTAAGGAGAGGAAGAAGCAGCAGAAAGAGGACAAACCAAAGGAGCTGGAAGATAATTTTTAAGAACAAGGGCAGAGTCAGTTAGATTAGAGGTCACACAGTGTTAAGACCAGCATCTGGTTACAACAAACCAGTACCAGAAATAGCCTAAATTTTAAAAGATGTGTAAAGCCATAGTCAAAACAGTGGAGCTTTCATGGATTAAGAAAAATAAAGCAGGGCTGTGAGATTGCCCAGTGGATAAATCACTTTGCATGTAAGAGTAAAGACCAGAGTTCATATCCCAGCATTCCAAAGACACAGGGCTTCTTGACGGCAGAGAGGAGAGCCCCAGGGAAAGTTGGCTTGATAGACTAGCCAGAATTGTTGAGAACTCTGTTTAGCTAGAGACCCAAACTCAATAAATAAAAGGTGGAAGGATCAAAGAAGACATACACATAGCCTCTACATAAATGAGCATGTGTCTGTGCACCTGTATGCACGTGTACCCAAACACATGCAAATACACATATATGCACACATGAAGTAAAAGCAAGATGGATGAGGAAGAAGAGGAGGAGGAGGAGAAGAAGAAGATAAAAACCAGCATCTTTTACAGAAGAACCTCGATGGGCATCAATGCCACCTGAGGTTCCTTTGTTTTCTGTCTCTGTTTTCCTTCTCATAACTGCCTCAATTATACCACAGCAAGAAAAAGCTTTCCAGGGCAATTCTGAGTAGACTGGTTCATGGCATGCATAATGTTACTTCCCTAGTCTAAACAGGCTGACTTACCTTGCACTAGTTAAATAATGGCCCATGCTTCTGCTACTTGTGTGAGCACGGTGCCCACTGGGTTAATTGTGTTAGTACCGGAGTTGTTATTCTGCACATAGCTTGGCATTTTCTTGTCTCTTTGATTCCACTGCAGCCTATCCTAATGAGGAACACGAGGCTGCCTTAGATCATAGTTTCCCTCCATGTGTTCTTTATTCCTGAGTCAATGGGGCCAAAGCTTCTGCTGTTTCAATTTGTAAGTCTCTTTCTACACTGGCCAATGTGGTGATCATTTTGGTAAGAGGTCATTTTGGTTTTAAGCAAACACCCTCCTTTCATGGTGAGTCGGAGTACCTTCCTTAGCAGTTGTTCCCTAAGCAGACATGTGGGCTGTTTGCTGGGCCTTCAACCCTTCTACATTTTTAATGACTACAAAGAAAAGCTTCTCCCTCCTCCTTTATTTGAAAAAATAATAAACTTAATGACTTAATACACATCAAGTGGAATTGTTGGTTTGTGGTGACGGTTTTATAATTCTAAGTTCAAGGGTTTTTTTTCTATTTAATTATGCACAATAACTCCAATGGAATATAATGCAATAACAAAAACATGCACCAATGTTGGCATAAGAGCCCTGTTGTTTATTAGTATTGGTCGTGTGCTTTATGTTTGAAATAAAGTATTTGGAACTAATGTTGGCCATGTTTCCTCCAAACTAGATAAAAAGAAGGAAAAAAAAAACCTTTTCCCCCTGAAAATACCATGCTCCAGTCTTTGGCGATAAAAGCCAGCAGCTCTTGCAATAGCAAATTAAATTTTATTTGTAGAAAGCACATTGCTGTGTTTTGCTGCTTGCTCGGAGTTATTTTTTAATACTAATAATTTAATAAAGCAGAAGACCGATACACTGACCTGTGTTCTCCACGGCACCAGCATATTCCCCAGGGTTAGAAGGCAGAATCTTCAGGAAGGAGGTGTTCTATATTTTAACTATGGTTACTCTTGCTTTCTTAACCAGATGTAGTTCTAGTATTTAGAATCATTTTTAATTGTTGGAAAATGTAAGGTGAGCAAATTGGGAAAATCTGAAATCCAGACTTAAAAGAGTTTCTGAGAGGTAAGGATTGTTTTTTCTAAGATCTACCTCGTAGAGCGTTATGTTAGTGCAGTAAAGTCATCTTCACCAAAACCCGAAGGTTTCTTGTTAGAGGGGTGTGCATGGCCAGTCTCAACAAACAAATTCTATATCAGACTTAACCCAGTCTCTTCAGAGTGATGTGAGATGAACTGTCTAATATTTCTTCTTGCAAAAGTCAAGTCTGGGGTTCTGGACTTAGGGGGAATTCCTGAAGGCTTGAATACTTTTCAGTGGTCCTGAAGTTGGAGGAGGAAATTCACTTAGGCATGAAGCAAGAGCAAAAGCCAAGCAGACATTCTGAATGAAGATGCTGCAAAAGGAGCTGGGTAGGAAGGCAGGAGCCAGGAAGAAGTGATATAGGAGAATCAAGAGACCCCAGCCCAGAGTAAGCCCAGAGTCAAGGCCACTGGCCAGGGAGATTATTTGAAGTCCTGATTATATCTGTGTATTCTTTAGAATGTTAGTAGAATGCAAGTAATTCAGATATGGGGTTAAATTCTAACTCTATTATTCAATGGTGATACTGTTTGGACATGTTACTTTCTGATGCTAAGTTTCTTTCTTTCTTTCTTTTTTGTATTAACAGAGAGTAGATGTAATAAACCACTTCATAGAGACCATTGAAGATGCCAAGTGAGATTTTCTACTTTTGATTGTTACAGTTGAGTCAGATTGATTTAATGTAAAGCACCACTATTAATTATGTGAGCATACACATTTGTATCAATAGAAATAAATAGATTTTTACCTTTCAAATTTGTGCTGGATGGTTTTATGGCAACTCAATACAAGCTAAAGTCACCTGAGTGGAGGGAACCTTAATTAAGACAATGCCTCCGTTTAAGATCAGGTTGCAGGGAAGCCTATATGGCCTTTTCTTAATTAGTGATTGATGGGGGAGGGCCTGGCTCATTCTAGGTGATGCCATCCCTGGGCTGGTGGGTCTGGATTCTATAAGAAATCACACTGAGCAAGCCATGAGGAACCAGCTGGTAAGCAGCACCCCCTCCATGACCTCGGCATCAGCTCCTGCCTCCAGCTTCCTACCCTGCTTGAATTCTACCCTCATGCTTGTGGTGCTGAAGCATAATATAAAACAGCAAGGGAAATAAACCCCTTTCTCCACAATTTTCTTCTGGTCATGGTGCTTCACTGCAGTAATAGCGACCCTAACTAAGATAATATGTATGTGAAACGTGTCATTGGGTATTTGTCTATTGTAAAAATAGCCTTTTAAGCCTTTTGTTCTCTGTAGCGATTTTTACTGAATATTATAATCAACAGAATGACCCGAGTACATAAGTCCACACCCAGATTAACATACAGAAACTTCCCATCATTCCAGAAAGCAGCCCTGAGTTCCATCCCAGTTATAATGTACCTCCAGCCCACATCATACCCGTCTGAGTTAGCACTGTAGATAAGCCTTATCTGTTTGTATAAACCTAGCAAAGCAATAGATATTTGTTTTTGTGCAAAAGCTTTGGTCTTAAAGATATTTTGGACTCTCGTTCCTGTTGTTGTGTGAAGCACTGGTTCATTCCTCTAAATTTCTCTATAGTATTTCACGTCACATATTTTTCTGTTCCTCTCTCTACAAGTGTATGAAAAAGATGCCATAAATAATCCTATGTGCATTTTTTATAACAATATGTTTGTTTTTGTTGTTGAGTTACAGGCTGATTATTTGTAAGTTTCTGGGTCATAAGAAGATCTGAATTTAATTTTATGGGGAGTCCTGGGAATGATTTTCTGAGTGATACACCATTTTACAGTGCTATCAACAGTGTAACAGAGTTGTATAGATTCTTAAAAATATTTGATGTTGGTATGGAGAGGTGGTTCAGTAGTTAAGAGCACTTACTGCTCTTCCAGGGGACCTGAATCCAGTTCCCAGCGCTCAAGTTGGCCATAAATCTGGACCCAGGATATCTGAAGCCCTCTGCTGGCCTCTTTGGGTACTGCACACATGTGTGCCTGCTTCTCTCACACACATACATGTCAACAAAAATGAAATCTTTAAAATGTATCTGATGCTAGCAGTCTTACAAATTTTATTCAAAGGGATAACATATGGTTTTGAGCTCTAATTATACCACTATATTAAGTTACTGTGTTATTCTTATATTCTTGTAATTGTGAAGCTTCTTTCATCTCTATGATACTGTTTGTTCTGGAGTCGCATTTCTTGTATTTTTTTTTTTTTTTTTGTCTGTTACATCCATTTATGTTTCACTTATTTCTTTGCTTTCTTTCCTTAAAGGATACAAAGAAAGGAACTGATCTCTTCTCTGTTTTGGTGGTGTTGTTCAACACAGCCAGCTTTAGCTTTTTAAAGCATTTTTAGTATATTTAAAATCGTGTTTCTCTGTATATTTCCCACATTTACTAATTTGGCTATTTTTCAGTATGCTATCCTGAATTTTTTAGTGATTTGGTCCAGATCCCTCATTGGTCTCTTTTCCCCTGATATATTTTATGGTAACTTTGTTTCTGGCTTGTGTGTATGTTTTTTAGATATTCTGCTTAATCCCTTGTATTAGCTATTTAGCTTTTACACTGTGTTCTGCTTTTTTTTTTTTTTTTGGCTTTTAATTTCTAGATCTTGTTTATTTGAATAGAGGCATGTTTTAACATACTGATGAATCTTTGCTCATTCAGAAAATTTCCTCCTTGATTCCCAGAATCCCAGTGTTTACTTGTCCCCCCCCCACCCCTTTCTGATCACCGTTTCTCAGTCTCTTTGGTAGAGCCCTCCTGACAAGCTGACCTCTAGATACTGGGTCCAGTGTCAGCTCAGCCTTGACTCCCTCCTGTGGTGACTTCATCAGTTCTCTACATTTTAAATGCCCCAAACACAGTTCTGGTTCTCCAGTTTGATACCCATCCATTTCCCTGGGCCTGTTGCTTTAATTGCATACTTTAAATTCCACTGAGAAGTTGTGATGGTTCATGTTGAAGATCAACTTGGTAAGCTTGAGATTTCCAAGAGCATTAGTAAAGCACCTCTGAGTAATATACCTTGTAAGGGTATATCTAGGGAGAACTAAGCATCACAGCCTACCCTGAATGTGAGCGGTGCCACCCTGTACTATGGCACTGTGGGCAAAGTTACATCATAGAAGGCAGACGCCTGTCCCTGCAGGTCTTCATCCCCCCCACCCCCTGTTTCTACCTTGAGATGAGAATGTCCTTGATTACAGACCTGCCAACATAATGCTCTGCCCAAGCACCTGTGTCAAAGCAACCATGGAACGAACCCTCTGAAAACTTTGGTGAAATTGCGTTTATGTTTATCTTATATTATCTTAAATCATTTATATCAAGCCTTTTGTCACAGCGATAAAATGCCGAACCCAGAAGTCTCATAAGCACATTATACTTAATGTCAAAACCGAGTTCCCAGGTTCCTTCCTTTCTTTATATTATTTCTTTTATTTTTTACATATGTGTGCATATGCCACACTAATGTGCTTTACCCGCAGAACCCAGAAGGTGGTGTAAGATCTCCTGTGCTGATGTTATGGGTAGTTTGTAAGCCACCCAGCACAGGTGCTGGAGATCAAACCTGGGTCCTCTGCATGATGCTTTTTAACAGCTGAGCCATCTTTCCAAATCTGAAATGGATTTCTCTATTATTTGTTCATCGCACTACAGGAAAAGCTGAGTGTTGCTACTGGCACATGCCTAGCATTAAATACTTTGTAAATGTTTGTTGTTTTTCTATATTTTATTCATTTTCAATAAATATTTTTATGAAATTTCACAGATATTAAAAAGTAAATGTTAAAGGTTTTCTTCACACTTGTTTTTTCTAATCTACTCATTTGTGAGTTTTTGTTTGTTTGTTTTAAAATTTTAAAAGTATATTTTTTTAATGCTAGTTGATTTTATTGCACTGCCTGGGATCAAGCTCTGTGCCTATCACATTCTAGATGGGAGTTCCACTTTTGGGTAATATCACCAAGCTCTTTGAAGGTATTTTTAAAATATCACTTTGGGTCCTTGGAAGACTGTGGCATATTCCTTTTGTGTGTGTTGTGTGTGTGCATGTGTGTGTGTTTAATATTCACTGTAGTGTTTCCTCACTGGTTGAATCCAACAGAAGAAAAGGGGTGGTGGTTTTTCAACTTTTTAATTTATATATATATATCAATGTGTCTATTTTAATTACCACACATCACTTCTTATCTGACATATCTTTTATTTTCAATACACAGCAAACATTTTCCATCAGACCACTTTATATATGTGATTTTGGAAAAATAGAGAAGGTTAAGAGTCAAACTGAAAAAAAGAATCTGTAGTCCTGTGAGTGACAGATTTGGGGTATGATTGGGAACTAGAAAGGACACGGGGCTCTTTTAATTCTGTCAAACACAGCCACAGGCTAATGTTAAGGTATGCTTGTGTGATTTCTCTAGGGTGGAATCGGTTACCCAAACACAGGAGCCTTTACAATTATTCAAATAATCATAAAACCATTATGACCACAAGACCTTTCTGAGTTGTACCCTCAATAGGGAATGCAGCTTTTTCAATCCAACCCTTAGATTGGGAGGATTGTAATATTTTCAGCCTGGAAGGATTCCCTATCCCTGTGGCTCATTTACTTCATCTCTGTGGTTCTTGGAAGGCAGGATGGAGTGAAAGCCATCCCAGGCAGCTCACTGTGAGTTCTAGTCTTAAGGCAATGTACAGCAAACTTTAATAAACCTTGGCTGTTTATCCAGCTTCATTCCCAGCTATTCTCAAGTCCCAGTGAGTTGTTTGTCATGGACGACCTTTTGATTTATGATCTGAGCATTCTTAGAACTCTGCATAGGAGATGAAAAGGCTTGCTGGCCTACTGGGGTTTTGAAGGGAATGTCTATCTGCCCTGGGGCCACCTGGTACCTTCAAGCAAGAGCATGGGTTGCTATGGTACATAGGCACATTGACATTCTCTCCCTTAACACAGAGTGGGACATTCAGGAGGCATTCTGCACCTAAGCCTCAACAGATGAGACATGGATGAAATGGGAGGAAGAGGGAAACGAAAGGCTGGCTAACCCCCAGGGACTCTTACCACAGATTGACTAGCTAATGGGGAAAGAAGGACTGACATTCAACTGGTTTCAAAATCAGTGTTGGATTTTTCCTTTCCCTGTGAATCCACTTGTAATTCTTGCATAACATTCACACTCTTGTGAGAGTTTAGGCCCCATAAGGATAAGACTGTGTTTAACAGTACTGAAAGTTTGAGCGGCATAATGAGCGTTTAAAACAGAACTGATCATAGCAAGAGACTAGCTGTCACTCAAACCCTGTCTAGGGATACTTTCCCTACGGGTCTACTGGATGCAGGGTACATGTAGGTACTTCCTGGATAAATGCCTGATTGAGGAAAAACATACAGTAGAACCTCATAGCTTAGGGGTCTTTGTTCCATGCTCAGAATTCATTAGCAGGACAGTTTCGCCAGATACAAAATGGGGTCCTGAAAACTCCCGGTACTCAGTGGAGTTTGTCTCACTAATGTGGCCAGTAATGTCGGCCAGCATTCAGGGAGGAAGATACAGACAGGGCAGTTGACTTTTGACCAGGTTCACAATAAGGAAAGGTCCCCTTCCCCCAGATTTCTCAGTCTACTCTTAAAAGATTTTTCTGCTCAGGTCCCACCATGATCTATGTGCCATTTGTGAAGTAAAACACCATCATGAAAGAAGAGATTTAATGCCATGAAGCAAAAACCTTACCTTCACTGGAGAATAAATGTCAGATTACCCATTCCAACTGCACGGGAAGAGAGGAGTCGTAAAGTGAGCTCATAGCCTCCTGTGATTTTCAAATCAAAATGGAAATTAAGAAATGAAGCTTTAATAATCCTTACCATTTGCTCTTCGGGAAGTCTGCTATTTGTTGTGAGCAAGGATGGTGTACATTAGAGACTGAGCTGTTGGGATGAGGTTCCTTTTCATTGTCTTTTCTCTGCAGTATTCATTTTCAGGAACTAACTTGCTCTGGGGTTGTGCAAATACAATGAGGCTCCCTGAGGGCCTCGCAGTGTGAGATGAGGCAAAGCTGGAGGAGAGATGGACCCCATTGCCACCAGCCTGTTTTAAATGTAAGCTAGGGCACCCAGGATAACCAAGCAAATTACATTGCTGACTTGCCTCTACTTTCTTTGGCCCGATGACTTTCGATGGCAATTTTTAAGTCACCCCAGACACAGAAAATGCCTCTTTTTCAAATCTTTCAGGGAAAGCAAACTCATATTCCCTTGGTTACTTATTCCAAGATATTCAGTACTCAGATATTTTGGAAAACAAATTAGTATCTTAGAAAGCAAGTTAATTGTCAGGTGAGCTATGCTGTCTGAGGACGTTTGATACATAATGGACATTTATTATGTATATTAATTTACTCTCAATGGCTTATTGATATGATGATATATTTTATGGTAATGGTGTTTGTTTCTGGACTTCTGGCCACAAATTTCACAGCTTTAATGGGCAAACTGTAATTCACACCACCAGCTCATATTATTTACTTGCTTGGGTGCTCAAAGAAACATAAATTAGGTTGTTTATTGCACTGGCAAAAAAAAAATTAGTACAATTATAAATGTTCATTAGTATAGCCCTTGTTAAATAAATACTGGGCATGGCAGAAAAGGAACAGTTCCCTCTCATTTAATAACAGTAAAACCTTGGCAATACCCAAAAGGCACTACCTAAGAGCCCTAGAGAGTGAATGATAATTAGCGGATTTGAGGAAGAAGTCCACGTTTAAGAAGCCTGCTTGAGTACATTTTGATATTTCTGTGGCTGGGTCTTAGAGTGAGCTCAAGGCTCTCTTTGTGGAAAAAGAAAAACAGAAATAGAGTTTGGTATAAACACCAGTGTTGATCTAGAAGGTGCCTTTTCAGTATTAGGCTATTGGTTTCTGTCCAAATTTATCAATATATGCAAGAATCCAAATGACTGTTGACTGATTGCAACTTTTGGAAACTTAATAAAGGGCCTTGTCGCTTGGAGGGGGGAGATAAGAAGAAACACATGAACTCTCTCTGCATTTGCTTGCTAAACTCTTAAAAGCCACCAGTAATCTTCAGATTAAAAAGGGGGGAGAAGGGACAGGATCTCCGTATATGATGAATACCAACATAAGTTGGATGGAACAAGGAAGAGTATGAAAATTGAAGTAAAACACATCGTTATGAGTGGAGATAGGCTGATAATTTGGAAAAAATAAAATACTTGCATAATTACAGGTCACAAAGAAGGGATATGATGGTTTCATATACAGAAGAAAACAGTGGGTTTGTTGTTATTAAGTCACCAGTATGATGATAACAAACATGTATGTGTGATTTCTGGCTTCTTCAATGGGAGTGGAATTGTCACTATATACACCAGATTTCATAGCCACAGGCTCAACCAGCCATGGATTAAAAATACTAGGAAAGTTAAATATATCTGTATGCATTTTCTAGACCTTTCCCCTATCATTGTTTCCCAAGTAATATAATGGAATGGCTATCCTCGCTATCCTCGTAGTATTTACATTAGGTAGCATAAATAACTTATAGAGCATTCAAGTCTATGAAAATGTGTGTAGGTTAAATGCAAATGTATCCCGTTTCATAGAGTGGCCTTGAGCATCTATGGGTGTTAGTATCTCTGTGCCCTAGAGCCAAACCCACATAGACAGTAACAAATAGTGGATTTATATAGAATTTCCCTGTATACTATGGCAGCTCCTGACTAACATGAGGCTGTCTAAATTAACTTTACTTTCTTAGGTAACACCCAAATTCCATGCTTCAGTTGTACTACCCATATGTCAAGTACTATGTGGAGTGTGGAGGGACACGGCTCAGCAATTCAGTACTTGTTAGTATGCACAAGTCCTAAGAAAACAGAGCTCGTCATGCTGGGTGGTCACATGCAGTTGGACACTGCTGCAGTAGCAGCCGAGAGATGGAGTATTCCTGTCACTGAAGAACAGCCTGTTGTCGAATGCTTCTTAGAACATGAGATGCTCAGCATCATGCTGTGCTCTGCAGTGGACTAAACACAGCTGCATAGGAGGCACACACTGTTTGCTGCTTAGAATCCATCCTTGTTTTCATGGTAGGGGAATAGCGAGCTGGAGTGGGGGAGTCATGGCCTTTTCAGCAGGGTTCTTGCCTCTCCCTCTTCAATGATAGGACAGCATTAGCCTTGCTGGAGAAGATCTGAAGATTGTCGTGGTTCCTTCCAGGATGGGAGATACAGAATGACAGCAAGACTGTTGATGACAAGGTAAAGGTTCTAACTATCCAGAGATGAAGACACAACTGTCATTTAAACAGAAATGCACGAGGAGGAGGGTGTTTGAATCCTTGGTGTCATGGAACCTCTGGATCCAGTCTTATCCAAAGCCCACCTCACTTCATTTTGATCCCATGAACTCACACTGACCCTCAGTGCTGATACTCAGTCATAGTATTGACCTTCATTCATAGTATTGTTCATTTCCTAGAGCATGGTGCTCCTGGTGACTTGAGTCCAGATGTGTATGTTCTAGCTTGTACAGTGAGACAGCTTAATGGAATGTTTTCAGAGGAGAATGACCAGGAGGGTGAGAAGACCTCATGAAAATATGTCTCTTCTATTCTTATGACCACATTAAGAGTTCGTTTCCAGCCAAACCCTGCAGCCGGCATGACCAATTTGATATTTCTTAAATTCCCCTAGGAAGAAGGGTTCTAAAGCATCCAGTCTTCACTTAAATATCATAGAAGGAAGGAGACCACTTGATAAAAGTCCCTGAATCCACAAAACTCCTTGTATTGCTGTAACAATAAAAGAGCACAAATCATGTAGAATTACATTCCTTTTAAATATAAGTGGCATTCATCCCAGCACAAGGCTGCATTTTAATAACTGCACTACTCCACGAAGTGTCAAGTTGTAGGATATTATAAAAGAAAACCAGTGGGTTATTATTTTTGTGGCATTTTCTAATGTGGTACATTTTTATAAAATCCCACAGATTGAGTTAATATTGTAAAGCACTGTACATAACCTCATTGGGAATATTGTAAGGTAGCCCTTTTCAAACCTGATAGACATGGCAATAGGATGGGGCAGGAGTGGAACAACCTTATTCAGAGATGTGGAGATAAGGTAGATAGGCTTTGTGTGAGCTCCCAGAACTGTTCTCCAGGATGAAGAGATGCCTCAGTGAGTAAACTTTGTTTTCAAGCATGAGGAGCTGAGTTTGGATCCCCAATGCCTATATAACAAAGCCAGGCAAGTCTATAACCCCAGCTCTGGAAAGCTGAGGCAGGAGGATACTGAGGCTCACTGACCAACAGGTCTACATGAAAGTTATCTCTAAGTAAAAAAAAAAAAAACTTGTCTCAAAACATATGGTAGAGCAATGGAGGAAATGCAGTAAGGAAAGACATCAGTGTCAGTCACTAGCCTTTACATGCATACAGAGCCACATAAGCACATATGCATGACATATGTATACAGTCATATATAAATGTATGCCCACATAATGCATACACAATACTACATACACATATGTACCTATGAATACACACAAACCACACATATGTAAATAACACAAGGACACACATAGGCATGCATAGTCACATGTACATGAATATACACAAATGCTGACACACATGTACACACATATATATGATGTACACACAGAAACATACACACAGGAATGCATATATACATGTGTGCATATATGTACACACATATATCTATATAGCCACGCAAGCATACATATTCACACTCATATACGCAACTTTTCTTAACCTTCGGACTTGGGGGTGTCAATTATGCTACTCACTTATCCCCCTTCCACCATTAACCAGAGAGAATGCAGACTCTTCATAAGGAGCAGCTCTTGTGCAGAAGTTCATCACCTTGTCTGCACAATGGATTTAACATTTCAAAACTGCGAGTACTACTGAACATAGAACTACAGTATATTTATAGGTATATACCCCCAAAGAAGTGAAAGTAGGAACTTAATCAGATACTCTGCAGTGAAGTTCAGAGCAATGTTTGCATTGTAACAACCACACATGTATCTAAAGAGTGGCGAACAGATTTTTTAACATTGGTGTATGTATGCATGAAGTTTTTAAAAGCGCATCATTCTGACACCTGCCGCAACACAAATGAGCCTTGAAATCACTTGGCTGAGAAGAAAAGCCAGACACAGAAGAGCAAATATTGTCTGACTTCATTTTCCGTGTGCTTCCTATAACAGGCAAGCTCTGTTTCTTTCAGAGACAAGAAACAGAATAGAGATACGAGGGACTGAAAGGGGGAGGGATCAGAAGTTGCTGTATATGGTAGGCACAGAGTTTGTGACAGTGAGGTGATGTTGGAGATGGGTACTACTGATGGTAGCATACTGTAAACACACTTAATGCAGAGAGTTATACACAGCAAATGAACAACAAGGCTGTTATTTTATGTTACATATATTTTTACCACACCAAAAATATAGATGCCAAGGCTTCATCTCAAGTTTCTTATATTATTAGTTTGAGGTTTGTCTTAGTTAGAGTTTTACTGCTGTGAACAGACACCATGACCAAGACAACTCATAAAGACAACATTTAATTGGGGCTGGCTTACAGGTTTAGAGGTTCAGTCAAGTATCAAGGTAGAAGCATGGCAACATACAGGCAGGCATGGTGCTGGAGGAACTAAGAGTTGTACACCTTCATCTGAGGGCTGCTAGAAGACTGGCTTCCAGGGAGCTAGGATGAGGTTCTTAAAGCCTATGCCCATAATGACATAATTCCTTCAACAAGGCCACACCTACTCCAATAAGGCCACACCTCCTAATAATGCCAATCCCTGGGCCAAGCATATTCAAACCATCACAGGGTTCTCTTACAGATGAGGCTAATTAAAGCAAATCAATATGGTTGGTGTCATGCATGTCCTGACTCTGAAATATCTCCTACAGGCTTGTGTTTGGGGTGCTTATCTTCCACTTTCTACTGTTTTGGGGAAGTATTGTAACATTTAGGAGGTAGGTCCTGACTGGCGGACATAAGTCACTAGGGGCAGGCCTTTAAGATAAAATCCTGGCTCTTGTGTCTATGTGTTTCCTGCTTTCTGGTTCTGGCATAATGTGAAGAACTATCATTATACATTCCCACTGCCATGTCTTGCCGTGATCTACTAAAATTTTCCTGAAACCATGTGACAAATTATCTTTCCTCCCATGAGGTGTTTCTGTCTGATATTTTGTTACAGTGATAACAATACAAATACAGTCAGTTGTCCTGGTCAGCTTCCAGTTTTTATCTTATGATTTCAAGTGGGTTGTGGAAGACACAATTATTTCATTCCTTCAATGGTGGCAGGCTAGTGATACCACAGGAAGGAACATGGAAGGGTTTTGTCTCCTGATGGCAGTCTTTAGATGAAGCCATTGCTAGTGCACTTGTATTCTAAGTGAAGATAATGAACTTGGTAAGCAGACCCAGCCTTTAGACAGTCTCACCAAACTTGTCTCTGTTAAATTCTTGTTTTTTATTTATGTCTTTAGGCTTCTTGTATGACAAGTTTAGAGCTACCACTGCAACAGGCAGGCACAAAAGGCACAATGCTTGGAATAAAGCTCTATGGTTACTGGTTTCTCATTGTCCTGCATTATAAATGAGGTTGTAGAAACATTAAGGAAAGAAGTGGTCCTTATTCCCAAGGAATCCCTGGCTGAGGAGTGTAGCCTCTCATTACTCAAGCTTCTGTCAATCTCTTTGGCTAGCTCTTGCTTTTTAACCACTTAAAAGTTGTTGAAAACAGTCAATTGTTCTGCTCAGACATCTTATCCTGCTGGTGAATTGATTTGTTAACATATGTGGCAGTCCTTAGGGATACCTCTATGAATCCTCTATTTCTGATCACGTAGTAAGATTGTGCTCTCTTTTCCTCTGAATGGTGGCTGTGTGATTTGCTTTGGGCAGCAAAATGTGAGCCAAGTGGCTGTATGTCACTACTACATTTAATTCCTGGTGCACTCACCAGCTCTCTGTTTTATCTCTCTTAGCAATTGAGGGAGATGCTGCTTTCATTATCCTAGGTCTCTGAATCAGTGTCCATACAGGTCCCTTATCGAATACACGGAACCATACTTGGTTGTGTTAAGCCCCTGAGCTAATGCTGCTACATCATCATATAATTAGTCTGGATTGATGGTGCAGAGAAATCACACACTTGAGTCACTGATCTGACCCAGATGTGGCATGATATTGTGCTCATCACCTACTCTATGAAAATGAATCCCAAAAGTTTGAATTTATTGTGGTCTTTGCTATCAGCTCAAACTACTCCTTATCTCAATAGACCCCTGCTGTCCAGCAGAGCATTCAATTCTATATCTTTGTTGTGAAAGACAGTAGTTATTAGTCATATGGGGGTAAGTCACATGATAAAGTGGTATGGCTAGTGTAACTGATGATGTAATTTAAATTTAATTTAATTTTAAGCAATTCAAATCAAAATCCCTTCATTGCCCCATTGTCAAATCTTCTTTGCCTCCATGCATTTTTTGATGATATTTCTTCCTTAGCCTGTGGCACAATTTTTTTGTTAAATCTGTATTCATCTTCTCAGTCTTCTATCAGTGGAGATCTTCCACCTGGAACAGAATGCTCCCTCTCGTGGAGTTCTATGCAACAATTCACCCATGATCCCTGTGTGGTAATGAGTCCTCTGCTCCAAATCAGTGGGGAATGGTCCTCTTGTCTCTCACTTTGTAAATATCCCGAGGCCAATAACCTTGTTATTTATCGGTGTGTGTCTCATAAGCTGTGTTCCCAGTAGGTGCCGAATCATGAAACTGGAAACCTCAGTATTGGTGCACAGCTGTGTCTTCAGACAGCCCAACATTTGTGCCTTAAATCTAGCATGGCCTTTCTAAGGGCTCTATGATGTTAAAGTGCATCTGTGTACGAGAATTGTTGGCCAACCTGGGTATCGTGTTCAGCCTGGGTTGTGTAAAGATGACCAGTGAACTCTTAGGAGTAAGAGCAATTGTGACATGGAACAGGAAACTAAAAGCCTTGCCCCCATTCTCAGAGGTTCCAACAGACTTTTGTTGCTAAGCTTTGAATGAAGTCATCATGCTTTACCCCAGACACTGGGGCCCTAGGGAAGGCTGCTAAAGCATCGGAATGGTACGCCAGTAGTGAAGTAAGATCATCTGCTGATGCTCTGGTACAGGGCACCTGGGATATGTTTCCCAACCTCTCCTGATTATCTGAAGAAAGAATATTCAATTCTTCATTGCAGTTTCTTTGCTCATTAAACTGTTCCTTTTACCTCCCTTTTCTTGCCCCAACAACCTCTATTATGCTTTACATGTCTGTGAATTTCCAAGAGGCTACATGAAGGTAGAATCTTATAATATCTGCCCTAGTGTGTCTGGTTTATTTAATTAGCACAATGGTTTCAAAGTTCACCTGTAGCAGCATGTCAACACTTTCTTTTCATGACTGAGTAATATTCTAACAGGTATACCCACCGTGTTTTAAATTTATGTACTACCTTTACCCATGTGTTATTTGAGTTGCACTTTCTCTGTCTTTGCTGAATTTCACGAAATCTTTCTACATTCTCAATAATAATTGTCTCTGAAATGTGTGGTCTGAAAATATTTTATTCCATCTTGTTAATTCCTTTTTCACTTTACAGTGACTCAGTGTTTTAAATTGTTGATTAAATCTAATTGATCATGGTTTATTTCTTTTGGGGGTTGTGATGGAGTTGGCTTCATGTTCAAGAAACCATTGCCAGCTCCAATTTCAGAAAGATTATTATTTCTTCATTTTCCTCAATTGTTTTTAGAGTTTAAACTCTTGTGCTTAGATATTGCATTCATTTTGAGTTAATTTTCATGCAAGGTATAAAATAAGTTTTTATACACATGGGTCTCCATTTTTACCAGTATCATTTGCCAAAAGGGGACATTCACCCCCCCAAAAAAAAAGGCAATTTTACTGTTCAAAAAATGAAATAACCACCTATAGAGAATTATTATTTAAAATAGCATAAAATATATTTTGGAGGGTCTGGTATATTGGAAATTATAACAAAATACAAAGAGGCCAACAAATCCAACTGCTCATAATTGAGCATCTAGTTGAATGTTTGGGTGGTTTGCCCCCTTCTCTATCCTTTTAATTTTCAACGAAATCCACATAGTAATGGGGCCATTCATCGCGTGGGAATAAAGGGGACACAAATAGAACAGAGTGAACCACGTCTACAGCACAGTTACATGTTTGTGCTTTTGTAATGAAACTCAGAGCATGCTATGCATTCATCTTCACTCAACATTTGTATCTGGATTTTCGTCTGTGGTTACACACTGCAGTGGTTTGAATAAGATATCCCCCACGGACTCAGGCATTTGAATACTTGATCCCCAGTTGGTGATGCCTTTGGGAGGTTTAGGAGGTGTGGCCTTGGTAGAGGAAGAATGTCACTATGTCAAACTTTGTGAGTTTAAAGCTTGCCTCACTTTAAGTTCTCTCTCTCTCTCTCTCTCTCTCTCTCTCTCTCTCTCTCTCTCTCT
>NW_021604732.1:3593976-3612390 GCF_004785775.1 Grammomys surdaster
TCTCTCTCTCTCTCTCTCTCTCTCTCTCTCTCTCTCTCTCTCTCTCTTTCCTGCTTACAGTTCAAGATGTGAGCTCTCAGCTGCTGCACCAGTTGTCTTGCCTACCTACCTACTACTAGGCTTCTCAGCCCTGATGATTTGATGATGATGGATTCTTATCCCTTTGGAACCACAAAACCAAATAAATCCTTCTGTCTATAAGGTCTTGGTCATGGTGTTTTATCATAACAATAGGAAGCAAGTTAAGAACATTCTTGTAAATGTATATCCTTGTGAATGACATATCTCAAACATCACCCTTTTTATAGCTCCTTCCCTGGTCTCCATGATCCTAGCTCTACTCTCCTCAATCAGTGCTCCTGGGCAGTTTCCAGCCTCTCTTGTAATGCTTGTCATTATGGGATAGGAGCTTAGTAAACGTTTGATTAGTTAAGGATTGTGTCTCACAATCATGGGCAGTGACCCATGCTCAGTAAATGGCCAATAAGGGCATTTGCTGTTTTTCTACCTTGTCTTGAATAATTTCAATTTCATGTAGAAAATTAACTCCAGAGGATTCTGGAAATGTAAATGATAAGTGTTGGACATTCATCAATATCATAGAGACAAATGAACAATATGAGGTTCAGACTTGACTTCAAAGTCCCTCTACCTTGAAGAGACTCTGGTTTGAGATGATGGAAAACTTGAGATAACCTCTTGAATGAACTCTTACATTGGATATGCTCAAAGAATCCCAGTGTGACATGCTGCCTGAAACATCCACAGTACAGTGCAGGGCAGAGTGTGATCAGAGTTGATTGAAATAGATTTTGCCTGACCATGTCTCAGTACTCTCATGTTGCTTAAAAATTTCATATATGCATATAAAGTGTTTTGATGACGTTCAATCCCCCATTCTCTCTCCTCCAATTCTTCCCCCTTGTCACCCACTGCTTCTCCCTACCAACTTCATGTGC
This sequence comes from Grammomys surdaster, assembly GCF_004785775.1. NCBI lineage: Eukaryota > Metazoa > Chordata > Mammalia > Rodentia > Muridae > Grammomys > Grammomys surdaster. Next base: position 3,594,936 of record NW_021604732.1, read on the forward strand.
TTTTTATTTTTCTCTTTTTCTTTGATTGTTGTTATATGTATACATACATGTTACTATCCATACCCAAACTGCCTGTTGAGTCCATTTAATGTTGAATATATATACATTTAACATGTGTATGTATGTGTATATACATATATACATACAGGAAATCATCACTAAAAAATATTGTTTTTTTTTCCCCTCTGTTGGTCATGAGGAGATCAGCTTCCTGGGATTCAATGCCATCCATAGCAATGTGTGAGACAGTCTTACACCCTACCATGATTCTTGGGTCCTCTGAGAAGGGAAGCAGTAAGTGCATCCCATGGAATTCCAGACACCTCAGCTCCTATTGCATTTCTCTCTGAACTTGATCCCAGTGCTAGAAGGTGAGAGCTGATGCAGAGTACCACATCTCGGACTATGGATGCAACTTATTTGCAGAGATTATGACAGTAAAACAAAGGTCAGCTTCCATATTTCATTCCTGTAAACTACACAGACAAAATTCTCTTCACTTATCACTGTCTTTCTTGCTGAGATGAGAAGCCTTCAACTTAATGCTTGAATAGCAAATGGAAGAGTACCCATCCCAGAGACTGATGGTGTGAAGCATAGTGATTCTCCAGTCTGCTTGCTCAAATCAACTTCAAGGCTGTGGGGCTGTGGGTAAAGAAAACTCAGTATGATCACTCCTTTGCTATGGACATAGACAAGGCCCTGGTCAAATGGAGAAGTATCATTTCAGAATGATACTATGCTTAGAGAATATATTGTTTCATTATACTTCCAAGCACAGTGCTAAAATAAAATAACATATATTAAATTTAAACTCTATGCCAAGGACTCAGCCAAAAATCATGTGCATTTTGTCTTATTTCATCTTCATGAAGTTATGATTATTTTCTAGGTGAGAGGTCAGAGAGTTGGCTTTGTAAAGGGGTGCACTTAGTGGGTTATTTTGAAATGGAGGGTGTGACCAGAGTTCATATAGGCTCTCACATCATCTTTCTCTCAATAATCTTCATTCAGGCTCTCTAACACACATTTTATGTAAATCATTAATCTATATCCAACCATGCACCAGATGCAAAAATGTGTGCACTTTCCAAGTCAGAACTGGAATCAGTAGCTGGAGATAGCAGTTAGAAATTTTGCTATAGCCTAGGGAAGACATTTTAACAGTGTCAAATATCTTACAAGATCAGATTCTCCATCCTTTGAAGGGATTTAAATAAGGCTGAAGGATGATTAGTCAAAAAATGGTACAGAACAAAAGTCAATATGCTAGTGCATGCCTTTAGTACCAATACTAAGATGCTGAGACGGGAAAATCTCCAGGAGCTCACTGGTTAGCTAGTCTAGACAAATCAGGTTCAATGAGGGTCTTCTTCTGAAAGAAAAAAGATGGAGAATAATAGAGAGAAACCCTTGATGTTGATCTCTATCCTCTACAAGTGCGTGTGGAGACATATGTGCTCTCATATCTACCCCTCCAAAAGCAAAGGAAGAAAGAGAGAAAGAATAAAGAAAAAGAGAAGAATAAAAAGAAACTTCTAAAAACTAGACTATAGCAGGTTAAAATATGACACCAAAACTCAAGATGTGTTCATAGATCCTTATGAAAGGATCCTGGATATGTATTTCTTTCAGCTTGTATTCTCTGGGATCTGCTTCCTCTTGCCTCACAAGAGCACAGGGACAACTTCCTTGAACCACATTGGCTTAGCCTGACTTTATCTCCAGCCATAGACAATTAGATCAGAAGCAGTATCTGGAATCCCCAAGGGTCAAACCATTTCTTTCCCTCTGGGAATTTGGTCCTACGGGTCACGCCCATGTCTCTCTCTTCAACAGAGGGAATTTGAGCTGAAGAAGGTTTCACTCACTGCATAAAATAGGGACCAATGGATGGTTGTGTGTGAAAAGTGAGAAATAAGAGTGAGAGGCAATGAACAAATGTAGCCTGTGTGCTAACGGCCTTGAGATCCCAGCTCCATCTCCTTCCGAGACACTTCTGCATCTTTACTGACCAATGGTTATTGATCAATTGCCAGCAAACAAGAGAGGCTCAGCTAAGAAAGGACCAGATAGAGACTCCTCTCTGTAAGCACTGGAGAACAACCAGCATCGCCTACTGTGCTTAGCCACATCAGAGCTGCAGCTAAAAGCCTGGAACATGCCCTCCTCTCTTCATCTTGTACTCTTGCCTTTGTTGTCCTGGTGTCCATAAGTGCTCAGGGAATTTCATGTCTGTGTTAAGGGAATTGAATGAATGGAAGAGACATTTATGAGGCTTTGTTTGATTTAGCTGTAGCTCAGAGGATTTAGGAAAAGGGAGGGTATAAGTGAACGCAAGGTTAGCCAGCAAACAGCTCTTAAAAACCTGGGTTATAGACAAATTCGACTACGATATCTCAGAATTCAGCCCACGTCTCACTCTTGTTAGGTGTATGAGATGTTGACACGTCTATAGAAGTTCATGGCATCCTTAGCAGATGATAAATCACCTCCAAAAGTGGCTTTTGAGTTAAAACTGATGAAGCCTGTCTTCTGTGTTCCAAGGAAAGACATGGGGCCATCTCTTGAGCAAACTCAGATTACCTTGGAGAGACAAATTGTCTTTCCATTCTTAAGGAAGCCTGGATTGTTTTTCTAGCACACATGGACATCCCAGAATTTTTCTTAAACAACTCTGAGAATCTGAACATGAATTGAGTTATGTGTTTCTTGTTAAAGGGATCGAATTTCAACAAAGCACGGGAAACATCTTGAAAATCACATGAATGCAATTTCCAAAGAAAACAATCCAGGAATTACTGCCAACGAGTTTTATTTCTACCAGGAAGGCAGAGCAGGGATTCATCCTGCCCCCCACACAGACTGCATGTTCAATTTGTGGTCTGCAGTGGAAAATTGTGGTGGTTCTGCTAGGCTTGAGAAAAGAAAGCAGTGAAGGCAGCTATTGTCACACGAGTGATAAAACTGTCATATTTCTCTAGTATTAATATGGTATTAGTATTTTCAGTTTGAATCTACAAATACTGAATTGCGCTAGTGTGTGGCAATGTGGTGTACCATGTGGGAGGAGCTTACCACACCATGCTTATCCCGTAGACTGCAAATTAGAACTCTGAAGTAAGGTATTTTCAGCCTCAAGAGTGCCCTTCCATAAATTGGAAAAAGAGACTCCTTCCCGGCAGATGTGGACTTGTGGAGAAACAGTGCACAAACAGGGAGACATTTCCACAAATTAGAAAATGTTCCCCTCTTCTGATGGTGGATGCACTCTTGGATCAGGGTGAGCATTTTGACTTTCTCTTCCACTCCCTTGGACCAGGTGCTTTTGAGCAGGTCATAATTTAGTTATCCAACTACAACGTCCATAGACCTGTTAAGAGCAAGCCGAGCTCCTTTGTCCAACTAGATATACTACTACCCACTAGTCACAAACTTCAGTGAATAGAGGGATCCTGTGAGTGTGTTAAAATGCTGGAGCCTGACTCCAGTTATCCTGATTTATAGCATCTAAGGTACAGCCCAGGGATTTGCCTTTGTACCACAATCTCCTAAAGTGTTCCTGATGCAAATGAGCCTGGATAGCATTTGCAAAGTTGGAATACAAGAATGAAGACTGGGCCTATGTGATGGCTCAGAGTGAAAGACTCTTGCTGCTAAGCCAAATGACCTGGGTTTGATTCCTGGGATCACAGAGTAGAAGAAAATAGACTTCTATAAGTTGTTCATTTACTTCTGCATGTGTACACATGCATGGCCTTTTGATTGATAGATAGATAGATAGATAGATAGATAGATAGATAGATAGATGATAGATGTAATAACAAAATGAATGAACACTGTGGGTCAACTGAAAAGAGAAGCAATCAAGACTTTTTGAACTTACTAGGAAAAAGCTACAGAAAATGGAAGAAATTTCATTACAATGACCTAAACTAGAATTTCTGAAGCTTTTGTCTCAGTAGAAAAAACTTTCATTTTCCAAAACAAGAAAAAAGAAAGAAAGAAACATTTATATAGGCTTCTTTGATAATTTCTAAAAGACAAACCTCACATTTCTTTCTACCATGAACCCCTGAATAAGCTATGTTTCAGACCAAATCCATACAGCCATAGGCACTGACTTCTGCAAATGGATATGAAAACATGATTTGAAATATCCACATGCTGGCTAAGTTTTAAACCTGAGAAATGTTACACCCAGAGTCACCATTTCTGTACCTCTCTTTCTTGCTGCCTTGGGGAACCTAACTCAGGAAACAGCCATGACTCGTCATTGCCGAGATGGCCCGGCATACTTTCTAACACAGAACAGTTCTGGCTTCTGGCAGGGTAGGACTTGTTCTGGAAAATGGGACTGTGGAGCACATTGAATGGCGGCTTCCACTAAGAATTTCCATTAATGTGTTTGTGACCTTCAGCCCAGAGTGTCATTCATTCCCAAAGAACAATATACTATAATAGCAAACAAGCCATGTTCCCACAGTCTCTGCCCTTCACCACAGCAACATCAATTTCAGTGTTGTTTGCGGGATTTGGGTCAAACTTGGTGATTTGTAATCAGTAGAGGCAACAGTGTTGTCTGTGATTTGAAAAGTGGATACAGAAAGGTTCCCTAGATCTCAATAGAGAGCTACATTCTATACTATACACTTATAGTATCTGTACCAGATGTTCAAAGGTGACAGCTTCACTGCTTCTAACCAGTTGTTAGGCATACAACCACACCCTTTTCTTGACATAGTAACTTGCTTAGGAGAGGGTTTCTGCTGGATCATCCCAGCCATGATAAAACATGAAAATGGAAATGATCCCCTCCCCCAACGTAATAGTGGGATTACCTGGTTTCTTTTTCTCAAGTTACACATGTCATCCAAGTAGCAGTATCTTCCTTTGCTCCTTTCGTCTGGGCCCCTTCATTGGCCTGTCTCTGCTTCTCATGGGAGGCTGAAACTGAGCACATGTCCTTGGATGGAAGTCTCCTTCTTGTCAGTTTTCCCTGAGCCTTTCATGGCCATTCAACTGGAAGACTGTCTCCTAGAAGGTCAATGATATACTGGAGTTTTGATAAAATCAAATGGAGAAGGAGTGCTCAGCCATTTTGGAGCATTTTAAACCACAGATACTCTCTTTCCCACTTCCATCTAACCGATTCCCTCCATGCACAGACACATACAATTAATATTCTGTGAAATATAGTCTGAGAATGTTGGCATCATTTTGCCTTTTCTTGTCTACAAGTATTATTCACTTGTAAAAATCAGCTTTTCTTCTCCGTATTTATTAACTTACTTCCTCGTTTTGGATGAGTTTTACCATGTTAAAAGCCTGCCTCCCTCAGTTTATCAGAAGGTCAATGGGTTAAATGTACCATTTGATGAAGTAAATATGGAAGAAAAACAGCAATGAACCACCAAGCCCATAAGGAGTAGCAGCAGATCCTGTTGTAGTCTCCTCGACACTTAGGTGCCTTCCTTCTTTCCAGAGAACCCTGAACCATCTCAGCTCCCAGTGTGTGTCTGACTCATCTAACGACAGTACCATCCTCCTTGCCTATGATTAGTTCCGGAATGGGATAAGTTCCCATCCTAGGCAATCTAACATAAGGTAAGGAAGTTTCTAGTGAATGTTTATATATGCATAAGACAAGAAAAGTGATGAAAATGGGTTCTCTTTCTCTCTGGATGTTGTCATTGTCTGACTTGAATCCTGTTCATGTCTTTTCCTTCTAGCCTCAATATTAAATTAAAACAAACAAAAACAAATGTCAAAGCAGAGAGGTGAAAGGGGCCAGGATTATTTATGGAAACGCTGAACCCGATGTTCCCAAAGTCTTTCCTTTCTCTCAGTTTCTGATTATTTTTTAAGTCTGTCTTATTTTTTATTTATATTACTTGACACTGGAAACATTTCTAGTCAGATTTAGAGTGAGGTAAGGATATTACAATGGGGGATGTTCCAGTACCTTCCACATTCATCTACTATCTGCGACAAGCCAAGACATATTCACCCACACATATCCTGATATTAATGACCTAGAAATAGGCAGTGATCTGAATGGGATGTCAGATGGACACTGGGTTCCGTAGCCATTGGGATCTGGCTCGAAGACCAGCAGAGTGGAGTAGCTGGAATAAAGCTCAAATCCTTCCATCAGTGGGACTGGATTGGCTTCCTAGCCCCGACTCCTCCACTTCTGGGCTGTGCAATCTCAGACAAAGCACTTCTCAGAGGTTTGATTGTAACTATAAAATGTTAACTTGGTATAAATTATTTCTCCTACATGTTTTAAAACTAAAGGTTATATACACCTTTGAGCATAAAACTTCTTACCATAGAGTACTGGCCACCAAAAGCCTTTGTTTTACCTATTTAATCAGAAGAAAGAGAGTCATTTGTTCAAGATGTCAGAAAAAGTAATTATAATAAATAACCCTATGCAACTTCCTATTCTTAAACTATGTTTCCTGTAAGTAGAAAAGAGAACATGTCTTACTTCTTCTGTGTCTTCTCTCACAGTTAGCACGCTATCCAAAACACAAATGGTAGTCAGGAATCGTGTACAAACCAAAACTAAATACTGTGGAGTATTTTGCTTTTGTTTTTTTTTTTTTAATTTCTCCAAATTTTAATGACATAATATAGACATGGTTGTAAATTCCTTACTGTTCCTGTCATAAAAAAAAGATGAAGGTCTGTCAATCTTGAATCTGGGTTGGCTTGTGACTTCATAGGTAAAGCTCAACAGAGAAGAAGAACATCACCTTTGAATTCTGATCAGATACCTTGGAGCCACTGTGTTATGAGGATGCCCTAAACTGATGGGAAGACCATGTATAGAGTTTCTGATCACCAGCCCTAGCTGAGGTCACCTTCAAGGCATGATAGCTTGTGCTTTCATTCATTAATGAAGAAGTTTCTTAATGGTTCTAGTCCCCATTTTCCCCCTGTTACCCACAGCTATTTGAATTTATCCAAGATAAACAAAGTCCTGGATATTGAGAAACAGAAACAAGAAACCCTATCATATCCTTGACCAAAAATATTTTTAAACTTGGTAAGACAAAAGTCACTTTATGCTGTTCAGCTGCAAGTCAGTTGATTATCCTGTAGCAATGGATGGAGAGCATCCTGTTCTTAGTGTGATGATTGCTTTGCTGCATAGGGCCCAGGCTTCCTTTTAAAATTAAATATTCATAATTTTGAGAAGAATTTGTTACTTGTTATGTTTTCTTGTCTTTCCTTTTGATATATATATGGGGAGAGTCTCTTTGGTTGTGGGTGGCACATGGTAATTTATTGAGTTCAGTTTTCTCTCTCTAAATTTTCAAGGAAAATATGCCCTCTTTGATATTTTGAAAAGTGAGTTAAATTTTCTGTGATACTCTTAATTCATTGACTTATCTATGCATTTGGTCTGAGAGGTATTTATTTATTTATTTATTTATTTGTTTCTAAATCTATCACTTACATAATAAATAGCTGGTTAAGGTCAAAAAACATCAGACCCATTTATTGGGTCTTAACCATTTTTGCCTCTCTTCAGGAATGTTCAATAGTCATTTTAGCATCTGGAGATCCTAGAAATTCAGTTTGTAAATAAAAATATTCAACTACTTTCTGGCCACTTTGCCTTGGTAAATGTAAAAAAGAGAGGCTTATTCGATTGTAGGCAACTTCAAGGGGTAAAATCCAATATAAGTTTCTAATATATGTGTATATATGTGGATATACATATGTACATATATTAAATAATCATACTGTTCCATAAAATAGTTTGACAAAATAAGTAATTGAGAAAATCTGTTCCTGACTAAAGCCTCATTCTCAAAATGAAGTGATTCGTTCATGCATTCATGCATTCATTCAATAAATATTTATCACGTACCCATTATGTAACCATCATGTTGGGTAATGGGAATTCAGAAATGAGCAAACACAAAGACTCCTCTTGGAGGGAATCTAAAAAGATTCAGAGAATATTTTCCTGGTGATTAAATTCCTTGAGGTGCCTCAGTCCCACTCTTGTGACAGCTGCAGAAGGTCTCGGGAATGTTTTCCTAGGATGTCTAATGGCTCTGTTGTCGCTGTTGGCAGGAGACAGAAGGAATCTTAGGTGGAGCTTTTCTTTCAGTAAATTAAACAATGATGAAAGCTGTTCATGTTTTCCACTGATATTTGTCATCTAATTCCCCATGACCTTTAAGATGCTATGTGTGTGTGACAAGCATGTACCAGATTATATACACAAGAAGAATACAGAGAAATGCACACAGAGGAGAAAACAAATGAGACTATATACTGACTGAGGCATAATTGACCATATAAGCAGAACAACATGCATTCAGCCAGAAAAAAAAAATTTGTTATATTTAAGATGTTGCAGGGGACATATGTTGTTGAAGTGTGACCAGCATATGGTCCACTTTCCTGGTAAAGTCACCTTGATTTTATTTGAGGGATCAGTGCTGTTACACTCAGTCTATCAGCTGAGCCTGTGAGAATTCTCCCTATGTTTAGGCATAGGCCAGTGTCACAAGCTGCCAGTCAATCAGCATATGACAGTCTTCAAGCCACAGAAATGGGCTTTTTGGAGTCCATGCAATTCAAACCACTCTAAAGAGAACCTAACTCCATGTCCTGGTATAACCTGAAGAGATGCACTTGGTCTTTCCAAAGACTTCAGATAACATGATACAAATTTAATATATCCTGCCATCTTGGTACCACCCGAGATTTATCTAGAGAGATGGGGCCAGTCCAGAAAGCAGATTTGAGATAAAGACATAGTATGTAAGGTGTCTTAGTTAAGGTTTTATTTGTTGTAAGTAGATACAGTGACCAAAGCAACTTTTACAAGGACAATATTTAATTGGGACTGGCTTACAGGTTCAGAGGTTCATTCTAGTATCAACAAGGTAGGAGCATAGCAGTGTCCAAGCAGGCATGGTGCAGGAGGAGCTGAGAGTTCTACATCTTCATCTGAAGGCCATTAGGAGGAGACTGGCTTCCAGGCAGCTAGGACAAGTTTCCACACTTATAGTGACACACTTCCTCCAATAAGGCCACACCTACTCCAATAAGGCCATACCTCCAAATAGTGCCACTCCCTGGGCCCTATTCAAAGCACCTCATACTTTCCAATATTTAAGTCATTTTTGCAGACTTTAAAAAAAAATATTTTCTTTTCTCAATAGAAAACTTGACCCTTTTATTGGCTTCTGCTTTTCTAGATGGTTCTAAACCGACCTGTGTATGTAGAGTGCTTAAATACCCGCTTTGTTTTAATAAGCTGCCTTTTAGGCATGTAGAGAAAGATTGAGAGGTTAAAGCAGGATGTGGTAGATGATTTATGTTTAAATCAACCTCTTGTTTTATAGACTATGTTCAAAGGGGCCTATAAATATTTCTTCTTGGCATCTTCAGTTATCCTAATGGGTTAAGTGCCCAGTGAGTTCTCCATGTTCATTTAAGTTCATCTACCTGAGCAGACATAGGCCTACCTAATATTTTCTTACTTGTCTCCTATTGTTCTAATCACTTTACTAAGTTAGCCTCCCTGATGTTCATGATAGTATAGGTATAAGTGTAGGTATACATGTGTACATATACATATATGTATATAATGTGTATGAATGTATACACCTCTCTCTGTCTCTCTGTCTCTCTCTTACTGTGTGTGTGTGTGTGTGTGTGTGTGTGTGTGTGTGTGTGTGTGTGTGTATTTACTTCTGATGCCATTTTCCACCAGAGTTCTGCTGCCTGTGAACCCAGGTGACTTCTATCTAGTAATTTCCATCTGTCATTTTCCAACCTTTATGACTGAGTCCTGGACAACTCTACCTAGAGAACTCTTTATGTACAATCTTGCCTAATAGTCATCTCCAAGATGTGAAATCTAAGCCGTAGAAGTAAAAGCAAAAGGGTGGGTCTCTTTACTCTGTACCAAGCCCTTCCTATGAATGTTTGTGGTCTTTATATGTAGCTGGGCTTTCTTCTACATATTTTTCTACAGTTTGAATTTAACATGAATTTTTTTTTAATGAGGAAGAAGACTAAGCTGGATGATATTGTGGTGCCCTGCAGGTGTCTTTGGTTAGCTCTTTTGCAAATGGGCAGCAGGCATCTATAATACTTATATGCTTGTAACTTGATGAACATATAATATGCACCAGCTGCTAAACTCCTACACAGATCATTTCAGAACTCCCATCATCCTTAGGGAAGAAGCTCTAATGTTGCCTCTGGATGTAAAAGGTGAATTAAATAATGGTTTTCCAACCACTGACCCTTAAGATGCAGCTGGGATTTCAAACTTAGAGGCCCTTGTAGCTTTCCTTTCCTCTTCTCCATGCTCTCCTTAGAAAGGGACAAGTCACTCACCCCAGTCAGCAAACCTGTAAATGTGGGACATTTGATATGAAACGGGAGTGACTGGCAGAATACACAATGGTGTCAAAAAGTTTCTTATTGCCAAGACAGCACATGTTTTGAAATTCAGACTTAAGAAGTTCAGCATCCTGGAATATGTTAGATATGATTAAACTTGAGGGTCCTTGGGTGGAAATCAGTTCCTGGAATGTTCCTGGTGATGATAGGGACCATGAAGAAGAAGGAGGAGGAGGAGGAGGAGGAGGAGGAGGAGGAGGAGGAGGAGGAGGAGAAGGAGAAGGAGAAGGAGAAGGAGAAGGAGAAGAAGAAGAAGAAGACGATGACGACAATGTGATGACAGTAACAATGACTATGACAATGATAATGGCGTTGCCTGGTTATGAAAAACAGTTACACTCCTGGAAAGTCAGCAGTATACTTTTCATGGCTCCATGTATAACATCTTTGTTGCTCCCATAATGGCGATAAATTATAGAGCCTATTATTTTTTTCCTCTACTTTTGGGAATAAATTGAGACAGGGACAGATTAATGAATTCTCACGTGAAATTGGGGGTCAAATTCAGGTATCCAAACTTCATGGGCCCATAAATAATAGAAAAATAACTAAATAATGCGATTCTGGGAATTTTAAAATTAGGGTAGGCAAATCTCCAACTTGGATTCTTCTATTTAGAAAGACTGCTATCTAGTGATCTTTTAAATTATTGTTGGTTAGTAATAATAATAATAGTAATAATAGTAATAATAATAATAAATAGTATGTTCTGATAATCTACTTTAGATTTTGGATAATCTGATTTCTTTTGAGCATTATTTCATGGAATCCTATAGTCAGTCTCTGAGTTGGCTATTAGTATTAAATCAACTTTCAAAAGAGGTTGCAAATTTTTCCTAAGTTGACTGTCCAAGTGGTATCAAAGGCATTGTTCAGATGTATATACTTGGTTACTCCCGAGGAGAACCTGGTCCCCACGTCTTCTGCTCTGTAAATGCTAGAAGACTCTATGAGTCGCTATAATGTAGACACCAAAGAGCTTGTTATTCTCTCATTAGTGTCTTCACAGAAGTAACCTCATTTTTGTGTTGTGTGTGACTGAGAGCCCTTCCAGAATGTTAGGCCTGTCATTGTCATGCTTTTCTGTGTCACCAGAGTACAGTGACACAGGCCTTAGTGTGGCCTACAGTGACGCTAACAAATGGGGTCACGGTCAGCTTCCTCTGAATAGAAGTAAACTCTGCATTTACTTTGCTCAAGAATTACTCTTGTGCGAACCATCGAAAACTACAACAAGGTATCTTTTCAGCTACAGGGTTGGGATTCCTCAATAAAGAGTGAATGAAGAGCAAAATGGAAAAGCCATTTAATCATGTCCCACAGAGATCATTTCAATGAATTTCTATCTACTAAATTTTTTTTCTCTCTCTCTTCCTAAGAAAGCAACTCCCCCAGCTGATTTCCTGTCTGGTTTTAAGTTGGTTAGAGAATGTGGGCGAAGCATGGAACCTGCAGTGGGCTCACCCCCAGTACCATCTGCAGACCTCATATGAAAGTGAATCATAGTGAATCACGTATTATTCTGTTTAAATGTCTCTTACATTACAGCTTTTATCATTATTTAAATATTTTGTCTTTATGTCTTGTCTCTTCAATTAAGTTATAAGTTTTTTGAGGGCAAGGGCTGTTATTTACCTCTTTGCCACCTCGATTAGGCTGTTGCATAAACTGACTCACAATGGTGAACTCTCAGGTCTTTTCCTGAATCCTTCTCTTTCCATAGTATGATGACTTCATAGTCCTCATATACTTTTTAAGTCCTGGGAGTTGAAGCCAGTGAAGACTTTTAATTGGTATGGATGAATTAATGCCAAGGTAGATAGACCCTCAAGAGGATTTTCTCAAGAAGGGCATTTGAATTGTGCTGTGGGTAGTGACTTCCAACAAAAGTAGAGGTGGTATGTATGTGTGAGAGAGGGAGAGAGGATATGGATATCAATGCATATGAACAAGGGTGATGGGAGTTACACGTAAAGACAGGTGAGTGCTCCTGGAGAGAAGAGCACATGCTGACTATGGAGCATGCCCTGCAGTGGGCAGGCAAACTTGGAGCCAGGCCAGCTTGTTGAGTTTAGTGACCAAGTTTCTACAGACAGTGAATGGGGAGTCACAATGTTGAAGAGCATAGGATTGAAAGGTGGGAAAAGAGACTCAATGTCTGATTCCTGTTGATGTTTTTATTTCCTTGAGTTGGTTTGCAAGAATTCATTGGCTCTTTTGATACCAAATCTGGTGGTAATCAGAGGACAGATTAGGATGTGTATAAAGTCACACCAAACAAATGCGACCTTTAGGTTGGTGACATTGGAGAGGTTCATTTGGCCATATGCTTAACATTTTATGCTGTGGTTAATGTGATAAACTAGGTAGTTTTTCTCAAGAAGCCACAGATGTCTAGGTTTTGACTGGCACTGGAAAAAGCAGATCAATATTCTAGACAAACATGTGGGTTTTCTATTTATGCAATAAGGTCTTTTGAAAACTGGTCTTTTCATAACATCACCACTTTTTGCCACATTTAGAAGTTCAAAATAAACATAAATGTTTTGCCCTTGAATGGGCCTTTGTTGTCTATTTGGGCAAAATATCAATATGGCTGTAAGCCTGGTATCTGTGCTGATACTGGGGTCACTTGAAACAGAAGAGGGAAGAGATGTCTGGAGGGTTGTGTGTTGACCACAAACTGCTTTCCTTGTAATCATTGGGATTAATTTGGATGGTATGAAACACATTCAGTCTAGTTTAGAGACAATAGGAGGATCATTACATAAGCTACATACATATTTTGGTCTGTAACATCTCAGTGATTTGCATAAAGTGACCACATATCCACTTCCTCCAGGAAATCATGTCTTCCTTCATAAGTCTTTGGGATCCCAGAAAGCTGGTTTTTCCACCAGCACCAACCAAGTCACGTGATTCAGGTCCATCATCAATCATCAGATTCTTCTTAGCCTGAGTTGCTGGCTCAGGATAGTTAGTATTAGCCACTGAGAAACATTAAGGTGTTCACTGGTAATCTCAAAAGAGGTCATGCTTTTGCTATTGAAAATAAGTCTAGCAGAAGAGAGTGTCAGATTTTCTAGTTTTCACATGACCATTAGAAGTCTGCCAGAAGTCCCTAAAGAAACTCTACAGAAGAGGTAGAGGTTGGCAAGGGAAATGAGAGTTATACACTTGAGCCCTGGATCAAGCAATACCTGAAGCTAGTTATAGCCCAATCCGACATTATTCACTAGAATGAAATGATAAACTTTATTTCTTGCTTATGTCTATGAGTGTTGTTTTTCTCCTATCCCTGTAACTGTAAGATACAGAGGGGCAAAAAGGATCCTAGAATTTAATAATGGAGTCTGCTTGGCATCTGAAACAGCTGGAGACAGAAAACAGACCCACATAGAACCTGTGTACCTGCTCCTTCTTCTCTCTCTGCAGACTGACTTCTCTTCCCCAGCATTGGCTCCAGCCTGCCAGTACAGCCTCCAATACAAGAGAAATTTACCCAAAATATCCCTGGGCCCCAGTTTCCAGTCACCTGGAGAGAAACCCTGAATGGCCTAAATTGGCTTGAGTAGTTTAAGAATAAATTTCTCTTCTTCAAGCTTTGCAGGAGACTTGGGGTATGCATTGTTCCACTTCCAAATGGATTTTGAAAATCCTCACCCAAATGCCAACCCCCATTTTCAGAGGATTAGGGACAGACTATGGTGGGCACAGCTAATCAACACTGGCACATGTGACAGTCTTTCCATCAGTGTATCTGGCTTCGAGAAGAGCTTGTGGTCTTCCAGACCTAGGCTATAAAGCTTAAAGGTCTTATTTCAGTTTCCTAGGAGCTTAAGGGGTTTCTTGGAGGCAAAGGAAATTAGTGCCAAACATGGGACAGTCCTGGGAAGATATGGGTGGGTGAATTTTTATGGTTACAGATTTGCCAGTTTTAGATGATCTTTACCCCACGTCAGGCAAAGGTCTATGCTTTATGATGTCCTAACTAAAATTGGGGATTCAGGAGTCATAAAGACCTGTGCAATCTCCTTCTTATTTGCACTTGAGCTGAATGGCTTTCTACCATTTGCATTTTTGGAGATGAATAAAACAATCAGTTCCTAGCATTGCTTTATAACCAGTGTAGCATTAGAGGGTCTGAAGATCTGGAGCCCACTTCTAGATCTTGGTCAGAGATGTGGAATTGTGTGTGTGTGTGTGTGTCTGTCTGTCTGTCTGTCTGTCTGTGTCTGTCTGTGTGTCTGTGTGTGTGGCGGGGGACTGGGGGAAGATGGCGACAAGTAGTGACACTGAGAGATACTCTAACCTATTATTGTGCAAAGGTCCTGATCTGGGTGTGACAGACACTCTGGAATGCAGAGGACCTGCTAGAAGGGAGGGTGTTTAGTCCCTTCTCTTTTCCTGCCTCCTCTCTGAGCACTTGAATACTCAGGCTTTATCACTACCAGAAGATTTCAGAATAGCAGTTTATGTGAATGGATCTCAACCCTGGCTGCACATTAAAATCACTTGAGGAGCTTTGAAAAGTAGACCAGTGTCTCCCGATCCCCAGACTAATTGAGTCCAAATCTCCAGAGCAGCGTCTCAGGCTTTGATATGCTAGAAAGTTCCCCAGTTGACTCTAATGCTCAGCTAGGCTCAGCTCCTCTGATATATAGAACTATCTTCAAGGAGTAGACTTCCTCAGTTGGCTACTTTCTTACCTTGGAAGCTGCATGGAGAATGATCAGTCTGTGTCCAGGTATCCTAGTTCATTTCATTTTCCTAACCCCCAAAAGCCAGTCTCCCTGATAAGACTCTCAAATTGGCAAGTCACTCCCCTTTGTGCCAGCACTGTTAAGGTTTCTGGGTTAGACTCCTTTTGTCTCAGTTGCATAAGCTTAAGCAGGGAGAAAGAGCTCTGATTGAAGTAAGTATGACATTGCAGAAGGGCAGAGTGGGAAGTGCCTGGGAAAGGGACATCATAGGCTATATATACTACCAAAAGATGTTAGACTATGTCCTTTCTCCTCACCCAAAAGAATCGTTTTGGCAATACCATATTCGCTGTTATTCCTGTCAATCAAACATTGTCTAAACCATTTCTTCACAGGATGATGTTCTGTGTAAGAGAACAGTGTGTAGGGAGAGAAAAGCATGTCAGATATGAAAGAATACCGCATCAGAAGTATGAGTGTGGGGATAAAAGGCTCTTGCTAGAAGAAAATGGAAAGATGCTCCATTCCTTACTCCAAGTAGAACCATAAACTTCAGGGCTTGGGAAGGAGGATCTGATTTTCTTTGAACAGTTGGAATATGGAGTTAGTATGTACTAGTTGAGCTACATGGTGTGTACCCTAGAAGAATTAAATGTCTAACACCAGGCAATGGCTAGCTTGCCAGAGGCTTAGTGCTCTGTGCTCCAGTAACTCACCTTACAGAGGAGAGACATCGGTTCTGGGAAGAGGAGGGGTGGAGCACACATATCTCAGGTCCAATATGTTCTTTCCTTAGGAGCAAGTCTTTCCAGAGAACCTGTTCTCTCCTGTGTTTCCTGGACTCTAAGTGTCCACCTCACACAGGTCGACGTTATTCTGAGTAAGGTCATAAGCCAAGTATTGAACCTGTGATTGCATCTTGTTTTGGAAGGAAACCATACTGTGATTCAATTGCTCCCACTTTACCACTCTGCCAAGTGGCTATTTAGCGTATATCCTGGTATTCCATCGTGGCTTTTCCTTTGTATTTTCTTGTATGTGTTTTCAATGGTAAACTATATTATTTTAGATTGGTGACACAGTTCCCTATAGACTAGTGAACATAATAAAGCTGACTGTGTGTTAAAGGAAAGTCCTTTCATTATTTAAACATATAATCCATTAACACTGTCACAAGACTAAGTTTCTAATGAGAATTGCTCAAGGGATCTACTCAGGGAAACACGTGTTCAACAAATATTTTTTGAGTGCCTGCTGTATGCCACAGTGATAACGGTGGACATCCCAATGATAAAAACAGTTGATTCCCCTCTCTTGAGAACTTTACAGTAGAGTGGGGGTAGAATAATTAGTCAATTAAGAAAATAGTGTTTGTAGGACAGCAGAGTATCTAAGATATCTGCTACAGGTCTTTCCCACACAGCTTATGCCTCTTCTAAATACCAGCCTCAGAATGTTCTTTATGTATCTAATCTTCTCTGCAAATGTTTTCATTATGGAAACTATAAAGTACCAGCTCTGCTCCAGTTATGGGGCCACACATTCTGTCTCACTTAAGCAAAATTCTGTGAGGTAGTACTCCCTGCCCCCTGCATAAGGCCAACCCCCCCACACACACACACACATTAGACACCTGACATTTTAGTACCTAAATTGTGAATCCACTTCTGTTTGCTGGTCTGATAAGGACAGTTTCACTATCCAAACTAGCATGACAGACTCAAGGGTGTGTCTTTCTATCTCTAAATTACCCCTAACCCGAAAGTTCTTGCCTGTCCCTAGGGGCCTAAGGAAGGTACTTCTGTTATCTGCCTTCCTGATATGCTAAACTAATGGTACAAGGCTTTCTTGGCCATCCAGCCTGGAAGAAACAGAACACCAATTTAAATCATGAAAAAAAAAAGCCCTCAGTGAATCTATCATCATTAATCTTACTGTCAGTTTTAATTTTGGGGACATTACCTCACTCAACACCAGTTGAAAAGAGCTGCCAAAACCGATGATGTCATCATCACTGGCCGTGTCTGACCCTGCCTGCTGATTCTCAGAGCTCAAGCGAGTTAATAAATCCCCTGGCGCTTGGACACACAGAGGAGTTTTATTACAATGAAGGTATAACCCATGATGTTGTTTCAATTAAATGGCCTGAGAAAATACTTTCTTGTGTTTAGCAAAACTGTAAAACATAATTATCCTCCTGCAGTTGATTTTCACCATTGGCCTGAGTCTATGCTACTTTTTTCATACATGTATGCGCTCTCTCTCTCTCTCTCTCTCTCTCTCTCTCTCTCTCTCTCTCTCTC